>NC_087084.1:2327344-2564844 GCF_026151205.1 Bolinopsis microptera | reverse complement strand
GGATCTAACCGTTGGATCTAACCGTTCTTTCTAACCGTTGGATCTAACCGTTGGATCTAACCGTTGGATCTAACCGTACGATCTAACCGTACGATTTAACCGTTCCATCTAACCGTCCGATCTAACCGTACGATCCAACCGTTTGATCTTAAACCGTTCGATCAAACGGTTTATATCAAAGCAATACTAATATGTATTGCGCGAAAGTCATAGCAGTGTTTAAACATAAGGTTAATATACGTGTCAGCGCTGTGTGACGAGGTTTGGTTTGATCTAAACTGGACGCGCGCAGTTCGATCTAATTAGATCGAACAATTGGTTCGATCTGATTTACATCTTGGTGACAGTTAGGTATATCAAAACTACATATTAATATGTAAATGTCGATAAATTGGAGATTTGAAAAGAACTTAATTTGTTAACTTGTGAACAACTTTAAGATCAGCTTTACCCTAACGGTGCAGTGAATGAAGATAATCTGGAAGCTTTTGTAATATGATGTCCTTGGCTGATGACAATCGTAGTTTTTTATTTCATCACAATTTGATCACATGTATTTATTTTTCGCTTTCAACGGTTAAGTTGTGTTTTGGGCAGTTGAGATGTATTTTCGTGTGTTAATACTGTACCTCGTTTTATCAAACTATGAGTGACTCCTCCTCCTCCCAATCTCCAATTCCTATCCCTCCCGCTGACAAATTGAGAGCGTGGTTTATATAACAGTCGCTTCAACGTGTATTATTGTTAGCTGTATAAATAGAGCTCAGTTTCCTGTTCTTATATTTTCTTAATCTCTACTCTCAGTGATTGTGCATTTTAAAGCTTCATTTTTTCTTGAATATTTAATTGTGGTATGATAACAGATTGGTTTGAGCTTTTTGTTAGATTTAGATTGTTAAATGATCTTAACCTGATTTAAAGTTGAAGGAATTTTCTTGAACTGGAAATAGTAGATAATATTAATGTCAATGGTAATATAAACGATAAAGTCCGGGAATGTAATGTACATTAATATGTAGTATGTACATTATAATGTAATGTATATTTGGTATCAGATATAAATTGAACATATCTGATGTGGAGCTGCATGTGATCCGGTTAGAGCTATCTTGAACGTATCAATTTGTCTTTTGGATTCAAGTGGTAGGGTATTTGTGTAGAATCTATTTGTGATGTCCTGTTTAATGAAGTTCAATGGTCAAATTAAAATTGTAAATTGATTTCTACGGTTCAAGTTCTAAAACGACAAATGGATTTTCTTCGGATCTATTTTACTTGTTCAAAACAAAACAATATAAATAAAAGACTGCACGTCTGCGGTCAAATTCAAAATAGCTTGTTCATGTAAAAAAGTGAACGGTCCCTTATAAATTATCTAGACTCGACGACAGAGAATATGGATTGTTTTTTAATGACATTATAAGACACGCATACATAAGTCTTTTCGAAAAATCGATTTAGATATTTCAAGAAAATGTTAGGGTTTCAACAAATTTATTTTCATAATTAATACGTCTGTAATACCGCAAAAATAGGCATTAAATTGTGAAAGAACCTCTATAGCTAACGTCAGAACTAATCGATTTTAATCATTTATAGTTTGTAGCACTACCAACGTCCGACAACGATATAAAACAAGTTTGAGTATCCTATTGATAGTGATAAAATTCAGAATCTAAACAGCTAAGTATGCAATTCGTTTTAATTTGACCAGATAGTCTTCCATAACAGAACTGATTAAGCTAAAAAACGAGTAATTAAAATGCTTATAGTTTATATTTCGGTCTCTAAGTCTAATTCAATTTCTTAAATCCAACAATCTTTATTAAACAATTCAATATTATTTTCGTTGCATATTATTATTGCACGGTTCCACTTCATTATATTCGTTAGACCACATCTATTGTGACATCAGTAGAAACCGACACGCCCATTTGGTCGAACTCGCACCTGTACGTGCCGCTATCCTCGTGTTTGGGTTGTGTGAATATCAGCTGGTAATTCCCTGCAAGTATTTGCATATTTATCACAATGCTGGCAAGCATTACCGTCGCCCTTATATTCACAATACTATTTACCCCCTATACTATTATATCCCCTTTATTGTTTTCCAGGCATTAAGACTTTTTCGAAAGTAGTTTAGCAGGTACATTTAAGTTCAAAAGATTCTAATTCAATGTTAAAGATGACAGGAATAAGAAATAGTTATGTGGAGGTTTTTAAGAAATTTGCGCAAAATACGCGCCAGCATGTTATACGAAATTAGGTAAAAAACCCAAAATCGCCATATTCAGGTGCCTTAAAAACCATGTTAAAATTGAGTTAGAGATCTGAAACTTTGCAGGGCGTCTAGACCTTGTCCAAGTCGACAGTAAAAAAAATTTCATGTTTCAGGAGTATCGGGAAGTGGGTTTTCTGGAACCCCTGTTTTACAACAGATTGTCGTGAAGATATATATAGACGCTTTTTGCAGTCAATTGTAGCCTACATTTAAGTGTCCGTAGATTCAAAAGTATAAAAGATACAGTCATTTCGAACCACAGGTTTTAAAGATAATCGTTTATACTTTACTTTACTTTATATTGAAAAATAATTTATCATCATCATCATCACTTGATGACGTCATCAATTTAAGTGTTTTTAAAACTTGATTTTTGACAAAACAACAACTTTTCAAATCGATTTTACACCATTAAAGAGTAATTTTATTCAAAATCTGAGGACATTTTCACTTAGATAATTGTTCAAGCATTCTAAAAATCTACCGGAAAAGTTTCCTACCTTACTCCTTCATAAAGATATTTGCTATTGAAGTTAGTGCTTTTTTGAAGAATAATTTTATAAAAACACAAAAGTTGTGAATTAGTATTCTCTGGTGTTGGGCTATCCCTTGGGTTGTGGAGCTCAATTTTGCTTCTTAAAGGTGTAAATTGTGTTATAGGCTAGTTTTAAAGTTAAAAATCGAAAAGTTGCACACGTGGGGACACGCCCAAATTGATTTAAAATAGCTAAAATCACTAAAAATTTTGATTTTCACGATTTTTATCAACTTTGGAGTCCCGTTGTGATCCAAGTTCTTTTTGAAATCTTCTAAAACTTTGCATGCTTATCAAACTATATATTAAATATCACTATGCAAAAATTTACGGTGATTCAATACTGTATGCGCACGCAACGTCCGCTCAAAGTTTGCACGTGCGAAAGGTGAGAATTTTGCTCATTCGTGATTTCGAATATATTCTGCTTTCATTGTAGTTGACGAAATGAGAGTCTCCACTCAGTGTGTTAAAACATAATTCTTTGTCGACGTTTCGGCTACATGCCTTTGTCATAAACAGGACGTACTGAAAACTTACATAGCTGCAAAGATACAATGTTAAAATAATCTATTAAAATAATCTATTAATACTACGAAATATAACAACAACAAATAACATCTTGAAACACAACAACAATCACAAATTTATCCAAAAGAAACATAAAATATAACGGCTAAAAGAAACCAAATCGCAACAAGCCGTGAACAATTCTTCATAATACTACAAACATTTTACCAAGATAGCTCCTTCATAAAACTGATTAATCAAAAATTTTATCTATGTTTATAAGTTCAATATTACATTAACTTCCAAGTATATTTTATCCAATCACCTTCATTTACGGACTCAGACAAAACAAGATTACCAATATTCTGCTTTCCACGATATTTAAATGACATTATATATGAATTTAATGCCAACTTGAATGAGTAAAAAGTGCCATATTCAGTCGGTTATCGACAGATATACCTAACTAAACACAAGGAAACGTTTTCAAAGGCAGAATTTCGAAATCGTCGAAATTACCTCCTTGTTAATGAAGTTTCGACTACGTAGCTGTGTTTCGACTACGTAGCTGTGTAAATTATCCTGACATTATAATCAAAAAGAGATGATATTTAACCAAAACCCATAATCATGGGTAGAGTGTACCGCTGCCAGTGTCTCTCTTTTCCAAACAAAAGGAAATGATATTAATTTGAGGAACAGTCCGCTAATGCAAATTGATACCGAGAATGAAATCGGTCGCTCGCTTTTTCCATTCGATCACGGCTCACGAATTGTAATAAAGCTTATTGATTTGAAAAAGCGAGCGACCGATTTCATTCTCGGTATCAATTTGCATTAGCGGACTGTTCCTCAAATTAATATCATTTCCTTTTGTTTGGAAAAGAGAGACACTGGCAGCGGTACACTCTACCCATGATTATGGGTTTTGGTTAAATTAATTAACTATTTAATTTTAGATTCATAGCTTTGAGCGTATAGTTATATAAGACGTGCTGTTAGTGTTTCAAAAGTTGTAAATCCGTACACGCTGATAATGATACGTCATGCCACAGCTCATTTTGACGGATTTTACTCGTCTAAATTTTTACGAAGTAGCGCGTGCCGGGCTAGTCCATTAACAATTATGGTCAACAGCTCATTAATTAAACTACTAACCAACATTTAACCAAGGCCAAGTTATAAAAAACTTCGTTATTTACGGTAAATTTTACCTGCGCCTTTTTTAATGTACATGCCGCTGTGAGAGTCATCATCGAGCTTCACTTCTCCGTCAGCTGTTACTTTGTACCAGTTAATGTTGTCCGGATTTTTGGGATCGTCCAGTTTTACCTGGTGTTTGTAGAAGTTTTACAAAGGGTAAAAACTGAATACCTTAACTGAATAATGAATATCTGTTCCTATAACATATAAGTAAATCTGCACGTAGTCGTAAATATATAAAATATTAATGAATTATTATCAGGTTATTCATATTACTAAATTGGGTGCATTTAAAGTATCACTTTCTGCATCTTTTACATTAAACAATAACATAAATTTGGCAAATTATCGCTCATATACAAAGCGTATTGCAATTATATTGTAAAATGTATTTGTTCACCTACCTTAACCATGTCGACATCACATTTTATTTTAAGTATTTTTCCTGCTTTCTGAGGCCTCATCAGACTTGCTTTATTAGTTATCCTGAGACTTACTGAGCCATCCAGTAGCTCAATCTTCAGGTCAAACTGGCATTTGGAGGTCTTTCCATCTTGGTCGATGAATATTGACCCTACATACACGCCAGCATCTTCTGGATCAAAATCTCTGTGGGAGAAGTCTGAAGTTAAAAATAGAAAATTAATTCTATATACTTTCAAACTAGTTCCAATTACACATGGCTGATGAACCGCTGATGGATATTGGATTTGATCATGTTATGATAAATGATAATCATGCATCTTCATTCAGGGACAAACATTGTATTTAAACGTATAGTTAATAGTTATTAGTTAGAATATGTTACTATAGTACTACAACCATTGAAAGTATATAGTCGTTCCAGATAACTCTCATGTTCATTATTTGGCCAGTTGGTAGATCACCGACCGGCTATAAGCCGGCTACTAACAATTTTTATAGCCGGCTATAAGCCGGCTCATAGCCGGTTAGTAGCCGCTTACATTTGTTGTTGAGCGACGGCTATTAGCCAGTTATAAGCCTGCTATTAGCCGTTTTGGTATTAAAAGTGGTTATAAGCCGGCTATAAGCCGGCTATAAGCCGGTTATAAGATATTAACTCAACTACATCGTACTGAACGATAGTCAGGAGCCGGCTATAAGAAATTCAGTGAAAACGGCTATTAGCCGGTTATAAGCCGGCTATTAGCTGTTTAGGTATCGAAAGTGGTTATAAGCCGGCTATAAGCCGGCTATAAGCCGGTTATAAGATATTAACTCAGTTCAGTACGATGAAGTTAAGTTAATATCTTATAGCCGGCTTATAGCCGGCTTATAACCACTTTCGATACCTAAACGCCTAATAGCCGGCTTATAACCGGCTAATAGCCGTTTTCGCTGAATTTCTTATAGCCGGCTCCTGACTATCGTTCAGTACGATGAAGTTGAGTTAATATCTTATAACCGGCTTATAACCACTTTCGATACCAAAACGGCTAATAGCAGGCTTATAACCGGCTAATAGCCGTCGCTCAACAACAAATGTAAGCGGCTACTAACCGGCTATAAGCCGGCTTATAGCCGGCTATAAAAATTGTAGCCGGCTATAAGCCGGTTTATAGCCGGCTTATAACCGGCTTATAGCCGGTCGGTGATCTACCAATTTCCCCATTATTTCATGACACCCTGTAATTAATGTATACCTGATGATGAAACCCCTCATTTTATCAGTGCCATCTTCATCAGGATTCCAAGGTTCATTGTTCCTGGTCCAGGTGATACGAGTATCCTTTTTAAAGGTTTTCTTTGATTCTCCGCGAAGCTGAAAATTTTATCAGAAATAATCGCGAGCCTGCTCATTTCAAAGAGTTAAACTTTCTAAAATGATAAAAGTTCTAAAAGTAAAACGTAACGTTAAAAAATAAAAATAAACTATAAAAACCTTAACGTTAACATTGTTGCCTCGGAAAGCTCCAATAACTGATTTAATAGGCATGACCTCACATTCACCCGGCTCCATTTCCTGACACACTCCCCCTTCTCCTCTCTCTGTGCCTTCCCTACACTCACAGTGATAGTTACCATCTGTATTGAAGCAGTCCTGTGGGTAAGTCTAATTTTTAACAAGGATTGTTTGAGAATGATGAGAATCTGGATCACCTGAATACTGAATCATTGGTATATTCCTCGCTTAATTCTTTTGTTGAGTTCTCTACAACAAAAAAACGAAATACCTTGTAAAATGAATTAAGGTTGAACATCTAACTCTAAGATAATGATATTTGTAAGATTTTAACGACCAGAATCCAGATTTTGCTTTACTTTAACCAATAACTTAAATTTAATTAATTACTCTTAATTAATAATTAAGATAAAGAATCAAGTAACCGAATATTTCAGAAAATTTCAAACCTCATTGTCTTTACAAGGATCCAGCTCGCACTCGTCAATATCCACACAAGTTCCATCCTTATCCTCCTCAAAACCATCAGCACACATACAGTCACCAGTACTGTGATCCCTTACTAGTGAGTCCAAACAGTCACAGATGTAGCTCCCTGTACAATATATGAAAACTTAGGTGAACATGGAAGAAACAACATGTTTAATGTTCGGCCTCTGATAAATTTAATTGATTTATTGGCACCACGACACAGGAATTTACGATAATAAGGGGTCGTTCAAATATTATTACGTAATCAGCTGAGGGAGGAGGGGGGGTTTCAAATGATTACGCTAGTGTAATTTTGACACAATAGCTATGTGTAAAACTGATTAAGGAGGGGGAGGGGGGTTTAAAATTTTCAAAAAGTGATTACGTAATATGTGAACGACCCCTAATAAATCGAAATTTTAAATGACGGGCTAAGCACAATTAAGATATAAACAAGATACCCTCAATGTTTGAGCATCTCTCTGTTTCATCACAGGGGTCAGCCAAACACTCATTGATATCCTCACAGGTTCCTTTTAGGGACACATAACCTTCATCACAATCACATCTAAACAAAATACACATTTTAGTTTATACTTTTATATGTTACAGTGGTTAAAGCCATATCGATCTAAATAATTCAGGTTGCTCTAACATTACTGGAGTTTGCAGTATTGACCGAATATCCAGGAGAAGTGCTTCTATTCGTTTGAACGGCCAGTGAATATTTCCGGAAATCATAATTGGGCGAATTTTTAAAGATCACGTACGTATGAGACCCAATAGTGTTATTGCACAGTCCGTTACCACAAGGGTCCTCCTCAACACACTCATCAATATCTGTACACGTGACTCCATTGAACCTGTAGCCCTCGTAACAAAGGCACTTGTAGTCAGCTTCATCCTCTTGACAATCACCTGTAAGTACAAAACTCTGTGAGTTTAAATGATTATTTGTGTTTTGTTATGGCTATTTGCCCATGCTGTTTAGAGGGCTGTTAGAGGGCTGTTAGAGGGCTGTTAGAGGGCTGTTAGAGGGCTGTTAGAGGGCTGTTAGAGGGCTGTTAGAGGGCTGTTAGAGGGCTGTTAGAGGGCTGTTAGAGGGCTGTTAGAGGGCTGTTAGAGGGCTGTTAGAGGGCTGTTAGAGGGCTGTTAGAGGGCTGTTAGAGGGCTGTTAGAAGGCTGTTAAAGGGCTGTTAGAGGGCTGTTAGAGGGCTGTTAGATGGCTGTTAGAGGGCTGTTAGAGTGCTGTTAGAGGGCTGTTAGAGGGCTGTTAAAGGGCTGTTAGAGGGCTGTTAGAGGGCTGTTAGAGGGCTGTTAGAGGGCTGTTAGAGGGCTGTTAGAGGGCTGTTAGAGGGCTGTTAAAGGGCTGTTAGAGGGCTGTTAGAGGGCTGTTAGAGGGCTGTTAAAGGGCTGTTAGAGGGCTGTTAGAGGGCTGTTAGAGGGCTGTTAAGGGCTGTTAGAGGGCTGTTAGAGGGCTGTTAGAGGGCTGCTAAAGGGCTGTTAGAGGGCTGTTAGAGGGCTGTTAGAGGGCTGTTAGAGGGCTGTTAGAGGGCTGTTAGAGGGCTGTTAAAGGGCTGTTAGAGGGCTGTTAAAGGGCTGTTAGAGGGCTGTTAGAGGGCTGTTAGAGGGCTGTTAGAGGGCTGTTAAAGGGCTGTTAGAGGGCTGTTAGAGGGCTATTAGAGGGCTGTTAGAGGGCTGTTAGAGGGCTGTTAAAGGGCTGTTAGAGGGCTGTTAGAGGGCTGTTAGAGGGCTGTTAGAGGGCTGTTAGAGGGCTGTTAGAGGGCTGTTAGAGGGCTGTTAGAGGGCTGTTAGAGGGCTGTTAGAGGGCTGTTAGAGGGCTGTTAGAGGGCTGTTAAAGGGCTGTTAGATGGCTGTTAGAGGGCTGTTAGAGTGCTGTTAGAGGGCTGTTAGAGGGCTGTTAAAGGGCTGTTAGAGGGCTGTTAGAGGGCTGTTAGAGGGCTGTTAAAGGGCTGTTAGAGGGCTGTTAGAGGGCTGTTAGAGGGCTGTTAAAGGGCTGTTAGAGGGCTGTTAGAGGGCTGTTAGAGGGCTGTTAAAGGGCTGTTAGAGGGCTGTTAGAGGGCTGTTAGAGGGCTGTTAAAGGGCTGTTAGAGGGCTGTTAGAGGGCTGTTAGAGGGCTGCTAAAGGGCTGTCAGAGGGCTGTTAAAGGGCTGTTAGAGGGCTGTTAGAGGGCTGTTAGAGGGCTGTTAGAGGGCTGTTAGAGGGCTGTTAGAGGGCTGTTAAAGGGCTGTTAGAGGGCTGTTAAAGGGCTGTTAGAGGGCTGTTAGAGGGCTGTTAGAGGGCTGTTAGAAGGCTGTTAGAGGGCTGTTAGAGGGCTGTTAGAAGGCTGTTAGAGGGCTGTTAGATGGCTGTTAGAGGGCTGTTAGAGGGCTATTAGAGGGCTGTTAGAGGGCTGTTAGAGGGCTGTTAGAGGGCTGTTAAAGGGCTGTTAGAAGGCTGTTAGAGGGCTGTTAGATGGCTGTTAGAGGGCTGTTAGAGGGCTATTAGAGGGCTGTTAGAGGGCTGTTAGAGGGCTGTTAAAGGGCTGTTAGAGGGCTGTTAGAGGGCTATTAGAGGGCTGTTAGAGGGCTGTTAGAGGGCTGTTAAAGGGCTGTTAGAGGGCTGTTAGAGGGCTGTTTAGAGGGCTGTTAGAGGGCTGTTTAGAGGGCTGTTAGAGGGCTATTTAAAGGGCTGTTAGAGGGCTATTTAGAGGGCTGTTAGAGGGCTGTTAAAGGGCTGTTAGAGGGCTGTTAGAGGGCTGTTAGAGGGCTGTTAAAGGGCTGTTAGAGGGCTGTTAGAGGGCTATTAGAGGGCTGTTAGAGGGCTGTTAGAGGGCTGTTAAAGGGCTGTTAGAGGGCTGTTAGAGGGCTATTAGAGGGCTGTTAGAGGGCTGTTAGAGGGCTGTTAAAGGGCTGTTAGAGGGCTGTTAGAGGGCTGTTAGAGGGCTGTTAGAGGGCTGTTAGAGGGCTGTTAGAGGGCTGTTAGAGGGCTGTTAGAGGGCTGTTAGAGGGCTGTTAGAGGGCTGTTAGAGGGCTGTTAGAGGGCTGTTAGAGGGCTGTTAGAGGGCCGGCATTGTACCTGTTTGCCTACACAGCTATTGATTTGTATTTCAAACCAAATAGTTGAATAGGTTATCATAGTGTTGATATGTTTTACAAGTGAGTGTAACAAACCTTGACCGCATCTCGCCACTTCACAACCACCATGAACCCTTGGTAAACAAACAGGCAGGTCATGAACCATGTTACACTCCTCTCCTACTGGGCATCTCACATCCTCACAGGTTGGACAAGCTTCCTTCAGGTACTCCGCACTGGACGCAATTAATGTTATTTTAATAATTCAATTAAACTGATCCGAATATAAGTCATAAGAGTTTGGATTTATAAAAGTATAACACTAGTGATCACTTTCCTGAGATGTATTAGATGTAGTAAACCAGTGATATAAGAAAAGCGATCCTAGTAAATTAGTAGTAGCTACAAGTTAACCCGATTACTAAAGTTACTAAAGTGGTGACTCTTACCCAGTTAGTTTTTTGCAGATAGCAGTTAGTTTGCACCACATACTAGCTGAAGGATTATCTAAGCAGTTGTCCATAGAACAAGAGTCATCATCATTTACATCGATTGAACTGATACTTTTGATGCGTGCTTTGTTGGCCGATGTTAGAGACTGGATAGTGTTATTACCAATATCTTTATGAAAGACAAAATGTGAAATAGAAATTGATAATTTTGACGACCAAATCTGGAATATCGAATAAAGTAGTTAAAAGATACAATCGAATCAGACATTTACCAGACATAAATAAACATAATAAAGAGTTTTGTGGTAAAATACCTGTGACCAGGGGCTGTGGAAAAGACAGTTCTGCATAAAATACCCATCAGGACAGGTCACGTATGGAGATTGTCCCGTATTGTACCTTATCAAAATAGAAAGAATACACTAATGTTTTATTATTGTTCAAGAATTTGAAGTTGGTGATTTAAAAATTTCTTAAATTTTTATTCAGAGCAAATCCTTCATGAATTATAAGCTCTAATAATCATAATGCACTTCTTGAATTAATAGACAGAAGTACAATCTACAATCAAATGAAGAAGTGATATAAAAAGTGTTTCTAAAGTGCAAGTACAATCCAACGATAAAAACTGCTATAAACTACGTCATGAAACTACAGACAGTTTTTGGGAGTTCCAAATAGTTTCTGATTATTCTGATTTCTTGCGACAAATGATACTGCACTGTTAGTATAAACGACGTTTCAAAGTAGCAACTTCTTATTCATGCTGACAAAATTGGTGAAACTACGTCATGAAACTACGTCATGAAACTACGTCATAGAAACTACGTCATAGAAACTACGTCATAGAAACTACGTCATAGAAACTACGTCATAGAAACTACGTCATAGAAACTACGTCATAGAAACTACGTCATAGAAACTACGTCATAGAAACTACGTCATAGAAACTACGTCATAGAAACTACGTCATAGAAACTACGTCATAGAAACTACGTCATAGAAACTACGTCATAGAAACTACGTCATAGAAACTACGTCATATGAGTTACCTGTACTCCATGCCATGTATCGTATCTTGGGTGCAAGGGTCAGTGTACACTGTATCATTACCACAATAGGCAACTGCCTGGATTAAACAAAGTTAGCTTACCTGCTCGTTCATCACTATGGAAACTATAATTCAGCTAAAGAGTCCTAATAGTTCACTTGTATTGTCATATTTTATGTACCAATGTTAACATATTATATTTCTAACATTCCTCACAATTCAAGATCAAAAATATTTCTCATTAATATTCACGGTGATCATGATTCATGAACTTACCAAGATTGGAAATTTCACGCTATTTGAAGCCCGAGCCTCACACCTTGAAACTGCCCCTGACGATGTAATGGTAACTCCATCAGCAGCACTTGGTGCACCAAACGTGTGGCAACTGAAGAAGAAGTGCCATAACTAATTACAATTTTACAGCACTACAAATCTATTACATTTATTAATATTATGTAACACTTATAAACATTCTGTAACGCGATGGAAATATTTTAAGCGAGTAATATCCTGTCCAAACCCAGGATACACAACATGAAGACTTTGTTGTAACTTTGTATGAAAAGCATTAATACTTTAATTAAAGTACTTAGTGACGTCCAGACCCTGAACAACAAGAAAATAAATAACATTGAAGTGCTCCCTGACCTCTACAAATTAAAATTAAATAAGGTATGGAAGTGTAAACTAACCTCATCACCCTTTCTCCCTCCTTGCAGGATGCGTAACTGCGAGCATCATCTCCAATTGCATTCTCTCCGTAAACAGTTCGATCTGGTGTAAGGTCAGGGATTGCATTTAACGAATAAATAATATCTGATTTCATCAAAGTTAAAGCAGATTTATGCAAAACCATGATACCATATTGCACAATATATGGTATAAATTATAAACTCACATTTGCTGTGTCTGGGAAGGCAAGTTCCAGCAAGATCAAACTCAAAGCCATCCTCACAGTGACACTTGTAATCTGTAGCTCCCACTTCTTCGCACTCTCCGTGTTCTCCACACCTTGGAGTCGTTCACATATTACGTAATCAGCCGAGGGGGGAGGGGGGGTTTCAAATGATTACGCTAGTGTAATTCTGACACGATAAGATATGTGTAAAACTGATTACGGAGGGGGGGGGGGGGGGGGTAAAATTTGTTAAAAAGTGATTACGTAATATGTGAACGAGGTATTAGATCCAAATTTGGCTGCCGGACAGTTGCGCCCTATCTAGATCAAGCTACCATGGGAAGTGGTCCTTGGGCGCCACTGTCGTTTTGAGAATTTGACATGACGAATCAAATCACGTCACTGATTGGGAAACTGTTAATAGCCTGTTAAGGTGTGGGAAATGGGCGCAACTGTCGGTATAGTAGGGCCCACATTTACATCTATGTGTTTCAGGTATTGGATAGAAAAAAGGAGGCTTCATAGTTATATAATTATATGCTGCTGACTGTCAGCCGACAGTATCCAAATGTGAAATTCATCGAAGAACAATAAAATAAAAAACATTGTTATACTTGTCAACATCACAGCCAGTCTGTATTAAGGAGCAGGTAGGAAGTTGCTCTACCATATCACAATCCTCATCCTGATCACAGTTCCAACCACCACAGTCCGGACATACCGCTGCAGCGTACGCAACCCTGCGGTTAGCATGCACTCTTAGTTAAACTAGCGTACGCAACCCTGCGGTTAGCATGCACTCTTAATTAAACTAAGTTGTTAGTTTTAAAAAGTTATCAATCTTATGCCAATTTTTTACATTAATATTGGAAATCTTTACAGATAAAAGCAATTTAGGATAATTTTTGGATACTGGCTGATTTATCGCTCATGTATCAATTTGCTTTTAGTTATAAGCTTGTTGGATTAGATTTGAAAATTTTTGTAAAAATCAAGTCAAATATGATGGTCAGTTTTTGAAATCGTATTTGTCATGTTTGACATAATATTTATCATGTTTATAGAGAATTTATTCCTTACAAATCATCCATGAGTTTGCAGACCAGGGTAATATCACACCACCTATCTTCTTCGCAGCCCGACACAGCACAAGCTTTATCGTTTGGAATGATTCCTTTGTCGTTGATTTCTTGGTCAGCTAATCTGTTTGTTATGATAATCAATCTTAGAAAGAATTTCAACAGAGGTTTATATACTTTTTTGCTAGAAACAAGAGATTACAAAAGAAATGGTTTTATGCCTAGTGGCAAAGCTGTTTAAGAAGTTGCATAAATCACAGTGCTGGCAAGCACGACCGGTGCATTTATTGTGGGTATACTATGTACCCCCTTTACTATTATACCCCCTTTACTATTATACCCCCTTTGGTACACGTTACAAGCCTCTTTCGTGCACGCGAAGCGTGCACTCCGGCCGGAGGCGGCGGCCGAAGGCCGCCGCCTCCGGCAGGAGTTTTTCAGGCATTAAGACTCATCGGAAGTCGTTCAGCAGATTTATTTTTAGTTCAAAACATTCTAATTTGATGTCAAAGATGACAGGAATAAAAAATAGTTATGTTGAGATTTTTAAGAAATTTGCATAAAATACTCGCCAGCACTGTTATACGAAATTCGGTAAAAAACCCAAAATCGCCATATTCAGGTGCCTTAAAAACCATGTTAAAATCGAGTTAGAGATCTGAAATTTTTTAGGGCGTCTAGACGTTGACCAAATCGACTGCAAAAAAAGTTTCAGGTTTCAGGAACATCGGGAAGTGGGTTTTCTAGAACCCCTGTTTTACGACAGATTGTCGTGACATATACAGATAGATATACATATATATTCAGGGATAGACGCTTTGCCAGTCAATTGTAGCCTGTATTTAAGTGTCCATAGATTCAAAAGTATAAAAGATACAGCCATTTCCGACCACAGGTCTTGCAAATAATTGTTTACACTTTAGTTTACATTGTATAAAAAAATTATTTGACGTCATAAACACCCCTTGATGACGTCATCAAGTTAACCGTTTTTAAAACTTGATTTTTGACAAAGTAATAACTTTTAAAATTAATTTTAAACCATTAAGGAGAAATTTTATTCAAAATCTGAGGAAATTTTCATCTTAGATAATTGTTCAAGCATTCTGAAAATCTCCCGGAAAGTTTTTCTAGCTTGCTCCTTTATAAAGATAATCGTCATTGAAGTTTGTGCTTTTTTGAAGAATTATTTTATAAAAACGTCAATTTTGCGATTTAGTATTCTCTGGTGTTGGGCCATGCCTTGGGTTGTGGAGCTCAGTTCTGCTTTCTGCAGGTATAAATTGTGCATTAGGCTAGTTTTAAAGTTAAAAATCTAAAAGTTGCACACGTGGGGACACGCCCAAATTGATAGAAAATTGCTAAAATCACTGAAAATTGCTGTTTTCGTCATTTTCTGTCAACTTTAGAGTGCCGTTGTGATTACAGTTCTTCTTGAAATACTTTGAAACTTTGCATGCTTATCAAGCTATATATAAAACAACTACATGCAAAAATATTCAGTCAGTGATCGACCGATATGCTTCCATAAACACAAGGAAATGTTTTTAAAGGAAAAATTTCGAAATCGTTGAAACTTCCTCCTTATTAATGAAGATATCAGTTTATATTTCGACTTTATAAAGTACCCTGACATTATAATCAAAAAGAGATGATATTTTACCAAAACCCATAATCATGGGTAGAGTGGACCGCTGCCAGTGTCTCTCTTTCCCAAACAAAAGGAAATGATATTAATTTGATTGACCGTTCTCAAATGCAAAATGATACCGAGAATGAAATCGGTCGCTCGCTTTTCCCATTCATTTACAATTGTAATAGATTAAGAAGAACTACCCAAAGGCAGCTGTACTCGGCAATGAAGATTCAATAAACTTCAGCTTGTTCAATAAGTAATAACTACCACCCTTGTCCCTTACCCCGAAATACTAGGTATCGACCCGAACGCAACCCAAAGAGATTTTTACAGCATCTGATTGATGTAATCAATCGAAACTTATTTAATTTTATACATTTCGTAAGCCGTTAATGAATGGGAAAAGCGAGCGACCGATTTCATTCTCGGTATCATTTTGCATTTGAGAACGGTCAATCAAATTAATATCATTTCCTTTTGTTTGGGAAAGAGAGACACTGGCAGCGGTCCACTCTACCCATGATTATGGGTTTTGGTAAAATAAATGTTCTATTTTTGATTTAAATAAAGTTATATAATAATAAATAAACTCACAAGTCATCCCAGTTGGAATGAGCGTTACAGATGGTAGGTTCATAACCCACGGGGCACTCTAAGCTAGGATTAGGTCCTTTGTTGTAAAAGTGGATGTACTTCAGAAGTTTTGGACCATTGCAGGGGTCCTTGATTTGTATACTTTGCGAGCATACTGCTTTTGCCTGAATTTCATTTATAATTACTTACTATTAAACAATTATATTTGAACATTTAGAATTCCCATGCTTAAAGCTATCAGTACTGAACAAGGACAAAATGAAATCGTGGCTCGTGCGGAATCGCGATTTTCCCCATTCTCCGCAACAAATCGCGACATTTCACGTTTCACGTTTGCCGCGATTTTCTCAGATCTTCGCGACAATTCGCGATTTTTAAGTTCTCCGCGACAAATCGCGCATTTTCCTTGAAATCTGTTAACCAAATTTGCGTATTTTCCTTTAAATCTGCGGGTCAAATATCACGTTATCTACAAGTATATGGAACCAATCACGTCCACAGCCTTCCGAATGTAGGTACGGACTTCGAAAATCGAAAAAAACATTTTCGGCTAATAATGATCAGGGTAGCATGAATAAATGAATCGTGAACAAAAGTAGTTTCTAGAAAAAATGTTGACTCATAAAATTTTCGGTCCGAGTCATCCTCGATATGTACCTCTGAAGGCGAAGCTCCCGCTTCCGATCATCACATGGCATGAAGTGCGTTTAGACACTTGATATCATTTAAGAATGTGCAGTGTGTAGTAATTGTATGGAAATTGTTGAGAATGTGTAGTGCTGTGAACGGCAATTCCAGAACATGTAAGACTATTGTCCCTCGATCCCCGAGTCTCTCAATTACTGCCTACACACTGCACATTCTTAAATGATATCAAGACGTGTCTAAGCGCACTTCATGCCATGTGATGATCGGAAGCGGGAGCTCTGCCTTCAGAGGTACGTATCGAGGATGACTCGGACCGAAAATTTTATAAGTCAACATTTTTTCAAAATTTTTCTAGAAACTACTTTTGTTCACGATTCATTTATTCTTGCTACCCTGATCATTATTAGCCGAAACCTGAGTCAGGCCCAACATGATCAAATCTAGACTACCACTAGACAGGATTAACTACCTGAACTTAACCAGAAAACAAAAAAAATGTAGGCTCGTAATGCGATCAGGGTAGCATGAACCGTGGAGAAAATAGAAAATGTTTCGAACAGTATACAGATAATTTCAGCAATGGTAATTGTCTAGCTAAAAGGATAGACACCCTCGAAAAATTAATAAACCAATACAATAGATTAAATGCTATAAAAATGGTACAAATTTAAAAAACTGGGGTAAAAAAATTTAACCCTTTGTAAAATAAAAATGGTCAACTAAAAATAAAATCTAACAATTCACATCGCAACAAAAAGCAGTTTAGACCCCCACTGAACAAGCACTCCATGACCTTTTAAGGTTTAGGATTGTTAATCAGGTTAAGGTATAAATCACTTATCGCCGTGGGTGGAAGATTTTTGGTACCTCTGTACCCCATGATAGAGATTATACAGGTTCTGAGTAAATCAAAACGCAGTCTGCGTCTGACGAATGACATCACATCACAATACCGTTGGCCTTTCTTAAGGCTGATCTTTACAGCGAGATGTTTTAGGAACTGTGAATCCTCAAACGCCATTCCTCCTGTAGTACAGAGTACTGAATACCAGTGGCGTAAAGGTAGCCTTTTCTACATTGAGGTCTCTGTCATTGTACTCACTTTTTTGTTCTTTTCGTGAGATTGGTACATCTGCGAGATGCTCTTGTCACTGTTGGACTGGGCTTGAGGGTGAAGTACCCTTACATCTGTGAATGCCATGTCCAGCGGCAACCAGAACGATCTCGCACTGATGTCCAGTCTTGCACCATCCTGTCTATTTGTTCCATTAGATAGTTCAAGTGTGTGAGGAACGGAGAGAAGCTGGGGTTCTGTTTCAACGTCTTTGCAAACAGTGGTAAGGAGTTCAGCTATTGTATCTCTGAGTGAATCGTGTCTAAGTGAAACGTAGCCTCCGACTTTGCAGGTTAGAGTATAGTTGATATGATTTTGATTTCCACATACACATAGGGGACCTCTGTTATAGCTGTAGACACTAGACAGTGTAATATTATATCTGAGTGAGAGGGCATCAAAGAATTCTTGTTTGTAGAGGACGTACCCACATGCTTTTAGAGAGAGTGTGGATAACCAAATGGATGCTCCTTTTACACTAAGGAGTTCTATTTGCCTTTGTGTGGATGGGGGTACTTCATTCATAACTAATAGTTTCACGTTGGTGTTTGTAAAGCTCTTCCTTACCCTTCTTTACTTCACTTATGAGTTATAATGTCATGCTGCAGTTCTTCGTTTAGTTGGAAAGTAGTAAACTGTTGAAAAACCGCTTCTGTGAGCCGTTTTGTAGCATTTACTGAGTTAGAGTACTCCATCTCTGCTGTTGAAGTGCAGTCTGGAATGCTCAGCCCGCCCATTCTTGCGGGAAGTAAAGCTATCTTTCTGATCTGATCAGGCACAAATCTTTTGCCCATAATGGCTGGTATAAAATCTTCCTTGACACAGCTTATTCCAAGAGTTTTAGATGATCGGAAATCCCTGGGGCGGTACAGCAAAAAAATTCCACCTTTTGGAGGTTCCGTAGATAAAAGCGGAGTAGGCTAGCTGGGGTTTATTGGTTTCCAGGAATCCACTATCACAAGCATTTCTTAACCCACTCCCACTCGCCTGCTGAGAGCTGACGTAACCTTGTTGGCCAAAGACTTGACCACTAGACATAAAGTTGACCACTAGACATATAAAACTTTACCACGGACATTGGTAATTCATGTTGCCAGTTTTTTGTAGCGGTTAAGAAAAATTTGAAAGGTTTCCCTCTTTCAAATTTTATACTTAATTTTTTAGTATAAAATTTAAATATTCTAAGCATCACATTATGGCATGATCACATTCTTGATCGTCGGCTTCCTCGTTCACTTCTTCGGAGTTACTATCTACCTCCACATATTGTAAAAGTTTATACTGAAATGCAGGACTGAGGTGGCGAGGTGGTCAAATAAAAAATTGTTTTCAAAAAGCGGTTATTACTGATGCTTTAAGCATGGAATATTTAATGCACGATAACCCATTTGACGAAGATGACCTGTGATATGCTCATTGATATCAAAATTCAAATCTGGTCATATTTCGTATCTGTTGTTTTTACACAACTTTCATAATCATAGACACTGATCTACAGATATTGTGATATTTAATTGCTTAATGACTGCTTCTCTTGCATATTGTATAAAAAATTAATTTACAAATTATCTGCTAAAACTTTAAGCCAAAAAGAGATGAAAAAAATTTGAATTTTTGATGGTTTTGAATGCTTTCGAGCGTTAATTTTAATGTTAGTTCATAATTGTGTCCGTTCATTTAATGTCCGGTCAAATAAGGTCCCATAAGGTAGTTGTATATACTTTAAAAACATTCGTGTCAATTCCCCAGTCCCTACCCCACCCATCCTAATTCCCACAGGGGGCCGAGGGGGGGGGGGGGGGAGGTTTCGATCAAACGCTGCCATTTGAATTGTAGCCGTTTGCCTACAAAAGCAATTAACATCATGACACATCCACATCCACATCCACATCCACATCCACATCCACATCCACTTCCACATCCACACCTCATGACACATTCGCATGATGCCAGTTTTGTCTATCAGTTAAGGATATTTGAAAGGTTTCCCTCATAGAGCTCTTGGGCTTTATTGTTTCAATTGAATGAGGGGCGGCCGGTGGTGACGACACACATCTTATAAATAACATTAACAGCATACGTTCTCAATCATTCGATTATCTAAATTTCTATCACGTTTCAATTTGTTTGCTGCGATGAGGACCTTAATCCTGATTATAACTTTCTCTACTCTTTTCATTTTGGTGAATGCAGGGGTAAAATGTGAGGGGAAGAAATTTAAAAAGAATGTAAAGAAGTATGAAAAGTGCCGTGCTGGAGGATATACATCTATAATAGATGGCTGTGCAGTAACGACGATAGGGAAGTTGAAGAAAAAGCAGGCAAAGAAGTGTGAAAAATCTGAGGAGGTTTTAAAGAAATGTGGCTACACATGCACTGACACTGTCCATGGTGGGTGGACTGAATTCGGAGATTGGTCTGAATGCTCTGCTGAATGTGCTGGAGGATCCAAAACTAGGTTCAGGACCTGCACTAACCCTGCCCCTCAACATAAAGGAGCAGACTGCCAGGGAGAGGAATCAGAAAACCAGGATTGCAACACACAAGATTGTCCAGTTGATGGTGAGTGAACTGAATTCGGAGATTGGTCTGGATGCTCTGCTGAATGTGCTGGAGGATCCAAAACTAGGTCCAGGACCTGCACTAACCCTGCACCTCAACATAAAGGAGCAGAATGTCAGGGAAATGAATCAGAAAACCAGAATTGCAACACACAAGATTGTCCAGTTGATGATGTTCAAAAGGTGATAACAGCAGCTTGGCAGCAGATTCCAGGAGGACTTACCAAGATCTCGAAAGGAGACTCAGGAGTGTGGGGTGTCAATAGCAATGACAACATCTACCAGCTTAATACTGATGGAAACAGCTGGACTCAAATCGCTGGTGGATTGGTGCAAGTTTCATCCGGAGCATCTGTTTGGGGGGTCAACAAAGCCGATTCAATCTACAAGTACTTGGGAGAGGACAAATGGCAACAGATCGGCGGAGCACTGACAAACGTAGATGTGAGCAACAAGGATCATGTGTGGGGAGTGAACAGAGGACAGGACATCTTCAGATGGATTGGCTCCTCATGGCAGCATATCGTCGGGAAACTCATCCAAATTAGTGTCGGGGAATCTGGGGTGTGGGGAGTGAATTCGGCACACGATATCTTCTACCGAGTGGGAACGTACGGTGACGCCGACACTGCTGGAACAGGCTGGACACAGGTTCCTGGAAAACTGCAATGGATTAGCTCAGGAACGGACCTTGTTGTTGGCGTAAATTCTGCTAATGACATCTTTTACCGCGAGGGAATGACTGCAGATAACCCTACAGGCACAGGATGGGTAAAGGTATCCGGAAAGTTGATGCAAATCGATGTGAACAGAAACGAAGTAGTTGGAACTAACTCTGGACACTCAATCTACAGATCTCCAGTCGGACAAGCATAAGTTGGTCGTTTGAAGATCAATTCGTGAAGTAAAGGACTATAGTTGATTTTATGCTCTTCGTGCATGCGTTTTCTTCATTATTTGAAAAAAAAAACCAGATTAGTATGTGCTTTAATATTTTGTATCGGGATCGGTCACATATTACGTAAACAGAACCACTCCTATCCCATCCCCTTCAAAGGCCACTTTACCGAGCGATCCCTCAGTTTATAGATTTTCTCACCTATTATAATTATTGGAACCAGTATGCTCATTGCTCATCTTACTCTTGGCCTTGAATCTATCTTTTTAAGAAGTTACATTATAACATTTAATAAAATGGGTATGATATACAACTTTTTTTGGATTTATCATTTGAGCTAAAAAACGATATTTTGTTAAGGTGCAAGTTCAAAGGTTTATGTGATTATATCATTATAATGTGTTACGAATAATTTTGTATGATACATATTGTCTCTCTTTGTCAATACATAATTTATACCACGATCAATTCACCCTAAAATGTAGTAGTACCAGCTGTACATGTAAAACAGTAAAATTTGCGTTACCATTCAAAGCCATATTACGACCTGTATCTTCGCCGAATCTCAGCTGTGTAATAACAAAGCTTGAAGATACCAGCTAAAGCTAAAAGTTGGCAGTACCCATCGTTTCTAATTCTAATTTCGGAAAACATGTCAGTAAGGGGGAAGGCAAATAAAAGGCGACAGCGGGATTTAATGTAATAATTCGTATTATAAACTTACTGATATACTGATAGTTAGATAATATCCGGTTGGAAGAGACAAGGACAAATGGAACAAGAAGTTTGGAATGGAGGCAAATTTTGGAATGGAGGCGTCAACGCCATCTTCAGGCTCAAATTAGTTGTTATTTAGTAGTGTTGAAAGTATTAAAAACTTACAATAACACCCTGACCTCCAGCACTGTTATAAGCTGAACAAGAGGATCCCGTGTTCGGATTAACCAGCACTCCATCCGAGTAAAGACCAACATTCCCGGTGAATACGTCACAGTAGATAACGACCTGCAAGTTATATATGTTATGTCACATTTTGGCGAAGTCGGAGGTTGTATTTACAAATAATGACGGCATTGGTTGCTTGATAATATACAAAAAAAAAACATAATAAAAACAAAATAAAAAATAAATAAAGAAAGAAGAAAGTACCTGTCCAGCACTACACCCTGCAATGGAAACAGCATCATCAGCAGCATCACTCATATCACCAATAACCTCCACATCAGGAACATTGATAACAACCGGTTCCTTAGGGCCCCACACCCGTACTTCACATAAAGTCAGGTAAGTTTTGTCGTTTACAAGTTTCACTGTGTCACCAACTATTCCTTGACCTTCCTTACAGATCACTTCGTAGCTGAACTTTAGAGGGTCGTATTTGATGGTCCCACAGAAAACATCTCCAACGTAAATCTGAAAAAAATGGATGTGTAATTTTAAGTTGTATTTTCGAACTATGATTTACAATCATGTGTCTACTACATACATACTCAAAGTCTTATCCAGTCGTATAATCATTCAAATAAAAAAGGAATTTCCCCCGATAAAATTGTAATTTTTACCTTCACACCATCGATCCTGTCACCACAACAATCAATCCTGTTTTTGACCCAGACTTTGTTGACAATATAGTTGTCCTCTAGATCTACCATCCACCAGCCTGCGCTTGCAGTGTGAGTGCAAGCACCCCTGGGGAGTATTGTTAACTCAAATAGCATTTTGGTAACCTCTTAATTGATTAATTACCGGTTAATTAGACACTTTACTAAAGTGACTTGAGTTTATAAACACCTAACCAAACGTGTTGCAAGTAACCCCATAACGAATTTGTGGTGATAAAAGGAGATAATTGTCAACATTTCAATCTTTATAATCGAGGCGGCAGTTCCACGAGCAAAGTTGATTAACTTACGATTTCCACGCTCCGGCTTCATTACCATCAACAGCACGGCTGGAGACGCCTCCCCACTCCGTTGAAGATTGTGATGTTGGTCTGAGGTACGCCAGATTAACCAGACGATCCTCTCCAACCTCAGCGGTGGGGTCTGAGAAGACTTTGACCTGAGTGTTATTTTTTATTGGTAAACTTTACGATTTTTTGCATTGCTTTTTAACCCTAGAATTTATCTTTTTATCTTCATTATTATGGTGTGACTGAGGAAACATGATATGAAGGACTTGTTTTAATTCTAAATAAAAAGCTCGACTTTAAAGCTAAGGATATGAAGATTTACCTCACAAAGTGCAAGGTATTGCTTAGGAGCTGCTTCTATACGGATATTAGTTCCAAACACATTCTCAGAGGTGTCACTCTCACAGTTGATGACATATACACCTTGTCCCCAAACGTAGTTAACTTCACCACAGAGCATTTCATCCGCGTAAACCTATAAAGGTTCAAGAGGTATGTTTATTGTTTACATTCAGAATACTGTATATTATCATTTTTACATCTAAGGGTAGTCACTAGTTATTGGCTAAAGCTAAAATCACATTGCCAAGACGTGAAACATTGCATGTTAAATACAGCGTGTTTCAAAAAAAATGTCCTGATTTAAAAAAACAATAAATTTTTTTATAAAGGAGCAAAATGCCCAATTAGATCACCTTAACCCCATCAATCCTGTCTCGACAACAATCTGTTCTATCATAAATAACAACACTCCTGATATCGACAGGGTCAGGAAACTCGAGATTCCACCAGCCATCATCAACATTTCCTGTATGGGAACAGCTGCCACTGAAAGTTCAGCTCCATTAGTCGGTTCGTTGTATTGAAGTTAAGGTCTTATCATTATTTTGAAAATCAAAAAGGTTGGGCAGTATGTAGATAGCCCGACCCCTGTCCGCGGACAACTGCCCACGGACAACTGTCCACGAACACCTGTCTCCCAGATCATATTACTGCATGATACCAGTATCCCCTGAATCAAGCAGGGTTAACATCATCGCACGCGAATTTCAATCAGAGGTGGTGTCAAGGCTAATTATTAAACGATTAAGCAACCTTACGAGATCAGTTCACATCATGCAATATATAAAGAATAACTGACTTGTGTAAATGAGCAGAACTTTGCTGATCAAGAGAAGCGAAAGATGAAGAGATATCAGCAGCTGACAGAAGAGATAGAAGCCAACGGATGGGCTTGCAAGCTCCAGACAGTAGAAGTGGGAGCTCGAGGCATTTACAACTATAGCCTCCCAACCTTTATGAACCACCTGAACGTAAACAACAAAGAGAAGAAGAAGGCCTGCATGAAGATCGCTGAGATCAGCCTGAGGGCATCGTATACCATCTATTTGTCCAGAAACAATACCATATGGACAGATGATTGGGAGTTAGTCAAGAGACCAGTAATAGCATAGTAGGAGCGTAGAATGTTTGGGCCCAGAAAAACATGTTTAATACCGCTATGAACCCGTCATAAGCCGGGGACTACTATGAAAGTGATGATGCTGTGTTGTTGAAAGACCTTCGACCAATCAAAGATGTACCTCATCACGCCAAGCAGTTATGCTTGTAGGTGAATACACACTTATAGAGTACAACAACTTTATAACACTCCATCAGACCGCATCAATCATTTCTATCATCAACTCCTTCCTCCATTAATTTCGTCCTTTAGACAGAAGAGTACCATGTCAGCGGATACTGGTATATGATTGTTGTGTTTAGTGTTACGTCAGAGAGGAGAATAAACCAATTGTGGAAATATAATTGTTTGTCTATATTTATGAAATCAGTGAAGTTCTGTTAGATGCTGGGAAATATCGCGTTAATAATCTGTAGCATATTTTGACGAGAATTGAGATACCTCACTCATAATTAAATATTTAAAAAACAGTGTATTCTGTGTAAAATTATTTTTATCCCGGTTGTTGCGACAAGTAAAAATGCTCTTATTAGCGAAAGGAGATTACTCGACGTTTCAATGTGACTACATCGTATTCATGATCTCAAATTATTTGTTATATAGTAGTGTTGAAAGTATTAAAAATATAAAGACTATAAAAAACAGTATTTACCCATGATCTTGGCAGTGAGTAATAACAGATGTTAAATATCATTAACAAACTTAAGAAAGATATAAATTTCCTTTCATATTGCAATATGCAACTAAAATTATTTGGCCATGCAAAACTTAAAGTCAAAGCAGGAGGTTTAGCTACGGTAAAAATAATCATTGATATTAATTTTAAAATATATTAATACAAGATCTTTGAAGATCTACAATAAGTCTTATGTTTATGAATGCAAGATAGCCTATTTAGCAACCTAACGCCAGGGAGTCTGTGCTTGAAGGTGTACTTCCTTGTGGGACTAATTTTGGTGCTGTTTCGTAATTCAACGGTTATTCAATTTTTGAATGCAACTGTGAAAGGACTTAATAATATAAGGTGATAGTATGTTTATTCAGTTTATAATAAGAAATTCGAGTCTATTGTTATTTGTTTCCACGGTGTAAGAGTGTCTGAACTAATTCAATAGTCTGAGTCCAGAGCGATGGTCCTCCCAAATCCCTCCAGAAGTTTCTGTCTACACATCTGATGAAGTTTTGTTGCTTTTCAGCGTCACAGATTTTGTTTGAGCTCTCAAATCGCCTTTACTCTGCTGGATCGCTGACTTTGAGTTGCACAACTCACCCGTTTTCAGTGAAGATAAAGTGGTTGCCTTGAGTCCACATCCTCCTTTTATCCACTCTCTGAAGTTTCCAAATCTCATCCAATAAACTATCGGGTTAGCACTTGCGTTCAGACTTGTGCTGAGAAGAGCTGTGCAATTCCAGGCGTAGAAGTACACCACAGGAGAGCTGTAGAAGGGTCCAGGGTACTTGTAACGATAAATCGTTATAAGATACAGGATGTAGTTCAGGAAGAGTGGAATGTTGGAGACGATGTAAAGAAGAGTAACCAAGATAATGGTCAATGTAATCTGGTTTCTTTTATTCTTCACAGCTGCTCGACTTTGCTTCGCAAGTTTGATCAGCCCAGGCTTGTCTTTCCTCGAAGAAAGGATCTTGTAAGATGCAATGATGCAGCTAACAGTTACCGGAAGGACCGGGCATGCAAGAAAGATGGTATCCAAGGTATTGTCAATTACATCCCAAACTTTAGTCATGTTCTTCCCTGGTATTGATTCAACCCAACAATAGCCATCTTCCCAGTGGTAGGTTATCTGGACCAGCTTTACAAAAGGTGGAATTGCGAAGAAACATGCCATGGACACAACAAGTACAGCAATGAGGCTCAAAACTAATCTTTGACTGACTTTTCTTAGGGGAAAGAGAAGGATGTACGTTCTACTAAGTGAAAGTGTGGCAACCAGAAAGACAGATATTCTTTGAGACATCTTGAAGAGGATATGCTGGGTTGGGCAGAAATCTGGTAGCCAAACATCTCTGTATCTTACCATGGTCATACCATAGTTCAAGGTGAGCAGTGAAATGAATGCATCATTCACAGTGGTCAATATGTAAAGGTGATCGTTCAGCTCAGAGGATCTCAGGCGCTGTTTCACAAAGAAGCAGAGAGCTAAGATGTTGTTCGGGAGTCCAAATGCAAAGCAGATCAGATATATTGTCCCGACTGTAAGATCTGCACTCTTGTAGTGCTCAAAGAACTCTGTCTTATTGTACATTCTGGTGCTGTGACTGTTTTAAAGTAATTAGTTATTTGTTGTACGATAAGCTGTCTGCAAGTACAAAAAAAAAAACAATCGAAAAATGAGGAAGAAAAAAAGAAACGGATTTTAAAACTTTTTTGACGACCAAAAAGCAGGCGTAAAAAATAAAACTCCTAAAAGTATGTTAAAGATTATTAACAACAAACAAAGATACAACAACACTTATTATTAACAATCAACATGATATTTACAACCTGACGACACACAACCTGTTGAACTGGAAGCCAAATTATGGAAAGAGGTCAAGGGGCAGACCCCGTAAGAACTGGAAGTCCTGCGTACTCGAAGATGCTGCTAAGTTTACAGGTGTTGAAAACATCGACAACAAGACAACAGAAGCTTTGGCTACCAACCGAGTACAGTGGAGACATATGTTACGCCGCCAACGCGATGTGTGTGATGCAGGCCACTCCAACGACTAGGAGGAGACCTTACCATGTATGTATGTGACGACACACAACCCGAACATGAAACATCTATCAACTAGAACTACTCAATCCAAACATAACCATGAGTTGCTTCATACTATAGTCGGGCAACCAAGATATCTATAAAAAACGAGCAAGTGTATCGATAAAACAAGTTGAACAAAGCAGGTTTTATCAAATGCATCTACAGAACGTCAAATTAGAAGATTAAGGTAGTACTGTAAATTGAGTAAAACCATTACGTTGTGCGAAAAATATATTTTTTATGACCAAACATTTGCAAAAATTTCAAAATATACAAATATTCTTAAAGAAAATTCTAACACAGTGCGTCTGATCTCTTGAGTTTTCAGGGGCTAACTTTTCTTCTCCTAGGTTTGGTACAAAGCTCTTGAACTGGCTCTGAAGTTTGTGCCAATGAAAGCAAGTCACGTGGGTACAACAGTAGCAGAACGGCTGGCTGAGATCTCCAGGTTCGAGAGTGCGGGCGAGGCGTATCTGTCAATTGAGCGGTACAAGGAGAGTATTGACGCCTTTATACTGGGGGACAAGTGGGACAGGGCTCGAGCAGTGGCGAGGGAGCACGCTCCACATTTCGAACACAGGGTGGAGGAGGAGTACGTTGAGAGTTTGAAGAGAGGAGGCAAGGCCGAGGAGCTTGCCAATGTGGATGTTATAGCGGGGTTAGATCTGTTAGCGAACAGGGGACAATGGGCAAAGTGTCTACAGACAGCAGAAAACGAGGTAAGATATTATTTTAAATCGTTTGTTTTGTACCATTGTTAATCCTTTAGTCGAACTTTAGTCCTACTCTTAGAGTCCGCGGACATTTGTCCGCGGACAGGGGTCGGGCTATCTAGATACTGCCAAAGGTTGTGACTATTACAGTGATTATTTTTATTATTTCACGACTCTATTTCTGTGAATTGTTGCAAAATTTCACTTTAAGCTTGATAACAATAATTAATCGTTATTCTGAGAACGCTTGCAATTAACCCAGTTACTAATTGTCGTAAATTCATACTAGCTTACCCAAGCAAGTCTCCGTTAGTGTCTCCATCAATAGCCATTCCTGCTACCCCGTTCCACCCAGTACTTGATTGTGTAGCCTTACCATCCCCAGCGACGTTTATGAATTGTCCACGCTTGACACTCGGTTTCCCTGAACATAATTCATCCAAAGTGGGATTTTACTTAGATTTAAATTTCACTTACCGCAAAATTCTGCAATCATCATAGAGAAAATTACCCTGTCTCACTAAAAACAACCACTTGACATGCTTAAAAGGAATGTAAAATGAAACTTATTGTTTCATTACTAAATTACAAATGCTTACCTAGGACCTCCACCTCACATAAAGCTAGGAACTCATCATCCTGTGCTACTTTAACAGTGTTACCAGCGGTCCCGAAACAGCTCACTCGATACACAGTCTTGTCAGTCTCCCATTTAACAGCTCCACACAGTGTTTTACCAACGTACACCTGTTGTAGGGTATCAGCGTGATAATTTTACGAGAATGATCGATTACCTCATTTACATGGTCTGTCCTTTTTTCAAATATGATATTTCCTGAACAGAAAGATGAACAATAAGTCGGTAAACTAAGAAGTTACTGATTGATTGAGGAGCACTACCCAGAGGCATTACTCGGCACTAACGCCTCACTACTGAGGATGGCACGATTGAGGTACTCAAAGTTTTATTCCCAAAGAAAGTTTTGATAAACGGAAAATCATCAGAATATAAAAAAGAGATTTCAGAAGATGTTTGAAGAGGAGCTTTTCTGCCGTCCCCTTGACCGAAATTTCGCGGTTTTGACTAAAATTTTGACCAGTGACCAATCAGTGAGGTAGGTGAGAGTAACACAAGTTGCCATAAAAGTACTGCAAAGCAGTATATCCGGAGAAAACTTTAATGCAATGACAATTTTGAATATGTCCTACCGGTAGGACATATTCGAATTTCAGCTTTCCGCAACCCAAATTCCACTGTTTTGACTGAATTTTTCTTTAATGACCATCTTACAAGCTTACTGAAGATGGCACAAGACACGATTGAGGTACTGAAAGTTGGATTCCCAAGGATATCTCTGATAAACAGAATTGTTGGCAGTTTGTTTCCGAGTGAAGAAGCATCTTAAGATTATAGAAATTTATTTGTTCGGACATAACGTTGGTGCGTCACTGAACGTTTCAGCGCTTACGTAATATCCTCACAAATTAAATTTGATTAGAATTGTTTACCCAAAATAATTTTCCTCTTCATAATCTCTGCCTTAATAAATTCCGATAAGGTAACATCTTACCTGAACACCGTCTAGTCGTGGTTGGCAACAATCCACCCGGTTGTAAATAACTACTGAATCTACATCGTACATTTCTATCAGATTCACCTGATGTATATGACCTCATGTAATGTGTATGTCACATTATTTTAATGTCGAGCAAATTTAAAATTGGCACCCAACTAATTGGTCGATGCTTCAAAATGTCGTGATCATCTTCATTTTCAACCCATGCTCGGAATTGTATAAATATAAGTTTAAACCTTCCACATGTTGAAATGGTTGTTTGCAGAGTGACTGCAGGTCTTCCTGGCCCATATTCCGTTAATATTCCCATCAGTGGCACGTGATGGTAATCCTCCCCACCCTGTACTGCTCTGCCAATCAGGTTTACCTGTTTTAAATTAGAATTATTGTAAAACTTAAATATAAATTATATAAAACTAATGTTCCTATATTCCTTTAGTTCTTTAGTTCCTTCGCTGCCATCCAATGGAATAAGATCAACAATAAACAGTCAATAGTAGATCAAACGGATACCTGTAGCAACGTTCTCGAGGGCTACATCATCAGTCGGTATTCCAAATGCCTCAACTTCACAGATAGTTAAATAATCGTAAGGTTGAACTATCCTAATACTTCCTGCTACTGCTCCTTGACAGGATATCTCGTACACTTGTTTGCCTTCCTCAACCTTAATATCACCGCAATATACTGCTCCTGCATACACCTGGGCAATGAAGTTTATCTATTCATTCAAATTAAAAACTTGGCTTTAGAAAAAGTCAATTCTTATTCATTTCCCGTTATACAAGTATTTTGCACTTAGCTCTTTAAAAAAGCCAAAAGTTAAATGAGGACTTTAAAACGCGACCCCACAACAAACCTTTGCGTCATCAATTCTGTCCTGACAGCAATCCATTCTGTTATACACAAGTACTTTTGTAATTTTGTAGTTCTGGTTAAGTTCCACCATCCACCAGTTTCCTGCGGCTCCTTCAGTTCGGGTGCAGGATCTAAAAACAAAATATCTTATTAACTACTTTTAAATGACAAACAAATTCAAGTAAGCCTGTATTCGACTAAACATAGTCCACATTGTTTTAAATAAAGTGACATGGTCAGCACTAATAAGGCAATAGTATTTACCCGTCGCTCCATTCCCCACTTCTGTTCCCATCGATTGCTCGTGTAGGTTCTCCATCCCACCCAATGCTTTTTTGTGTTGCAACCAGATTCTCCGACAATAGGCTCAATTCTGAAATACATTTTATTTATTTGGCAGTAACAATTTGTAATTGATTAAAATAACGAATAGTTTTTTGAAGATACGAACGTGATTAGCTATACAATCAATCTACAGATGGTAAGTTTGGGTTTTAAACCGCTTGTAAGCACATAATTATAACGGGGGCCGAGTATTATCTAATCTAAACCTCATGAGTTGACTAATGCATAAATTATGAATGCATAAATTATGAATGCATAAATTATGAATACATAAATTATGAATACATAAATTATGAATGCATAAATTATGAATGCATAAATTATGAATGCATAAATTATGAATGCATAAATTATGAATGCATAAATTATGAATGCATAAATTATGAATGCATAAATTATGAATGCATAAATTATGAATGCATAATTTTCCCCATACCTTGAGTGCCCACAATGGCTATCTCCCACATGTAGAACTCGTGACCACTATTTCTCTGTAACTTTACACTGTCTCCATGCTTACAGCCAGGGACAGGACGAACACTATCTTTAGTTTCTCTTTCACTTTCAACTATCATGGAGTAATCACTACACCTATAAAAAAGGGGAAGAATAGCATATTCTATGAATAAATTCGTAACAAAAGGTTTCTCTACAAGAATGTGTTGTCCCAGGAACCACAGAAAACTAACCAGTAGCCTCCTTCACAGATGTCACAGTCTGCAGAGGTACAATTCCAAGTGAGATGGGGACTACCATTCTTCTTAAACCACACCACGTGTCGCACGCAGTAAACCTTATCAAGTGTTATCTTCAGCCAGGATTCTCCACTCTGACAGATAGTTGGTCAGTGATATTTTTTTATCAATAAACTTTCAAATTGTTACACAAATACATCATTTTATTTCAAAGAAAATATCGCCGAATGACCTTACATGCCTTGACAAGTGACCAAGTGTAAACAAAATTAGGGACAAAATTAGGGACACCGAAACACCAATCAATTAATAGAGTCAACACACTGGGGAAATAGGAAAATAGAGATAATGGCGCTCTGGAAGACTCGGAAAAATAGAGATAATGGCGCTCTGGAAGACACACTGGGGAAATAGGAAAATAGAGATAATGGCGCTCTGGAAGACACACTGGGGAAATAGGAAAATAGAAATAATGGCGCTCTGGAAGACTCGGAAAATGAACTAACATGATCCATCCCGTGGGATGTAACAGAAGTTGTTTCCAGGTCCAGATCTATTGCATATTTAGCGGCGTTCTCTTTGTCCTTTTCTTGGAAGGCGTGGGATTGTGAGGCAGCTACTGGGATTATCTCGTCGGGAAGTCTTTTCCTAACTGAAATTCGAATATTCTCACTTGAATGAGACGTACTGTTCACTGGTTTGTTATATTAATATTATACAGGGTGGGCAAAAAGTCAGTGGACATACGTTGGCCTTAATAGCTCAGTTACTGAGTGGCCAATTGAAATAATTTTTTCTGGTATGACTTACTACCACCACTGGTTCGAGGAATTTGTCAAATCGAAAAATATTTGAGTTCATTTTTGAGACTTTTGGCCCACCCGGTATCTATTCGCCAATTATTAAACTTATAGCATAAACGTGATTGAAAGATTACAACTAGAAGATGCATTATTTTTTGATAATGATTGAGCTAAGGGAGAGTAATTATTGAGCTAAAAATCGGAAGTGATGATTGATAAATGTCAGCTTGAATCTATCATTTCACTTTATTTCCCATGACCTGTATAAGGAAGCTGAAGAATCAGCTGCAATTTAGTAGATAAGTAATTGGAATTGCCACTGACCTAACGTAGTTTCTGGAACGATCTCCATAGGATTAATTGGATTTGGAATTGGTGGCCCATCTGGGTCATCTTCCGGGTCATCTTCTCTTTTAACGGTGCTGCGAGCTCCGGCAACGTCACTTCTTTTCTTCAACACAACTATTGGACATTTCGTGATACAATTTGATAAAAAAGTTTTAGTTCATCTTATACAGTTATTAGTGTAACCCGGCCTTCGGCCGGGATTTCACTGCCGCAGTTAAAAACACATACATACATACATACATACATGCTACATGAAGAGGTCTCCTCCTAGTCGTTGGAGTGGCCTGCATCACACACATCTCTTCTACGGCGTAATATGTTCCTCCATTCCACTCGCTTTAGAGCCAACTGTTTTACTGCATCTCTGCTGATGTTATCGACACCTGTAAATTCAGCCGCATCCTCGAGTACACAGGCCATCCAGCCTTTGCGGGGTCGTCCTCTCAGTCTCTTTCCATAGTTTGGTTTCCAATCCAGTAAGAAATTGGGGAACCGCGTCTCTGGCATTCTGACAACATGTCCGTACCACCTTAGTCTAGCCGCACCGATGAAAGTTTCGATAGACTTAATTCCAGCACGCCTGAGAACTTCTTCATTGGAGACATGGAAGAACCACTTTATCTTCAAGATTCTTCTCAGGGAGGTCAGATGGAAGACCTCAAACCGTTTCATCTGCTTCTTTGTTGTGTTCCACACTTCAGCTCCATATAACAGAATAGTAATAACAGCAGCCTTGTAGATACGGATCTTGGTGGGCGTTCTTATAGTTCGACTGTTCCATATCTTCCAAAGCTGATGGAACGCACCATTAGCACGCTGGATCCTGATGTCAAGATCTCGGTCAATGGTACCATCCCCACTGATGTTGGCACCAAGATAAACAAAGTTGCTGACCTGTTCAACAGGTTCTCCCTCCACTGTTAGCTTTATACTGTCTCTTTCGGTGTAAGGTCGCTGGGACGCACACTTGCTGATCGCCATGCATTGTGTCTTTTTAGCGTTGATCTTCAACCCAGCATAAGAGGTGTAATAAGCTATAAGATCAGTGGACTCTTGCAGCCCTTCTTCAGTATTGTCCATCACTGCCAGATCATCAGCGTAGTCACTATCCATAATAACTTTTTCATCTGCACCCTTTAGTTCCTTTTGCAGTACAGCACCATGACTGATTGCCTTGTGAACCTCGGCCAAAAAGATTCCAAAGTTCAGACAGAAATTAAATACAGGAGGGCCCTGGATATCACCCTGTCCAGTGCCCGAATTAACAGAGAACCAATCAGACATTTCACCATTAACCCTGACAGCACTCATGGTTCCGTTGAAGAATGCCTGAAAGATTCTAACATATTTCTCAGGAAGTCCATAGTGTCTCATGCTTGACCAAATAAACTCTCTTCTGATGGAATCAAACGCTGCCTTAAAATCAATGAAATTAACATAAAGTGGAATGTTAAACTCAATGCAGTTGTGAATAATGGTGCGGATGGAATAAATCTGATCAATACATGAGCGGTTCCGTCTGAACCCACACTGATTTTCCCTAAGAAGACACTCCATTCCAACATCCAGCCTCTTAAGAAGAACCATTTGAAGAACCTTAGAAGACGTTGCCCTAAGAGTTATACCCCTATTATTGCAGCAGTATGAGGTGTCTCCCTTCTTTCCGATAACCACTATAACACCTTTAAGCCAATCCTCAGGGATCACCTCTTCCTCCCATACCTTTTTAAACAGTAGCTCTAGTTGGCCAACAAGAGCACTTCCACCATACTTAAGTTGTTCATTAGTTATCTCATCAACCCCTGCACTTTTGCAGTTCTTCAGTTTCTTTAGAGCATAACTAATCTCATCTCTAGAAGGAGGTCCATCAGAACAAGAAAGGTAGTCAAAACTCGGTTGTGAGGGCAAACCATCGAGGTCATCAAGATTGGCATCCGATAGTGGAGGATTTAAGAGCTCAGTAAAGTGCTCCTTCCACCTTTCCTTCTGACTGTCCGGGTCTGTAATAAAATGACCATCCTTATCCCTAACTGACATACCCACTTTCTTCTTCTTTTTCCCAGAAATCTTCTTTATCTTATCCCAAACTTCCCTTTGCTGGCCTTTCTTAGAAGCCTCCTCTAGATCAGTCGCTATTTTAGTAGCCCAGTTGTTGTCGTCAATTTTACAACTTTTCTTAACTAATTTATTAAGTTTAGAGTAGGCTGATCTATTGACGTTTGAAGTGGGATCCCTCCGTTTGAACATTCCCCGTTGCTCTATCAAGTTCTTAGAGGTTTGCGAAAGGTGTTGTTCTTTAACCTTCCGGGGACGCTTTCCAAGCACTTCCATCGAGACATCAGTGACTGTCTGCTTGAAATTATCCCACATGTCCTCAAGGTTGACCTCATTAGCCAGACAATCAAAACGGTTCTGAAGAGCCACGTTGTACTCTTGAACCTTAGACGAGTTTCGCAAATGTTCGATAGCAGGCACATCGTGCCTTTTAGCAGTGATCTTAGCTACCGACTGCAGTTTGATTTGCAGCCGTCCACGAACAAGATAGTGATCTGAACCAATGTCCGCCCCACGACATACCTTAACATCGAGTAGCGAGTGTTGGAATCGTCCACTAATACAAATATGATCTATTTGATTCACAGTTAACCCGTTGGGAGACCGCCATGTACCCTTGTGGATGTCTCTATGCTGGAACGGAGTTCCACCAATAACAAGTTGATTGGCTGCACAGAAATCCATGAGCCTGGTCCCATTGTCGCTTGATGAACTATGGAGAGATTCTCCACCAATAACTCCCTCGAATCCATATCTGTTTGAAGTAACTTTTCCATTGAAGTCACCCAGTAGCAGTTTCAGATCATGTCGGGGCAGTTCACCAAACGTGTCTGATAAAACGTTGTAAAAACGATCTTTCTCTCCGTCATCAGCACCGTCAGTCGGAGCGTAGGCTACAACAACAGATATGTTGAGGTGTTTGCCGTGTAACCTAGCTGTTAAGACCCGCTCTGATGTAGGTACATAAGAGATCAGGGAGTTCCTGACCTTTTTGGAAAGACATAGGCCAACCCCTTGCCTTTTGATACCATCTCCCCTACCAGAATGAATAAGTAGACTACCATTGTCCAAAAGTGTACTTCCAGATCCTGGCATATGAGTTTCAGTAATACCCAAAATATCAAGACTGTAGTGATCAATGTTCTGACTGAGTTGATAAAGCTGTGAAGATGAGCTGACTAAAGATAAAACATTCCAGGTTCCAAAGTACATTGAGTGTTTGCTGTAGTTGATAGGATTGGACTTGCTGAAATCAGTGTCAACATGAGCGATCTGTTGACTAATTACTCTGTTGTTACTCTGCAGTTAAAAAGGGTAGGAGTAATTACCCGCTGAGTCAAAACCCGCATTAGGTGACCCAATAGTTTCTTAAACAATAATCTCATAATCAGTTATTTTTTGTGGATAATTAAGTCATTATTTGCCATGAGGCACCACATTCCATGATCATAAGGTCTGAACACCGACTATTACACCTCATCACTCCCGTCTTGAACCGCTTTCCATTTTTATTTAAATCGTTATAGAAATTAACCCTTGTTAACTCCGCACCACACCCGCCTATTATATTTGAAAACACGCATAACATTGTCGTATGAACTCTCTCTATCTCTCTCTGCAGTCCAAACAGACCCCAAACACTAACAGTCCCCCCTCCCCTAATAAGCTTATGGTATAACATTACAGCGAATCTTCCGGGCTAATCTAATTATGACGCTACTTAAATGCAGCTATAACATTAACATATTATACAGTAATGAGAGAGCGAGCAAGCCCCGTAACTCTTGCCGTTCTGCTCAAGCTATTTTATGTAACATTTGTGGTACAAAGCCATCAATTAAACCACTTACCACCGGCCGATTTAAAAAATTTTTTCTTATGGGCTTCATCAGAGCTTTGTCGGCACTATACCGAAAAAACCAGTCCCGTAACTCTTACCGTTTTTTTGTATAACCGACCGGAAATTACACACAGACGATCAGACAGACAGACACATGACACACACACACACACACACATTCTGGTGTTATTAAGGTGATACGAGTTAATATTGTTATTCGATTGTTCTGCTTTTCTAGTCAACCCTTTCTCATCGCATACATGCATTTGTAATGCAATATTAAAAAACAAACACATTCAAATATGACAGCCCAAGTTGCTGCCGAACTAAACTAGACGATTCTCGACTATTCTACAGCTAAGGACAAAGTTACGCACATACAGTCATGTCGTGAAATTGCTATAAATGAGCTAGGGTTGTAGCAACTGTTTAGAAATCAGTTTAAATACGACATTCATATTTAATATATTATATAAGGTTGACATGTTTTTATCTTGTCATTAAGATTTAAAAAATTTAGTTGTGTCTATTATATTTTGAGGATTCTGTTTTATGTCTATTCTTCTATTATAACTGATAAGCAATATCGGAAAAACCCCTGTTGAAAATCAAAATGTGCATTCCCTTACCTTTACGATTACCTTCACCAACTGTTTTGCTTGCTGAGCATGTCAATAAAAAACAAATAATACAAATACGAAACCACATAATTGTCGACAACTATTTAAGAAAACTATCTGAACTAAGAAACGAAAAGCGTGCCAGAATATCGATTAATACCACTCCTAGACATCATTGTCCATCATAGAAATGCGTCTCACATACTAACATCGCTATAATTATCTAATTATCTAGTAAAAAGGAGGTGTTCAATCTGGATCATACGTGAGATCACACTCAAATATTCGAAATATTTCTTCGGGTACTTGATCATTGTTTGTTTAATTTCTCTAACCTTCTAACATTTGAATGAAAACATAACATCGTAAAATTACAATATTTGGGCGGCGACTGTCGTAGTGGGTAACGTAATTCACAATCATCAAAACGTGATCAGTATTTTGCGTATTCAACTATTTGCTAAACCATTTTGTCAATTAAAATAATTCGCTAAACACCTGATTCACGGACCACACCCTCTTTAAAATGATAAAAATAACACGTACCTAATGATTATGTCTATGTATTATGAATATATAAGTATGACATCATAAAAATGTATTAGTACCTTATAGATTATAGCTGACAAGACATGCTTTTCCATAAATACAGGATTTATATTCCATTGAAGAAAATGGCATGAAAATGATTAAATAATACGTCTTGTTAAATCTGAAGCCTATTTTCTTTATATTTATTTAATTGTTAATTCTATTTATATATATTTATATATCATATCGTGTATAGAAACGAGCTCGTGATATTGGGTGATCGCCGACAGCCCATTATCTTATTTGTTCCTTATCAACCTAATTAAAACTTAAAAATTTATCAAAATAATCCTGCAGTTATAGATTTGGTCATTACTAACGCATAACTACAATTTGTGAAAATTCTGATTGTAGAGGTATTCAACTAAAAACCTTGAGTGGCAGCTGTAAAAAGCAATCCGTCCATATATAGATTTTCCTAATTTCCACAGCCAGAATCCATATTTCGTGCAATTGTTATAGCTAGGCTTTAGAATTCGGAGATTATAACTTTGCAAAAAAATTTCATAGATCAATCAGAATGAAACCACATGATTTAATAAATAGAATATAAAATTTTTCTGTCACAGAAAAGAAATAAACAACCCCAAATATTCTTACAAGAAACAAAATCGATATCAAACACACATCATTATCAAAAAGAAAACTGGATCTCATAAAACGTTTACGTAGCCCCATGCATTTGAAACTGTCCGACTTTTGTCTTTAACTCGTTTGATTTGGTCTTTTTAAAGGGCTCGAAGTAAAGCAAAGTGTCGACCTCACATTATACTGTCATATAAAAACACTCAAAACAGTTTAAACCGAAAGCATTTCATCAATATTTTGGGTTGAAAACTATAATATGCCGCGTCTTGATCAGGTCTCTCGATCAAATGAATTTGAATGAACAGTGAACACTAACAATAGCAGTCTAACTAAAAGAACAAACAGCCAACAACAATAATCAAATCATCATGCGAACAGTAGCCAGAAAGTCGACACACAAGTGTTGAGGATAAATGTTCCAGGTCCGGGGCGAGGGATCCGTTCCTACTCCGAAACTCGGTCTGAAGATGGCTGGCACTAAGGACTGTTGGTCTGGGAAAATCTTCTCGAATGTTTGACGGTATAAGAATTCTTCTGTTGTTAGTGGAGAGTTGTGTGAGTAGGTCTGGCGAGGGGGGAATTTGGTCATTGTCTGGTTTATCATAGATGTTTGGCTCATAGATTTTAAAATCATTTGCCAATGAAATTGTGTAATGTCATATGCTTATTTGAAATTCTATGAAATGAAGTAAATTGGTTCATTTTCGCATCTTATCTCGGAAAACTTAAATTTTATGATATGATGTATTTCCCTTTGATAATATTTATAGTTCAACACTTTTAATCTAAAATACATACACTACTTATATACAAAAAGTTAGGTTAAGTAAAACAAAAATCGGTCAAGTTATAACTATAAACATACCTCGTCTCTTTTTTGAAACTCTTCATTGTCCACGAATTTACTGCACAACCTTTGCAATGTTTTAACCCAGAACCTGAACAAGACGTGTCATTATTTTAAAATAAAAATGAAACCACTATTATTACAGCATTCTATTTCACCTCTTATGGCTTCAGCCAAATCACAAAGATAGCCAGTTAAGACTGAATATCTTTGTGGCTTGGTTAAAGAAATTGTTTTTAATAATAGCTTAAAGGACCAGTTAACTGAAAAAAAAGTTGTCCTCATATTTTGACAGATTGTGACAAATAGCAACCTAAGCAACGTGTCGAAATTCCTAAATCTCTAACTGCTCTCTAACGCGTGTAAATAGCGTTTGTATTATTTTGGCTATGACGTCATAAAGTCCCTTGCGCGCGCAGAAGAGCTCGTGAGACTGTATTTTACAGGTAGAAAATGGACATAATACAATGTTTTTCCCCGAATAACTCGAAAAGTAAGTAATTTAGGGTACATGTTGCTTCATAAGTTGTATATAAACATGGCCATTCTGCACAATTTGCACACATTCAAAAACCTTTAGGGCCTTCATAGCCCAATTTATTAGATATCCATAGTTTTGCATGATTTCTGGAACCGAAAATCAGTTTTTCGCCAATAAATGAAAAAGTAATCACTTTAAGGCATATGTTTGTTCGTAAGTCGTATATTAATATGCTAATTGCGGTTCTTTTGCACCCTCTCTAAAGACTCTATCACGATCCTATCAAAAATGGGCTCAGCACCACGCCCAAAATGGTTTTTGGCGAATTTATCGAAAAGCAAGGATTTTAGGCCATGTGTTGCTCAATAACTCCTATATAAACATGCATATGCGGCTTCGTTCAAGCCTATTTTGAAGTCTCTACGACCTTCAGAAGCAAGGGGTCGGTTACGTTATTGGGTCAATACGGGCGTGGCCCTCCTGGGTTTTCTCCACGGTCAAAAAATGTCTCCAAACGAAAATCGTTTATTCATACCTTCGGGTAGGTCTGTGCAAAGTTTCGTGAGTATTTGAATATTTGCAGGTTCATTTCCATAAATGTCCATAAATGACTGGACTACACAACTTTAGAGTTAACTTTAGAGAAACTCATTAGTCATTTATCGCAAATCAAGCTGTTAGTGTCCATGATCAACCTGTGGCGACAATGTTTTACGTGAAATGTAAAAATCAGGAGTAATATAAAAAGTGTATTTTTAGATTAAAGTGCTAGCTCATAGTTTTAGAATTGTATTGATTAACGTTGGTCGTTTAGCCACCTAACAATCGATCGTGCCGTAATATATGGCCAGAGAATAATAGGGTCTTGGAAATTCTATAGTTGTTCAGTGGGTCGATTGACTGAACACGTTTGCACTTGGTATTTAAACTTACCAGTAGTTTATTTATGTTATGTACCGATGATAATGCAATTAGGATAACAACTAGGTAAGCCGTAAGACTAATTCAAAACACACCGCACACTGTACACTCCGATCCCATCAGTATTACTATTTGGTAGACCGGGTATTTTGGCGGGAATTCTCTTCCCACGGCACTGTTCTGATAGAAGCTACTTCTGCTAATGGTCCCAGAGGAACGCGGCCGTAAAGTATCCAGACTTATTGTCTCCTGTACTGGCTGACACATGCGGATTAATGTTAGAAATTTCGCTTATATGCTATAACTATAATTGCTCTCGGAATTGAACAAACTCCTACTTATCTAGATCCTTTCTAAATTCGTTAGAGTTTCATGGACTGGGGAAAAATAATCGGTACAGTCTCCCTACTTGTGTAATTAAGCAATGAAAACAATCCAAAATTATCACATATGACATAAGAACTGTAATATCAGAAACTTTCTAACCGTACATTCACCCGCCACTGTTCAAGAACCTATATATATCACTGTTTAAAATCATGACGTGAGCACTGTACATCAAATCAACTATTCCTTTAGTTAGGATGATAGCCAAAACTATAAGGATTTTGGAGAACTAGGATAATAGTCATAATTCTAAAATTCGAGTGAGTTACACGTGTTTTATTGACGATGATAAACATTTGTAATGTAAATTACGCTATGCAAGCGCGCACTGAGGGACTTTATGACGTCACGAGGCCACAGCTTATTATTGCAATAACACGCGTTACAAGTACGATAGAGAGTTGGTTCTTTCGGCGATACGATTCTTTACCAGTTTGTCACAGCTGATTTAAATCTAAGCCAAATTGGAGACTACAAATTTTTCAGTTAACTAGTTAATTAGTTATTAAGTTATTAACTTAAAAACTAATTAATTCGTAAATTAGTTATTAATTTATTAACTTAACAAGTCATTTAGTTAATCAGCTTTTTCACCTGTCGTAGCTGCTAGCTGAATCAACCCAATCCTCCCTGTGCTTCCAGAGCACCTCCTCCGTTATCAAGTCACTGTGATCCAGACAAACTCGAAAGAAATATTTCTCTGAGAATATGTTTTTGTTGGGGATATGTTCATTAATGATCAGTTATACACGCTAATTTATCTTAATATCACTCGAAGCAACTTTATTATTACATTAATTGTTTCTCAGTAGTTATTAGAATTAAAAGGAAATCTTTAATTTATTTTACCAATTCCAAATCTAGGTATCCTGTCTTCAGCGGAGAAGTTTAAGTAGTGAGACGTGAAAAGAGGGTCGAGGAAAGGGAAAACTATTCTTATTCCAAACCAACTTCCAATCTTATCGTAAACTTCTCTGAGAAAAAGAAATGTTGTTACCAACCAAGCTACCATATGTGCTGTAATACAGTTGATTATTTTTCTTAGTTTTTCAATTATCATACAAAATCTGGATATCAATTTACTTTATTCTGAATAATGTTTAACCTGCCAATGGGGCGTTTAAGGTTGTTCTCCAACGTAGTCTGGAACTCCTGTGCACATTTAGCTTGCTTGTAGTAGATCTGGCTACCTGCGATGTCGTCTAACCCTTCACCGCAAAATAGCACATCAATAGCGTTGTGTTGGTGTATGTACTTGCACACAGTGAACAGGAGTAACGCCTACATGTTTCGGAGACACGAGTGAGTTTTATTTTCGGAACGCATGATACCAAGTTAAAAATAGATAATTGCTCAAATTTTCAATCTTTCAAAACAAATAGTTTTATTAGAATTGATTAATAATATTTTTGTTGATCGTAGACGAAAACTACGTATATATGATGTACGTCCTATAAATATTAAAATCCACTCACCTTTCTGATTGACGACGTATCATAAGTTTCAGCTAATTCTATAACTTTAGGAATATCTTCAAAAGCCTGTTTCGGATCGAACATAATGTCGTGATGTATGGAACTAATAGATTTTGCTCCGTTCTCACTCGATTTACGCTCGTGGGCTGACTTTGTACCGACAAAGAACGTTTTAAGTCCTTTCACCTAAATTAATACAAACTGTTATCATATAAGCAAACATGATAAAATTTATACGTATGCCCATGAACTGCTGATAATAATATTTCTGTGTTATCAAGCTTTTTCAAACGATACAAACATGCAATTATGCTAGTTTGTATCTTACTTGAGAATCTCTAAGAACGTTTCCAATAACTCTGGAGTTCAGACCACCAGAAAGCAACAACCCAACTTTTCCTATTGTGGAGCTCTTACTTCGACACGTTATATTTTGCTTTATTATGTTTCTTAGACGCATTCTCATCTGAAATAAATTTGCATCAAGAACCATAATACAAAAGTATTGATATTTAGAAATGATATAATACTGGTGTATCCTAACTGATGGAACAAATTGAAATATTTTTTGGAGTTGTACCTGGCCCAAGGCGGAAATGCCGTTTTTACAAGGTGGAGAAAGCAGGTCTAGCCTATAGGATGGCTGTTGAAATACAGTTGTGAAAACTTTTCTCCTCCATTCTTTTTTGTTATCACCGTAGATAATAGAACCAAGAGGAACATGTCTTATCTGTCCGACCTGATAAAAGGATTTGACGTCATAAACTACTGAAAATGTTCTATACAAATGCTGCAAGTGCTTATACGATAGTACGTAATTGATAAAATTTAAATTCGGATTTAGTAGCAATCAAACAGTATCTATGCAATGCTATTTTCGGTTTGTAGAGGTTTTATACTGTTTTTCTTCAGTTGCTCTATAAAATGATGCATTCCTCCTTGCGACTTAAAATGTTTGCAATTAATTGCATGATCTTTTAAAAGTATCAAACATACCCTATCGCTTTCATACGAAAATTTATTTTCCATACCGTGCACTTTTCGTTTTATATCATGCACTTTTCGTTCTCCCGAGCGGCGGCGGTATATTGAGATTTTACTATATTTGGTTTTTCTTTAGTTGCTTTATTATAAACTTATAAAATAATGCATTCCTCCTTGCAACTTAAAGTTTTTGCAATTAATTGCATGCTCTTGTAAAACATACCCTATCGCATCATATAAACTTATAAAATAATGCATTCCTCCTTGCAACTTAAAGTTTTTGCAATTAATTGCATGCTCTTGTAAAACATACCCTATCGCATTCATACGAGAATTTCTTATCGTGTAACTCTATTCGATGCTGATAGATTTTGAATCATCAACTTACATTTTAGTTGCACTTAAACAGAAATACACATTAATCTATCGTTTCTTTACTTTATTATCTCAAACCTTCTCTTTCACTTAAATAATAACGTTACTAAAATAAACTTACAGAATGTTGGTAAGAAGCAAGAAGACTAGCTCTCAGAGCGGCACACATTGGTCCACTCCTGTGAGGGTACTCCAGATAGTATAGTCCTCTTGTTCCTGTACCATCTCTTACTAGATAGGACCTGACACGTTAGTTGGGTTACTTGTGGGTTACTTGTGGGTCACTTTTGGGTCACTTTTGGGTCACTTTTGGGTCACTTTTGGGTCACTTTTGGGTCACTTTTGGGTCACTTTTGGGTCACTTTTGGGTCACCTTTGAGTTACTTTTGGGTCACTTTTGGGTCACTTTTGGGTAATTTTTGGTTTACTTTTGGGTCAATTTTGAGTTACTTTTGGATTACTTTTGAGTTACTTTTAGTTTATTTTTGAGTTACTTTTGGGTTACTTATCATGCATCTCCTTCCTCTGTATCCAAGATCAAAAATATATGTTCAAATCCATAAAGATATCAATGCACACTACACTATCAATCATATTAACGATAGAGGTCGTTATTAAGTCAAAATAAAATATTTAAGATCGGGACGAAGCATTTCTTAGTGTCTACTTGTGTAAGTGACCTGTATAATAAACGTTCAGAAAAAGAAACAGCTTACATTTCGTTGTCACAGAGGATAAAGGAATATTCTCCCTGTATTTCGTTCAGAGCAGCGGACATGCCGTGGAGTTTGAACATGTGGATTAAAATCTCCTCCGGTCGATCACTTTGTAATTGGAACTAGATAAGATTAAAGTTAAGTTAATATTGAAATACTTTAACGACATATTTCATAATGCAATTTTTAACCTAAGCTGCGTTTTCTAACTCTAAATATTGAACCTAAGGTACACTATATAAGCAAAAGTTCAATAGCAATAAACTTCACAAACCTTATATTTTTCTTGCAGGTCATGATAGTTGAATATGTCAGCATTAGCAATAAGGACTACCCCGGGGTATATGTCAACGGATATAGGTCTGTACTTTGCTGCATATGGTATGTTGTCTATTGACGTGCATTCTGGGTACCAGGCTTGGTCATCTGAAGATGAATAAATGTTACATGCTAATACTAATAGTGATAATTAATATGGGTTTGGGGTTTCAACGTCTGGTCATAGATGTGAATTTTTATGTCAATAAATTTATACAGGGTGAGTTGAAAATAGTGTGTGGAAAGTAAATGGCTCTAATTTTTTTGACAAATAAAATTTCCACTTAATTTTTGCATATTTAGGAAATGAAAATATATACTTTTTATAATAATACAATTAAAATACTTAATAATTAATAATTTGCTCAACCCATCGTCCTTTATTAGCTAGGACATATTGATAACGTGTAAGACAATTGTCTATAGCCGACTTGACTGTATGGGGGCAGGGGGGTCTTCATGGAAATTTTCTCGAAATCGACTTTTTAGTTAGTTGTTTCTGATAGAGGGGAGTAATATCTATCAGATGCTTTTATTGCCGTGGAAAAATATCGTTCCTAGCCGAAATTATTGCCGGTCAAAGGTCAGCGCGTGTGTGGTAATTGTATTGCGCGAGCGATTTTTGATCGCGTGCCCTGAAAATCGAGTCTAAAAATCTATTTTCTCCTACATTTTTTGAGCAATCACCCTGAAACTTTCAGTATATGTTCTAAGGATCATTTAGAAGAGATGAGCCGGACAGAACTTTGAGATAGGCCTTTAAAAAATTTTTATTCGACTTTGAAAATCTTGGACCTCGTTTTTTGATGATTTTTTGAGGTCGACGATTTTCAAAATCAAATAAAATTTTTTAAAAGGCCTATCTCAAAATTTTGTCTGGCTTATCTCTTTTAAATGATCCCTAGAACATATCCTGAAAGTTTCAGGGTGATTGCTTTAAAAATGTAGGAGAAAATAGATTTTTAGACTCGATTTTCAGGGCACACGATTTGAGAACCCCATTAGGACGAATTTAAGATTTTTTGGAAAACTGCCAAAAATCAACCAAATTATGAGTTAGAATCAAATGAGAGGCAAGAATGAAATATGTAAAGTTTATGAACTGATAGCAATTCACCTTTCAAAATTTGCTCCTTCATAAAAAAAGTTATAGATTTTTACTTTCCACACACTATTTTCAACTCACCCTGTATAATATTCGGATATTCCCAGTTAACAAGATTTAAGAAACTGATGGTGAAAATAAGGCTTTTGTTATCAGTCGGAGAATTTCAGCCAGCTCTCCGGGAAACGATAAAGTTACTGAGGCACAAATTGCAGGAACAAAACACTCAGGAAAAAAAGTACAAAAACATATAATACTGTTTTTAAAGCATTGAATCAAGAGTTATAGTCAGACTGATACCCTAGGTTCACGGTCAACTATATGAAAGATTTGTGAAGGGTATAGATCTCGTGCTTCCTACTAAAGCAGGGACAAAAGGAAATCGCGGCATGTACGGAATCGCGATTTTTCCCATTATTTGCGACAAATTTTATGTATAGTTTGATATACCGCAAAATGTAATTCGCGGTATCGCGATTTTTGGCCAAAATAATCGCGAAATCCTTTTGTCCCTATAGTAGTGTTTAGTACTTTAGTAACTAAAGTACTAAACACTACTATGAGAATATGAGAATATGAGAAAGAGTAAACTAAAAGATTGCCCTGAGCATTGCAACTAAACGTACTACTTTTAGACTTTCTAGGGGATGCCTTGTAGGAGAAATGTCCGGCTACTACACGAGGCGGATAAACAGCGAACCACGCTGGACGGTCATCAACTGAAATGTATATTGCCCTATTTTATGAGTATTTCTATATGTCTCTGAGTGCGGAACAGTACGTGATAACACCGGCACTTCCATAATACGTTCCGGTGTTCATCTCGAGGAAAATTTGGAGGTTAATGAGATGAAAAGTTTGTATCTTCACAGAAATCATTGTTATCGCCATTCATCATGTAGGGTATTGAAATCGCCAAATATGGATCACATGTTGCTGAAAGTATGAACTATCCAGTGTATCCGATGGTGCCATTTTAAATTGACGCCCATTTCATGCTCCATGTAAAATAGACACTAGTGATGCCATTAGCGCTATTGGAACCACTGATGATGTTTTGTTATTCGAGCCACTGTTCAACGCCCTTTACAGATTCGAGTTGAATAATGATACGTGTCAAACCTACCGCGTGAACAAAGAGTTGTAACGTATAGCGCTTTGGGCCAGCCCGATATGAATGGAAATTTTCACGAGCTTTACTTTAAGGAAATGTACAATATACAATGTACTGAAATTTACAATGTATGTTACACTTAACCCATTAGGGACGATAGGGTCGTTTTTATGACCCTATATATTAGCCCAATAAATTTTGAGCATATATGCTATAGATTCGTTATAGCGTTTAGTAATTTGGTTTGTCCTCTATAAAAGGTGGATCATAAAAACGACCCTATCGTCCCTAATGGGTTAATGCTTTTCATACGAGTTTTCAAGTCTTCGCATGTTATGTATCCTGGATTTGGACAGGATTAATGATCCGGATTACCCGCTTAAAATATTTCCATCGCAATACATACTTACATAATACTCGATAAATGTAATGAATTTATAGTGTTGTAATTAGATTAAAACTTATATAATTTACACATTTGAAAATAAGTTACACATTTGATATATGTTAGTTATATCAAATGTGTTAGTAATGTGTAAGTAATGTGTAAGTAATGTGTAAGTAATGTGTAAGTAATGTGTAAGTAATGTGTAAGTAATGTGTAAGTTCACCTGTGTTGAGTTTCTGGAATCGTATAACAAGTTTTATACAGCCATAATGAAATATTTTGTTCTTATCTGCGATGAACTCTTGATCCCAGCTTACTAACATATTTGGGTTGGTGCATCCCCCTATAATCACTTTTATTAATCACTTTAATTAATCATTTTAATTAATCACTTTAATTAATCACTTTAATTAATCACTTTAATTAATCACTTTAATTAATCACTTTAATTAATCACTTTAATTAATCACTTTCATTAATCACTTTAATTAATCACTTTAATTAATCACTTTAATTAATCACTTTAATTAATCACCTTAATTAATCACTTTAATTAATCACTTTAATTAATCACTTTAATTAATCACTTTAATTAATCACTTTAATTAACCACTTTAATTAACCACTTTAATTAATCACTTTAATTAATCACTTTAATTAAGTAATCACTTTAATTAATCACTTTAATTAAGTAATCACTTTAATTAAGTAATCACATTAATTAAGTAATCACATTAATTAAGTAATCACTTTAATTAAGTAATCACTTTAATTAAGCGATCATAATAATATAAGTTAGTGCAATACAAAACGAAAAATGTACATTATACATAAACGAATACGATTTATGGGCAAATCTAACTTATCAGACAAATCTAATAGCAAGGCAGAAACGACGTTCTATCCTTAAAGGCGAAATAAACAAATTACGATCGTAGGCAAGGATATGTTATAAGGATGCGAAGTTATTGGACCGAAGTAAAAGCAGCAACTGAACTGATGGACCATGTATATAATTCGTCAGCTTAACAAAAAGTGAACGAGTGTCACAAGTGCGCACAATCCACAAACCAAAGTTTAGATGATGCGGCTAAAGTGTATCAGTGCGAATATCAAAGCAAGTGAACCTATAGGTACAACTACAAGTTAATACTACAAAACACAGGAAAACGATCCAGGAATACAAGCATCTGTACAAAAGAAGAGTCATTTAATCCTACCCGTGCTGGCAGGTAAATTGCGGCCTGCGTGTACACTCATTATACCATTACACAGCTACACACACACACTCACTCATCACAAGAGCGATAGGATTTGCTACATTACACATTAAATACTGTGCATCAGTGTGCACAAGGGAGATAGCCACAGCTATAATTATGCTAACTCTTATAGAGTTATAGGGAGGATGATGATCCAGTACCCAAGCTCCTTGTCCCGCTTTACAAGACTTATAATAATTGTACCCACAGTGAGTAGAGAGTGGTGAGTGGTGAGTGGTGAGTGGTGAGTGGTGAGAGGTGAGTGGTGAGTGGTGAGTGGTGAGTGGTGAGTGGTGAGTGGTGAGTGGTGAGTGGTGAGTGGTGAGTGGTGAGTGGTGAGTGGTGAGTGGTGAGTGGTGAGTGGTGAGTGGTGAGTGGTGAGTGGTGAGTGGTGAGTGGTGAGTGGTGAGTGGTGAGTGGTGAGTGGTGAGTGGTGAGTGGTGAGTGGTGAGTGGTGAGTGGTGAGTGGTGAGTGGTGAGTGGTGAGTGGTGAGTGGTGAGTGGAGAGTGGTGAGTGGTGACTGGTGAGTAGAGAGTGGTGAGTAGAGAGTGGTGAGTAGAGAGTGGTGAGTGGTGAGTAGAGAGTGGTGAGTGGTGAGTAGAGAGTGGTGAGTGGTGAGTGGTGAGTGGTGAGTGGTGAGTGGTGAGTGGTGAGTGGTGAGTAGAGAGTGGTGAGTAGAGAGTGGTGAGTGGTGAGTGGTGAGTAGAGAGTAGAGAGTGGTGAGTGATGAGTGGTGAGTGGTGAGTAGAGAGTGGTGAGTAGAGAGTAGAGAGTGGTGAGGTTTAGCACAATGCAGAAGTATCATTATATTGTGTCCACGAGTGAACAATATACCGGGTAAATACTTATATGGATGAGTAGTCAGTAATATGAGTAATCATTCGAGCTACTGCTATGATCGATCGTACTGGATAAAACTTAGCAACCCCGTTTATCTGATTTATAGCTTGTGCTCGTTGTTTTATTGACCAGCAATATGTTCTAATTGATACTAAAGATATCGGCGCTGGTGTTCCTCAGGACACTGTATCATACGGTTACAAGCAGCGCAATAATCAACCATTAAACTGTCAGAAATCAGCACTCAAATTTACAGCCCACCACACGAGGAACAGCATCAGACGGATCCAGCCCATCAGAAGTAATTCTATCCCATCAACACAAGACACAACCTAACATCAGTCTCACGGAAAATGTGCAGAAATGAAACTTCAAAACCGTCCTAATTAGAAATATGGAAGGTCAAAAAAGTGCAATTAAATTAGGAAAATCATTCCAACCTTCCTCCAAGTATAATATACAAATGAATTATTTTCCTTGGTCTTTCTCGCAATGTTCATTTACTGCACACGCCAGAAGTAACTTTATCCGATCAAACACAACCTAACATCAGTCTCACGGAAAATGTGCAAAAATGAAGCACCATCCTCTCTAAGCAAACGCTCTTACACTAAAGGAACCGTTAGTCATTAACATAAGACACACTATGTATAGTACATCTAGACAATGGTTATATGTAAATATTGAGAATTAACTTTATGTTGTAAGCTTTTCTGCCATCTATATACGATCTATTGTTGCTGCAGATCCTACAGCCTGCAAAGTGCAGACGTGAAGCTTTCATGGTCCGGGTTCGTTATGTAATACTGAACAAATATGGAGGTCACACATCATGATGATTCACACATTGAAGCATCATGATTCACACATTCACTCACTGTCTTGATTATAGTGTGGGAATCAGTAACTTTAAAATTAGAATGTCTCTAATTTCCAGACATCTGTATTGAGACATAAGGAAAACTCAAAACTTCAAAATGTGCATCTATCTTCTTCGCAAATTTATAGAATTATGAAAGTCAAAAAAGTGCAATTCAATTCGGAAAATTATTCCAGAGTTCTAACATTCCAAGAGTATTATACAAATGGATTATTTTCCTCGCTCTTTCTCGTATAAATGTTCATTTACTGTACACTTCAATCATTATTCGTTTGCTCACCACCATGTTGAGAAACAACTCTTCACTGAACGACTGAAGACCTGTTTTGAGAACACTAATTTCTAACACCAATTACAGCTGTGTCACTGCTTGCTAATAAGGAGCAGCAACTACGTTATGAGATGTGAGATAGGAAATCCATAACATTTTTAGAGACGAGGAATTAATGTATTTTTAAAGGGAAATAACGAGTCAGGAACCTGGTTTTGTAAAGAGATAACGTATTAAGATCGCTCGTTTTTTATCGCTATACATCATAAATCCGAGAGCAACAGAAAAACTATTGAGAAGGCTAACAATAAAAATCCAAAACGATCATAAGCTATAATAAGTTGGGCTTACGCGCAAAAGGTAAGCAATTATCTCGACAGCTTCTTCTATTGATAAACCATGTTACAGAGTGACAGGAAGACTTATCGAAAGTGGGAACGGAAGACCGTGATCTGAAAAGTGAGCGGACAAATATTTTAAAAGACGGTGAGACCAGATCTTGAGATCTTGACCATTGTGAAAATCCGGTTATACCGAACGTCAACTACCAAATAAAACCAGCATTAACGAGAGAAGCGTACACAGTCTAGGGCTATGTAAAAGCGAACCTCAGTCAAGGGCAATGTAAAATATATGGAAAACAATACAGCTTGGTATAGTAGGTAATTGAGGAACAATAGCATTTGAAATGGCTGCTCGGTTACATTATAGCGTTATACACGTATAGTGTAGTACAACTATAACACACGCCGCATGAGGAATTTCTTGTCAGTATTTGAACATAAATAGCGAACTGTATCAATGTATTGAAATTATTTTATTTTCAATATTAGAAATTGTGAGCCTGTTGATGGTTTTGAATTTGGTATCATGCTACCCATGCATGTTTTCTCTCATTCTTATCTGACCAAGACAGTGACGTTGCCTGTTGGCACCACCCCCCCCCCCCCCCCCCGCCCGCTGAAAAGCCCCCCCCCCCCCCCCCCCCCCACTGAAAAAGCGCCCCCTCCCCCCACCCCCCGTTTGCCCCTTACCCTTGTGGCGCACGGCCCCTCCCTAAAATTGAACAAATTAGATGATTTTAGAGGATACGCCGGTAAAATCTCTAAAAATCAATTTTCTTTACACCACTGGACCAAGAACAGGCCAGTGCTTGGATTTACATCTTATGGAAATTTTGCCTGCAGGTCATGCATTTCCGTCCATTTAAATGAGTAGTCATTTTGGAAGATGTGGATAAAACTTTTATCAATAAAAGAATCAAGGGGAGAGATATGATGGGGCAAATTGGATTAGAGATTTTTCGAAAATTGAGGAGATAGAATCACCGATGGTGCTTTGATTGTTTGTTATCGAATTTACCTTAAAATGGGGGTGCCGGGGGGGGGTGCCGGGGGGGGGGGGGGTTTAAGTGACTACCCCTAACGTGATTGGCTTATAGTACAGCTGCAGACCTGCTGTCTGTCCTCAAACACCACTATAGTATTTAATGATCATCTTACCAGGAGACTTTATATATGTCTTATTTCAATCTAATTTTAACGCTCATAATTACTTAACGTTGCCGAATAGGGATAACTTTTGTTAGGTAGACGTTGGTATACGTTTTATTTTAATTTGTTTGGACTGTTTCGTGTTGTCAAAGCGAGGTGATGAAGAGTTGAACGTAAACTCGTTTATTAAGACAGAGTAAGCCCTAAGAACTACAATATGGTCGAGTTAAAAGAAGATAAGATTTCACATTACACTGCAAAGTGGAGAAGACACACAGACGTATTGGTTTAATAAATAAAGAGAAAACTAAACCACTTGCAGAACAGAGGAACAGTCCGGAAGATGACTGTACGGATAGCGGCAGTCAGATTGTAATGGACTCGGACAATTGTGACGGGGAATATCTCGTTTATACAGGTTTCATGTTTAATTGCTGTTTAATTTCTGTTTAATACAGGTTTTTCAGATCGGCAACGGCTGGGTTAAAAGTTAAAAAGTTAAAAATATAACTGTATAGCCCTCGTATCAACTTCAAAACTAGGTGCTCGTGAACTACAAGTAAAACGTTCTGTCCACTGCCTTGTCACCGTTACGTTTCTTCGTATTCCACAATTCCAAGAATTGCATTTTATTTACTGGGCCGCGCTCAGCCTGTCATTCCGCCGTATCTCTATTCTATTTGTTAATCATAATGAACATGATAGCCTGAGGTCCCAAGGTAACATTTTATCAGAAAATTAATTGTACAACTGGTATTCGAAGTGAATTTCAAATCTTTGCCGCGCAAAAAAAGGAATTTTTCTTTTCGAGGAAACTCGTCTAATATGAAATTCACAACATCGAAAACATAATCACTTAACTTATAACGCTCAAGGGATTAAGGGTATAGGATATGGAATGTGGAAGTCTATTGTTCAAGACAACTGTTGCAGTATTTCAGGAATTTTGTAGACAAATGTTAATCCATTAATTGGCGTGTGTAAAAGACTTCTGTCCCTCAATTCCTCAATTATCCTCTGATCGACTGCAATTAGTTGAAACAATATAGCTGTTGCCAATGTATCTACGGTCTGTTAATGTTCACGAATGGTCCACAGTGTATCAATTGGGCTCCTTGGACAAATGTTCTTTTCAGCAGAGTTTTGTTCAGGAGGGTCCATGTTGCGCTGATTTATTTGAGCGAGAGGCTCCATGGTTTCTAAGTCAACCCACTGAAATCCATGGTTCATATCAGGCATCAGCAATTAATTGTCATTGTCTGGGTGATGTGATCTGATCTCTGTTAGAACCAGATGTAAGAGAGATACTCAATAATCAGTCATCTAACATGATTTTAGTTCGAGTAGTTAGTAAGGTAAACTTATATTCGGCTACAATGTTCGGTTCTGGCCCGGTTTGAAAGTTACCAGATATCAGCAGGAAACAATTTTTAGTCTTTAGGTTCGAATCTCAGGGTTCAATAGCATATCTGGTGTATTTACATTAAATGACGGAACGAGATCTCCAAATCTGCTAATGACCCTCGTGATCTAAACTTAACGACAAGTCATGTAAACCGAACCCCCCGAGGTGAGACAAGAGATCCGGACCTCAGAACCAGGCATGTCACCTAAATATACGATGTGAGGTCTCCATTCCTGCTTTCAAACATGATATATTAAGACGCAATGAAACTACCGGACTGCGATGTATGGGGACTTGCCACCCCATGGCAACATTAAAATATATCGACTCTGTTACATCGTTTCCTGTTAGTATAAAACTCCGTTACAAAATGAACTAGGATCTGGCAATCCGCAATACTACACCTTAGAACAATAAAATATGATATAATAATGTATAACTATTAACTAGACTTAAATAAAAGTCTGAAAGAATATAGAAAATAAACTAGTTTACCGCTTGAAAGTTTAACAATAAACTGTAATGAAATGAAATGAAATGAAATGATGTATTTATATCCCGCTCATATGATTAACCAACAACACAAGGAAGGTGGTTAACCATGTCAGAGCGGCTGAATGTGAAGCTGTGAGTGATGTGAGCAAATGTGTAAAAATGAACAAGAGTATAACGTAAAATTAATATAAGACCAAGACAAAATTAAAACATTTTTTATTTTAAACCACACTAAACTAAAAAGAAGCAGATACCATACAATACATGTAGGTATAATAACCTCAACAAATCATGGTTTTATTTACAAATTTGTGAGTCTGCAGAAGAAACTTAAACTATTTTTAATTTCGCGCAACAAATCGAGGCCTGTCTATAGGCTGGCTTCTTTTAACGTTTTAGTAAGAACTTCGATTTGCGTCGGAACTTGACTCTTGATTTATGGGTCCTAGTTATTTTTTCAGCTGACACATGATCGTGCCCGTTTTTTGCGGACCGTTTGAAACACTTTGCGTATTTGGTGTCGATACATTACATGGAGACGAATACCGCACATAACCTAACATCAGCGTATCTCTGCAAAAAAGTCTGACGCAACTTTATAGAACATGCGTGGGACTTTTGATTAGCATTAAAAAAGGTGCAACGTTTTTCCCGTCTTTATCTGGAAAACGAAGTCGTCAGGGACTAGTTTAGACTTTCAGAGTATGACGTCATGACTCCTGGGTAATACTGTGAAATCCTTGCGTCTCGAACGTGCTAAATTACTTTACACTCGAACTTCGAGATTTTTCTAGAAGGGTTGAAACAAACTTGATTCGATGTATTTTTGAACACTGATTCGGAATCATCCTACATGATTGATGATATAGGGTTAAAAATTAAAATGCAAAAGTCGAAATCAATGACAATCTATAATTCTCGCCTTTTCCAGGATATCAGTTAACAAGTATACGAGCCATATTAATGAATAATGCAGTCTTTTCTGTAGCCCTAAGGAAAACAATGCGAACTATAAGTTATAACCCCAAATACCCCGCAGCGAAAAGGTTACAAGTGTGTATATCACGAAATCATGAAAGAAACTCTAATGAGTTTGGAAACAAGCCGAGAAAAGCAGATTTGAAGTTGGAAACAGCCCTCCTGGGAAATAGCTCTGTCGTTTGTTAGTACTAGTTTATTATTAAATATATAATATATATATTACGTAAAGGGTGATACTCGTAAAATATCTGTTCCATATATTGGACCGTCGACGAGTCCAACTCGGCGCGCGTCCTGGTAGGTTATAAACCTACAATATATATATAGACTAGTATATTATACTTATTATAAGTATGATGAATCGTATTTTTAATTTCAAATTGTTAATTTTATTTTTGTATACGATTTTGGTTTGCATGGGAAATAAACAATTAACAATAATGCAACAAACTCAAAGCTACCAAAGAAAAATAATATTCATTTACTCGTGTATACTCCCAGGGAGTCCAGAAGCAGAGTTTTCTATAACAGAGCCCTGTTTAAGCCCGGACTCCATCCCTCGCTCCGACATCGAGGACGATAATTTTAGTGATTGTTCCGCGTGCAATGGCTTCGGTAAGAGACCTAGTAGGCGGAAGAAACAACAATTTAGAAGAAGGTGGTGTCCCCAATGTAAAGTTCATCCAGGAAATAATGATGCTAATGTTCCCGGTGCTAATGTTCCCGGTGCTAATGTTCCCGGTGCTAATGTTCCCGGTGCTAATGTTCCCGGTGCTAATGTTCCCGGTGCTAATGTTCCCGGTGCTAATGTTCCCGGTGCTAATGTTCCCGGTGCTAATGTTCCCGGTGCTAATGTTCCCGGTGCTAATGTTCCCGGTGCTAATGTTCCCGGTGCTAATGTTCCCGGTGCTAATGTTCCCGGTGCTAATGTTCCCGGTGGTAAAATTAGGGAAATAACCTCGATCTCTAATGAGACTCTTGACTGTCAGCTAAATATACGTCCTCCGCAAGAGCTTCAAGATACAGTTTTATCTATTTTAGGACATTCAATTTATCCTGAAAACTCTTATTATGTATATGTACCAGATTTGTTATCGGAGATAACTGTTAAAGGAAAATATCTGATGCCAGATGAAAAAACAGATCCTAGCAATCCCTCAACTTTTATTATTCTTATTGAGGGGAATCAGCATCAAGGGACTAAACTTAGACCAGTAACAGAGGATAGCTGTAAGAAAGAACCGCTGAAGGTAGAAGGAGTCAATCCTACAATTACTGTAGACTGCGTTAAATGTTCGACAGATAGTGCTGTATTTCCTGGCTGTAAGATAGTTTCTTCTCCCAACAAAAACACTGAAGATCTACTCCACCTGATAAATCCACCTGCAGACCACCCAAACCGTAATCTACCTCCAACAGGACCGGAACAAACCACAACTCCCCATCACTCTCCAGTCAACAACAATGTTTGCCCGGCTCCTAAAGAAATAAAATGTCACACTTGCCATTCAGATCTTATCAGTGGGGGTTGCTACAATTGTGCTTCTATCTACAAGGCCCTTAGGGATCCACCCCCTACACTTTATCTGGGAGTAGAGATTCTACCAAACAACCAATACTTGGTTCACATTCCTGATTTGGGGACTGACCTATCAGTGACCGGATTAGATCTAAGGTCAAATCCAAATGATGTCGATCCAGGAAATCCTAACACCATCCTGGTTCTAACTGAGGACAAAGTTTTTGTAGGGTCCACTATTACAAAACCTCCGGTGAACTGTCTAGGAGTTCCCGTAGATCCTAGTGAGTTGTATGACGTGTTCGTACCTGAGTTTGGGACAACTGTAAGAGTTCGAGGTTGTGATATTTTCCCTGGAGAGGACGGTTCCACTGTGTGTGTAAGGTTCAAGGATAAGCTCCTCTCTGCAACATCCATTACACCTAGGGATAAGGTTACAGAACATAAAAAAAGGTTATCTAAGAAACATGGTAAGCCAAATATCCCGGGAAAAATGTTCCCAAATACCCCGGGAAACATGTTCCCAAATACCCCGGGAAACATGTTCCCAAACAAGATAAGTGAACAACTGTTTGGAAACTTGGGACTGCCTTTGTTGGCATCGTCCACCTCGCCGTCTTTAGATGGACAAACACCATATCCATTTGGAGACATCCTAGATGAAGAGGAACCCAGTACCATGGAACTGGACCATCTTCCCAGCTGTGTTGAAAATAACGCCGGAACTATCATCCCTCCTCAGTTAGATAATAATAGACTGAATCACTGTCCTAACTGCTCTTGCTTCAATCATACTGATCCTACTCCTGAGGAATGTGACAATGTGCAAGGTCACGTGACAAGATCACGTGACAATGTGCAAGGTCACGTGACTTGCCCTGGAGACAGTAATACCAAAAGGCTGGTCACACGTGGACACCTGCACTGTCAGGAATGCATTGCACCTGTTCCAGGGGAACAACCCAAAGATACAAAGATAAGAGCTCATCCTGAACTCGCTAACTGTGACCCTATGACGTCATCAAATCCGCTAATAAGGTCATCAGCGGTAAGGTGGGGTGGGGATGTTGGAGGGTTCAGTATTAGTACTTTATATGGTTCCGTTCCGGTCGAATCTAACCCAGGTACTGTTACTGTTAATAGATTTATTTTAAACCTAAGCTGATCACTGAAACAATTATCACTATCTGTCCACAACGTGCGAACGTGGCCACAGAAATAAGTTTTCACTTAATTCAATCTTAAAGTAGCGTTAAAGAATTCGACCTATTTTATACATCAGGGCTAGGTGTTCCCACAATCGATAAGGACATTTATAGGACATGGTATTAATATGCACGATTTGGTGGAATTATGGCAGTATCAGTTTGCAAGCTTAACCTCTACTCAGCTTCCGTCATTGTTAAAATTCCAAGTCTTACGATTTATTTTTTCAGTTGATGAGCCGGCAGAGAGAAAAAATGTTGGAGGTAAAAGGAGAACTAGCCCTCCTCCTCCGTGTAAACCTGGTGATAAGACTGTAACCCTGTTGTGTAACCCTGGTGATGAGGTGACAGAAGAACCAGGACTGAGAGACCTGTCTGGGTTACCTCTACCAGATCCTGATCGTGAGGTAGGAAGTCCACTTTTGGTTTTATTCTAACCTGGTAATAACGTTAACAATTTGGCTAGTGTTGATGATGAAACAATGAATTGCTTTATATTTCTAGATTTTACTTCTATAATACCTTAATTTAGACTCGTGGTTAAGTGGTTTTTCGGCCTCGTTTAATCTCTAAAAAGAAAAAGCCCCGACCCGTACAGCCAGTCTGGTGAACTAATCATGCCCAATTTTAGTTTTTAACTATAACTTGTTTCAGATAATTTTAACCTGTGGTCATGTCCACAATCCGGGATGTTACTTCGTGAGGAGGGTGTGACCGACTATTGCAGATCTGCTGATTTGGTGCAGCCTGATTGGTCTATAGTTTGTCACATGACCAGGCACCGACCATTATGATTGGTCATATTGTTTGGTATTATTGATCCTTGAAGGGTCCATAATCGGAGACAATATCAGCTATTACACCTCGGAATAACTACGAAGTACCCGGTTTCCCTCGAGTTGTTTGGAATAGCGCTGAGCGGCTAAAACAGAGGAGAAACTAGATAATTCCAGGAATTCCTCTGGAGTTATGAAGAGTGCAATATCGTGGGGGTGTCTGACCGAGTGTGGTTGTTATGAACCGGATAAGGAGCATACGTGGCATTTAACATAGACCACCTTTTTCTATGGGATTATCATTCTACAGCTCCGGTATGCGGGGGGATGCAGCTGCAGGTGACGCATCTATCTTGTTTCAAAGTTCAAACGTGATGCTCTGAAATTCCATATCGTGATATTATTGGAATGTTCCCTGGGGTATTCTAGAATTTTTGACTATCTGAAATTAATGTTGGGAGCGTTATAACTTTATAATGGAGGGGGAGTACTGATGACTGCACTTTATTCATGGTTGAGAAACTTTATCTAATATTATATCTATTAATGAAATGAAAGGGAACAAATGGATAGGTCCTAGGGACGGACTCTCTCCTGCCGCATGGTGTAGCCGATGATGATCTCCACATCCGCTAGAGTGACGGAGATCACGCCATGATCACGCCTCCCTCCTTCAACAAGACAAAACTTCATTTGATAATCGACTAATCGTGCGGTAGACAAGCTGTTTAGTGTTTATAAGTGTTACTAAGGTCTATTTCCTGATTCGTACCGGAACTTGCGTTGCAGTGCAGATATTATAGCAAGTTCTTGTAAATATTTCAGCAGCACTAATTCGAATACCATTTTTGAAGTTAGGCCACTCCACAGTCACTGTGCTTCTTTAGGTGCCTTATCTAATGCTAGCTGACGTCATATCTCTCTTACTGTGTCGTTATACCGACATGTTCTCATATCCCCGCAGATCATGACGTCATATCCCCCCGTGACGTCATATCCCACCATGCCACATATAGGGTGACAGTCCCAACAGCTGATGTCATAAGAGAGTAGAAAGTACCGGGTATCTGCCCCTATTCAGGCAGCAAACTATCGCAGTGTGATTAGATCAGCAGGTAACCGGAGCCCGGAGCGAGGTGGGCGGCTCAGCAGGTTAATCAAAGGTGCAGACAACATGGGTCTCGACAACCGGAGCCCAGACTCATGCCACCTCACCAACACGGGCTGATGGCACCTATCTGCTACCTCTACCGATGTCCAGGAATTTAAAATTAAAGCCGTCAGTCAGCTTTATAATATTGCAACCGTGCAAAACCCCGAACCATGTTTTTGTGTTGAACTTTGTAGTCATTATGATACTCTGTACAGCTAGATTTAGCTAGCTTGGGATCTGGGTTTCAATTGACCGGTCGCTGGGTCACGTGGTTTGAGGGTTGATCACGTGGTCCGGCCGTCCTGGGGTCGGGTCACGTGATATCTAATGTCTTGCAAGACGCGGCGGTCAGGAAGTGTGGTTTTGCGTGCCGCCTGCGGCTGCATATCCGTTGCTGCTCTGTTCGTTGTGCTTTCATCCGGCCTGCTTATTGCTAGCTAGACGGAAACTTCTATATCTGAAGCATCTCTTCATCATCAGTTCTATTTTCAGCCCCGACCGTCGTGCCGCTATTATCGGCAAATGATCAAATCGATAGATTGATACCTTTTGTGCATCGCATCATCTTTCATGACGATTTGAACTATTTTGGGAACCTTTGTATTTCGGGAGGGTAAATTAAGATTAATGTTTTGGACCGGGGGAAGAGAATTCCCAACGTTGTTCTGTCTGTAGCTTTCTCTAATGAACTTTTCAGTCTGACACTGGTGGAGAAATCTTTCAGACTTAGCTTTGTTATCAATGAATATAGTTGCGGGGCGAGTCTCTGATCTAATTAAAGTTTTCTCTTTTTCGAATTAATAGAAATTATTTTCGAATAAAAGGTTTTGTTATAATATGTAAAACTAAAAATTTGTCTAAATAATTAGTCACGTAATAATTTTCTATACCAGAGACAAAGAAAGTTTAATTCGATCAGTTCCAATGCAACTAAGCCAGGACGATCTGTTTCATGAAGTTCGCTCTATTAGTATTATAGCTATAACACAATGGAAAAGGATTTAATAAAAAATGTCCCAACAAAACAATGGGATAATGCATTAAATATAATACCTTGACATTAGTTCCCGGTCTTTTGTTACAACCGAATGATTTTAATCCCGATCTTTTACATTTTCACGAATGATTGCAGAACCAACCTTGCACACAAATTACCAAGTTTGTAATCTCCCTCACCCTGACAATTCGCAGCCAATATGTGATATTTACACACTAAGGCGTGAGTATAATGGACTTTCTTCAATTAGTCACGGTGGTTGCCTTATATTCCGTCCCTCACTCCCTCGATCGTTCGAACAATACCGGGCCCAGTTCTCACTTACCTGGTTAATTTGTAACCGTCAACTGACCGTCTCCAATTGTTACATCTCACCCCCTGTCAGCTAATTGTTAAGATAAGGGCCGTTTTCCGCCTGTACAGGAACTTGAAACTAACTGCCGTTCATTCGTATTTACCACACGCGCCCCATTAAAAATCCCTGGCTAAACGAATTAGGGCGCAGACTATCCTGACTTTGGTACGCTTTGAGTCCAGTGTTTGCCGACTGAGTCGTGATCTTGCTGGATCAGACGGGTCCAATCTTCCAATGATCGGCGAAGAGTGATGCCGAATTCCGCTAAACTGGACTCTGGTGTCGAGGTGTGGCTGGGTATATCTGAGGGTGCGGGAGTGTTGTCCCTGGTACCGCGGGAGGCACACTCAGGGAGTTTCCATCCCCTTGGTCCTTCGTATCTTTATCTTGCCGACCGGCCTCTCGTCTCAACGGGGAAGTTTGGGGGAAGTGGAAAATTTGACTGGGGACGGAATGCTGGGAAGAAAGATATTGATTTGCACGGCTTGGTTCTTAAATAAATCCATTGGTTTATTTTACTACTATAGTCTCTATTGGGTATTTATAATGTCTATTATATCTTGGCGAATAAGCAGTATAATTTTAAGCTCTATTCTGTACACATTGGTGACAGACGGAATTTAATTTGAAAGCAGACAGTAAACTTGATATTCGTATCGACAAGATGTGGTCGAATTGTTGAGAGCTGGCACAAGTTCAGTAATACAACTGACCACACCCGCCCACGAATTACGAAAGTGCAGTTCTGTCCGTTGACCATTGTAAACCACAAATATATCCTTCATTCATATTTGATTTAAACTGCTTAGAGTATTTTGCTTGCTTTGCTCTAAAAGTTAAAATTGTAACAGTTGACCGGTCGTGGTCCGGTGTTGAGGATGACGGTGGACTGGCTAGCTATTAAGTGGTTGTAGTTACACTGGTACTGGCTAGATGGTAAGTTGTTAGTGGTTGTAATTGTATTGACATAACAACTAACATCTATCATAAAATAGTCGTTTAAAAGTCATAAAAACTGGACCACAAGGAGTTTGAAGCTATAAAAGTTAAAACACGTACTAATTTCCAACTTTTACAAATTTTTATGCCCAGAATTTTATATTTATCCTTGCCGTTTCGACAAAAATTGGTTTTTTAAATATATCAGTACATCAAAAAAAGCATTTTTAATTTTGTATGAGTATATGGTACGGATACGTAAATTCTAAAAATTATGTCGATTTTTGTTAAAATGGATCGTATAAGACATTAGTGCAAAATGGGACAGCGTAAAATGCACTGAGACACCGTAAACATAAATTCATGTGTCGCTGGATGGCAGGCCCACAAAAACTGCATACCATAGAATATTCAACCCCCCAACTCATTGAGGCCTATTCCTATAGGATGCAACTAAGCTAGCTTTCATTGCAGCTTTTTCCCTATATTTCCGCGATAAATGCCGTTTTTAAATTTTTTCTTTCTCTGCATTTTAGTAAGGGGAAAAGTGGCATTCCGTTGGATTTAAATGTTCACAAGGATTTAGCAACGGAATATGGTAGTTGGAACCCCTACGAACATAATTAGACTTGTCACCAATTTTGTATCTCGACAGAAACACCACTTTTTACCACTTTTTACCACCTTTGTACCACCTTTATGGTTTGCCAAATATCTTTAGTTGTGAACGTCGTAGAAGGCTGAAAATTGACCTAGAATGTTTATCTTATCAAGGAGTAAAACTTTTGTAAGAAAAATTTTTACATTGGACAATCAGCTAATTGGATAATTACCAATTAGTTAATTACCAAAAAAAGTGAAAAATTTTTATTGGCTCAAAATGATTAAAATCGTTTGAAACACGGAGAAATGTAGTTTTTAGAAAAACTTCAAAATTTTTTCACTTAAAAATTTTTTTCGAGACGAAAAAATTTCGAAAATTTGAAAAAAAAAAAATTTCCGCCAAAAGTAATCGAATTGCTTGAAACGTGGATAAAAATGCTTTGCAGAAAAACTTCGAACATTTTTAGATTGGGGAATACTAAAATCATCAATATTTGAAGTTGGAGTTCAGTAAATCTCGGCATATTTTAGTAATTAGGAATAGCTTAGCGGAAAGGGCTGAACCTGAAAAAGGTTAACCACACAATATTAGAGTTTCATAACTAATTACAATACAGCTTTACCAAATTCCACATAAAGAAACAGCACAAAAGGACCGTTTAAGATCGAACCGATTTTACCTGCTGTATACTATCATTTTATTGATTTCAATGATCAAAACCTCTCTGTACCGTCAATCTTGCCAATATATACCGGGTATCTGAATGTACCGGACCTCTTCTTTGCCTCTATAATAATTAGACTCAGTTGTGCAAGAAATGCGATTTCTCACAGGGGCTTCTTTTAACTGTGCACTTTTTGTCACTCTCGCAAGAGGCCCGGTATTATAGGGGGGTATAATAGGATAAGGAATTGTAAATATACCTTCCATCATCCACTGTGGCTTTTTTGTGTTGTGAATGCACATGCCGCTTCGTTTGCTATGCAAGATACCTCGAATAACCCCCATATGTCATTGCCAGGGTCGGGATAGAGCTGGAGATAGCATTGAGAGGTTGCTAGAAATAACTAGACTTAGAATAAAGTCTAGCTATCAGATTATGATGAAAGGCTGTTAAGCTTAGGGGTGGGCGACAATTGACCCCCCGACAATTGACCCCCGACAATTGACCTCCGACAATTGACCCCCGACAATATAATTTAATACAATTAATCCTGACCCTGACCCTGACCTGACCCTGACCCTGACCCTGACCCTGACCCTGACCCTGACCCTGACCCAGGACCCTAACCCTAACCCTAACCCTAACCCTAACCCTAACCCTAACCCTAACCTTAAACCTAACCCTAACCCTAACCCTAACCCTAACCGTGACCCAGGACCCTGACCCTAACCCGATCAATCGACTCCAGTGTAATTACATGGGGGGTCAATTGTCGTACTAAGCCCTAGATTTTGCGACAATTGACGCCAGTGTAATTACATAGGGGGTCAATTGTCGGGGGGTCAATTGTAAGGGGGTCAATTGTCGCGGTACAAAGCTCAGGACGGTGATCTTGATAGGTCGGATAGCTGTACCTGATTGGTTCCAGCCCACCGTGTCGCTTGGAAGTAAGTTCTCACCCCACCTCTTCCAAAAATTCGGTTACCAGAGCAGGAAACTCTTCTTCCTCCTCTTCTTTCAACCGGAACACAATCAGGTTCCTGCTCCTCTCCTCCTTTGCAGCCACAATCTTATCTCCTTCTTCGGCGTTTTACTGTTGCAGACTGTATTACTTGCACTGTTATTTTGCAGTGCTCCTGCACTGTTACACTGTAGCTCTGTGTCCCTGACTCCACCGTGGTTTGCACTGCCCCTAAACTGCAATCTTAAGTAACTTTAGTTCCGGCACTCTTTGGCCATTAAAATAACCAACTCCAATGAAACCCCGTGTAGCTACGTTCTGCTACCTCCATGCTAGCACCACCCAGCTACCACCAGTTTATTCTAAGTCTAGCTATTTCTAGCAACCTCTCAATGCTATCTCCAGCTCTATCCCGACCCTGGCAATGACATATGGGGGTTATTCGAGGTATCTTGCATAGCAAACGAAGCGGCATGTGCATTCACAACACAAAAAAGCCACAGTGGATGATGGAAGGTATATTTACACTTCCTATTATACCCCCCTATAATACCGGGCCTCTTGCGAGAGTGACAAAAAGTGCACAGTTAAAAGAAGCCCCTGTGAGAAATCGCATTTCTTGCACAACTGGGTCTAATTATTATAGAGGCAAAGAAGAGGTCCGGTACATTCAGATACCCGGTATATATTGGCAAGATTGACGGTACAGAGAGGTTTTGATCATTGAAATCAATAAAATGATAGTATACAGCAGGTAAAATCGGTTCGATCTTAAACGGTCCTTTTGTGCTGTTTCTTTATGTGGAATTTGGTAAAGCTGTATTGTAATTAGTTATGAAACTCTAATATTGTGTGGTTAACCTTTTTCAGGTTCAGCCCTTTCCGCTAAGCTATTCCTAATTACTAAAATATGCCGAGATTTACTGAACTCCAACTTCAAATATTGATGATTTTAGTATTCCCCAATCTAAAAATGTTCGAAGTTTTTCTGCAAAGCATTTTTATCCACGTTTCATGCAATTCGATTACTTTTGGCGGACATTTTTTTTTTCTTCAAATTTTCGAAATTTTTGAAGTCTCGAAAAAAATTTTTAACTGAAAAAATTTTGAAGTTTTTCTAAAAACTACATTTCTCCGTGTTTCAAACGATTTTAATCATTTTGAGCCAATAAAAATTTTTCACTTTTTTTGGTAATTAACTAATTGGTAATTATCCAATTAGCTGATTGTCCAATGTAAAAATTTTTCTTACAAAAGTTTTACTCCTTGATAAGATAAACATTCTTGGTCAATTTTCAGCCTTCTACGACGTTCACAACTAAAGATATTTGGCAAACCAGAAAGGTGGTACAAAGGTGGTAAAAAGTGGTAAAAAGTGGTGTTTCTGTCGAGATACAAAATTGGTGACAAGTCTAATTATGTTCGTAGGGGTTCCAACTACCATATTCCGTTGCTAAATCCTTGTGAACATTTAAATCCAACGGAACCCTTAAATCGACCACTTTTCCCCTTACTATTTGATTTATTTGTCTTTTTTAAGACTCTTTCATGGGTTCTATGGAAAAAATTTCACCGCCACTAATTGAATATTTTATTAATAAAAGAAGGCTACTTTAAAGGTTTTTACTACTCAAAATACAGCCGTTTGACATGGTAAATTGAAAACTCGAAAAAAAAATTATAATTTGGAACATCGAAATAAATTATCGAGAAACACTAGCCCGATTAAATTTGAACAGAATCCGACGATTTACCCCCAGATCGTTGCATATAAAAGCAATAAGAAAAAACACATTTTCCATTTAGCGTTCACACCTTCGTCTCCCGGAGCAGACAGTTGGTGTTTTCCGCTAGGTGACAGCAGTCGTGGAATGAGTACGGGACTAACTTTCTTAGGCTATATCAGATTCACATTTTGCAATTGGTTTGTACCAGATTTTAGCAAACAGCTTTATGTGTGTTTTGTTTAATTTTATCGGTCCTGTTTTGCAGAATTTCTGGCTTTATTATATGGTCCGCGATGAAGGAATTTTTAGATAACTAATTGTTGTGAAGGAAATGAGAGTTGTTTAAATTGCGAAATAAATAACGTAGCCAGTAATCGAATCTCTTTAAAAAGCTCTGAAGACGAAATTCGAATGATTTTATAATAGTGTTATGAGACAATACAGTTATATTACAGGTTACCGTAACACAAACGAATCAATTAAAGTACTTTGATTTCAAGTTTACTTAACTAGGACATAACTACCATCTAATATTAAAAAAATTTTCACCCGGACTTGCACGGTCTGATATGCTACCGTGGAGCAGCTTCTTCCATGGAAAGCGTGTAGGGGAGAATGAGTATAGCCTGTTGGTATGGGGTCGGGATAGCTTGTTGGGGTCGGGAGTCGTTATGGTTGTGGGATTAGTGGTTAACTTGCGGACGGAAGCTCCTGCCAAAGTTATACACGCGTACATTATCAACGGTAAAACACGCCTTTGATCCTCCCTGTCGTTTATATCGTCATACGTATAACTGCGAACCCTGTAAACCTAATTGGTACCTTGTAAGTTGTAAACCTAATTGTACTGTGGCTTTTGTTTCGATTTTGTTACAATGGTTTTGTTGCTTATTGCAAGCTCGATGTGGACTTTGTTCTTTTTTTTTCTAAATTAATATTTATTCATTTTGCATTGTTTTTAATATTCATTTCAGTGATTTTCTTGCCCTGATCTTATGTTTTCTTGAAAAGATTAATCCTTGATAAACATTTCCGTGGAAACCTAGTTGAGTTGTAAACTTGAATTAGTTAATTTGTATACCGCTCAATCTTTTGTATTATATATTATATTACAGGATATTATATATATATATTATTATATATACGGGAGACTAATATTTCACAATCAATTTTCTGTACCCGTGACAATTGTTTAAGAAGAATGCAAAAAAGATGCGCTTGTTTCTGTGCATTAACCGGGTTTCAGAGTTGCTCACTGCCTGTAGTCAATTTGCTGTAGTCAGCTGTAGTCAACTTGCTTCTTACTTTATTGTACTTTTATAACTACTCAGTACTCCGCAAACTTCCCAGCTGCAATTTAGCACTTAACATATAGTCACGTCACGGTTATATCCAGGTATTAACAGTACTACTAATTGGACGCTCGGGTGAAATGACTGGAATCTGCTAATTGCATTCCTGTCATTCACAGCTCCAACACCCTCACATCCAACCTAATCCCGGAAAAACAGAATTAAACGCGTATAATAATAATAATATCGGCTCGGTGGTCGTGCGTGTGATGGCTATTTCGAACAGATGGTGAGAGCATCAAAAGCCGGCACCAGTCGCCGCGCACTGGCCTGCTTCGCACTTCCCCCACTCTCCCACAATTGCCACACAGTTTAAAGCTGTGTTCCCCCACACAGCACAGTCATCCGCCTCAAATATTTGACCGTTTCGGGCCACCTGAGTCACGGAACAACAGGGGAACAGAAAACTTGTAAATACATGTTTTAAAGCGTAGGATATATCCGAGAATATGGACTGTTAAATTAAATTCAATTGAAAAAGTGTAAACAAGTGGGCCGATGCATACGAACCTGTTATAAATATTTTCCAGATCAGTCTTCTTTCCTCGGTTGACGCGCTTATCCCTCCTTGTGACGTCACAATATAGGTCAGCTCCTAAAGCGGCATCTTCTTTACTCTGATATTCCAGTAACGTGTTAGTTTCCGTTAGCAATTCGGCAAAAATGCTTTGGAGGGACGTCCAGGGAGCAGTGCCACGACACACTTGCCCCCCACAACCTCTATTGTTGATCCAGGAAGCTGTGTAGTACTACTACAAACTGAAGGATACTTGAGGTGTTCCGGGACACTATACCGGTTTGTCCTGAGTTTTAGAGGCGGAAGCTTTTCGTTTGCCGACCTCCATTAGTTGCTCAAATTCGATGTTCATTTTATCACGTGATCATAATTTTTGCCGTGGGGGTGGAATGAATGAGAGGATATAAAAGCAGCGAGTTCGACAAATTCCTTATCATAGCACGAAATTTTCCGTAGAAACTCCATGCAGCAATCTGTATGTTGACACTTTTTAAAATCGTTCATTCTAATTGATAAAGATTGCTCTGATAACTCTGATAAGTGATACTCTTGTCGTAGTGTCAGCCGGGCTGTCCATCAGGACCAATGGGAGAGCTGTATTCGGGTCACGTGACTAAAATTAACCAATAAGAGAGCTGTATTCTGGTCACGTGACTGCTGGAGGACCCGGGTTGTCCGTGTAGTGGACGTGTTTGCGGTGGGTGAAAACACAGAGATGTCCTCGTGTGCTCGGCGAATTATTTCCTTGTCAGATAATTTTAATCTAATGTTATTGTTAATTCTTAATTGTTACCAAAAATTCTCATTGTAGCCAGTGCTAATTAGATTTTCATCATCATAGGATTAATTTTGCGATCAGTCTTTTTTGGTCGATTATATATTATATATCCCCAGGAGAATTTAAAACCACCTATTGTTATATGTTGTAGCCCAGGATTAAGTTACAATTGTTCTAGTTCTAAGGAAATTAGAAGTAAAGATGCTCTATTTTTGCCATTTTGGAAACTTTTTACGTATAATTATTGTATTTTTAATTAAGTCGTGGTCACTGAGTATTATGAATACTTGCTTCTTGGAACAAAACTCTTTTGTTGAAAAACAATCTATCTTTAGCTTGAAATATGCATAAAAATTAATCGAGCCTGGGGAGTGGGAACTAGAGAGTAAAATTTTAAATCCGACTTTAAGCAAAGAAAAATTGGCGTTTTTCTTTGATTCTGGGTGTTCCAGTAGTTATCGTCCTGAATAAAACTTAAAAATATTCTTACATATATATTACATACTAACTTATTATTCTCAGCTGATAATCTTATAGTTCAGTTCAATTTTGAGGGAAACCCCCTATGTCGGTGACTCGGTAGTCAGTATGATTTAAGGTTTTCACAATTCTACTTCAGAAGCAAAAAGGCTGGTTCTATATTTAAGAATTAGACCACGATTGTAATAAAATTTCAAGAGCTTCTGATTAAATTGATTAAACACCGATTCTAGACTTTTCTTGACCCCAACAATTTCTAAATTCGTTTTTATTAATTTTCAAATGTGCTATTTTTGTTCTTGATCACTGATTGAACATTTATCAGAAGCAATGTTTCATTCTCATCGGAGCTTTTCATGATAAACAACTACCGTCGAGAAATTTCAAAGGCAAAGAATTCTAGAAATAAGTTTTGATGGACTTTCCCACCTTTGAAATTTATCCAGCTATAAAGATGTAGACTCAACAGCTGTCTCCAGATCGTTTAGATGACTTGCTAAGATGCATTAAAATTCATCACTTATTCCAATATATCATCTTACTATGCACTTTGAAATACTTTCATCCTTTGCAAACAAAGCAGAGATTGCTTTTTATTTGTTATTAGAACAAGCAGCACCGACTTGGTCTTTAAAGTGATATGATCAAAAAGAGCAGCCGACAGTCTCCTCTGTTGTGAAAGTATTATTAGCTTTAATAGCGTCTGTTATAAAACTATTATTAGCTGAAATATTTATATATCTAGCACCATCTGCTGCTCCAATAATTTAGGACATAGGATTTTCTGTCCATAACTCTCAGTTTTACGTGCTATAACTCTATTAAAAGCATATCCATGTTATTCAAAGGGACGATTTTTCAGATCGAAGAGAAATTTAATCAATTGGAACGAAACCGTCAATTTTTAAATTTCCATTAATAATCATCTACATCTGTGACGTGTCCTAAATCTGAGATTCTATTAAATACTTTTATAATAATAACAGCTGAGCTGTACATTTTATAAAAGTAATCAACGATCTATATTTTAAACAAATGTAGTATTCCACTTCAACCAGGGGGGGGGGGGAGGGGGTGGGTCCTTTCACCAAGTGACCAGATAGCAGAGCATGGTAAATGGAGTAAAATTTGGGCCAGGACTTTCATCCGGACATAGTATTCATAAAGCGGGTTCCAAAAAATTTCATACTCGTCAGGTAACTGGCATGCCATTATTTGGGGGTTTGGGTGGGGCTGGGTGGGGCTGGGTGGGTAATTGGGATCATGGACCAGATAGGCTGAACCTCCCCCGCTGCACCTCCCCCGCTTTCAACCAAACATCCGGGTTTTCCATGTCATAGCCAGGTGTTGGAAAAGACAGTATAAGAGACTCTGCACCTCCAACCTCCGATCAGTTACCGTTGAATAATTTCTCCTCTTTGCTGTGTTACAACTCCGTTCCAATTTTCTACATTACAGTATAAAACGCCCATGTTGTTGCCCTTGTTGAAGACTGCAGTCCATATTCTAATATCTCGCAAGGTGTGACTACACCGAAATTTCTTCTAAACCTGTGCGAGAAGGTTCTCTTATTCTAAACGTATGTTGCAGTCAGTTGTTAAAGCTCCAACTGATATCCATATCAACAAGGTCTAAAGGCTGGGCACACCAGACTGGACATCTTACTGGACATCTTATCATACTTTCAAATTCCTGCCAGAGCCCTACTGTCTGTCTAACTCCACGTGTTCCACCAAGTGAACACCAAATTGTACGTGCTCCTTCAAAAACACATCATATGTTGGTACCACGTGCTGGTACCTAAAACGGTCACGTGCTTGAACAACCAACCAATTTCCTGTCTGGCATAGTTTACAGGGTTGCACGTTGGAAGTGTACTGTATATCACAGGTAGCCTACTTGAGTACTTACCAACCCATTATAGCCCGAGCGAGAGAAGACACTTTGGAGGTTGCCCTGCAGCACATCTTTCTTCAGTTACCTTTACCTTATGTGGTGCCAAATACCACGCATAGCTATATATACCTACAGCTACAAGCAGTTGGGTGGTCACATGACCTGAGAGGAGAAGTGCTGCACAGTGCCGGCTTGTTGGGCGCTGGTGTTTATAAGGTACTTTGTGAGTAGGATGAGTACCGCTGTTACCTTAATACCACTTCATTGGTTGGTGTTGTAGCACGTGTTAGTACCGCTGTTACCTTAACAACACTTCATTGGTTGGTGTTGTAGCACGTGTTACCGTTCTTGTCCCGGGTTGGTTACTCGTCCACGAGCGTCGGGGGCGTCATATGGTGGTGTAATTAACGTACACTTTTATTTAGAACGGTGGTCTCGCCACGGGCCCATCTGCTTTGATCTCACAGCGGGTGGACGGTTTTTTAGCAGCTAATTTTAACAAACAGTCCCCCTACAAAGCAGCTCAAAGATAAGTGAGGTAACCTTTGATCGGGTACCCTGGCGCTCTCCTCTCCTCTCTTTGATTGCCTCCCCCTTGTCTCTAGAAACAGATGTTTACAGCGTACCGCGCCGCTCACCGCCCTGTTACCTCCTCCGCCGTTTTTAAGCTTGATTTCTGTTTCACGTAGTGGTCTGTGGGAGCTAGGACGCAGCTTTGTGTGCGAGGGACAGCGAGCTTTGAAAAGGATATACAGTGTATTTATATAGAGTTTTGTTTCTGTGAGCTCCGGACCGATAAAGACTCTAAACAGGGCTGTATGAGGAGTGTAGTGTACAGTTGTCCGGCTCACATTTACCGACCGTATCGAACCTTCCGGGGAAGTAGCTGGTCCTGGGGGACCCGGCCTGGGCATTAGTACACGGACCTTGTGATGCTGATTTGTGATGAGTTCGCACCACCTCGCGACCCGGCTTCGAGTTGAAGTTGGGCGATGTTTCCATTTTTGAGTTTTGGTTCCTTGCGTTGTTTAGAACGGCTACCGGCCGCAAAGAAGGACGGTTTCTGACTGATTTAGTCTCGGACTATTTTTATATTCTAGCGTCATATCGATGAACCGGTATAGTATAAAGTTAAATGTTTCTTATTTAATTAAGTAAATGTGCTCACTTCTCCCCCACTTTAGGAGAGTATCTCGGCGTCGTTACACTTGCTGATAAAGTCTAAGTAGCTGAGAATAATCTGTCACCGACCAGATCAACCCCCCAGTAGTCGACTAAGCCGGGTATACTGTGTCACATTAATGACGTATATCCTTGTCCAGTTCCACCAATCCGGCTCCTACCGATCATCCCTATGATTTTTTAAAAGCTCAACATTATACTATCTACGATTAGAGCCCTACAGGATAGTAAGCGATAACTGTCAAACCTTAAATTTGCAGCTTAATTCTGATTCGTAACAATGATACGTCAATAAAGGAGGGTTAGTGGGCTAGGAATTATAGTTCATAACACCAAGCTCTAAACCGAATCTAGATTGTTGTAGCACTCATCGGTTTTATTGACACATTTTTCGTCACTAGCAACGTCTGCCAACTCCTCCATATCACCGTATCTTTATATGCAATCTCTCTACAGATATTTTCATACAAAAATAACTGCATATCTACCCGACACAATATTCGACTTGGCATAGGTATTTCTTTTTCTTTCTTTACAATCTTATGAACCAAAATCACGATCATATGTAAAGTATTGTATCATATTATAGTCATTTATATTATCAGTGCCGCCTCAGATTTTCATTCTAAATTGTAATATTTACATTTTTTGATCGTCTTCAATAAAATAATCTCAACCTCTACCTTATAATAGTAGCTGTTACCCCCCAGTTCCATAGCGGATATTATGCCAAATTATTAGACGGAGATCCATTTCCCGTAGATCATCTCCGGAGATGAATCTCCGGCTCCGTCTACTGTTTTAGACGGAGATGAAGCTCTCCGGGAATTTAACGGAGATTAATTCATACAGAATCAACAAAATTGCCGTAGATGGTCTCCGGTTATGGAACTGCAAACTCCGGAGAAATATCAGTAGACGATGATATGACGATCTCCGTCTAATAATTTGGCATAATATCCGCTATGGAACTGGGGGGTTATAACCACTTTTAACCACGTATTTATTACCCCCAGCTAGATAAGACTATGTTTACCGGACACATGAACTCTCTGCTAGTGACCCTGTCCCTTCTGGTTACCACTAAAAGCCAGCCTGTCATCGATAATATCAACCAAAACTACTTCGCACATAGTGAGTGACAGTTATATTATTACTTTATAATTGTGACCTGCAGCTAATCAGTAGCCATATTTATGAGCTTGTACGTAAATTGTTGTCTCATTTACCTTATTATTTAAATGCTTATAGTTGAATACTTTATGGGGTAATCAACGAATTCCTTTGCTAATCAATTCATATTTCCTTGATTAAGTAATAAACTTTTTTCAGGGTGGTGTTCAAGAGCATGCGCCTACTCAGACACGTGCTTTTATAAAAACAATGTTGTCACCTGTCTCCCCAGCTGTCCCAGATCGTGTCCTACTAAGTAAGTCAGAATAACTTGAATAAGTTAGAATAACTTAAATAAGTTAGAACAATTTAAATAAGTTAGAATAACTTAAATAAGTTAGAATAACTTAAGTTAGTTAAAGGAACGTCTTATGACAATCGCTTCTAAGTTTTTAAAGCTTATTTTGGTTCAGAACTACAAGTACCATTGCGTGCAATGTTTAAAGACATGCTCTTTGTTATTACCTCTGCTCTCCCAGCACACCTTTCCCATATCTCCAATTAAACACGTATCCTGTTAAGACTTTAATCATTGCATTAATTACCTAATTAAAATTTGATTAAGTTAATTAAAGAGCAATTATCACAGGAAAAGCCCGGTATGCGGGAGTGATGGAGAAACTTATTTAAACAAGTGCCTGTTGAAAATGCGTAATTGCCACCTGTCCAAAGAAATCACGGTAGCTTCAAGAGGGGAATGTCCATCCAACATACCGTGAGTCAACTAATTATTAATTAATTTTTACAATTTCTAGGAATATATTTTCGTTTGACGGATCTCAAAAGACCAAACTAGGCATAGTTAATTTGAATTTTAGATAGGTGAAGATGTAAATATTAGCCACCAAAGCAGAATAGAATAAGAAATAATCCGGCCACATATTTTTGTCGAAAATTCATCATTAATCGTACCACTCCGGCCCGACCAATTTTATTTAAAATGATTGAACGTGAACCAAAATAAGCTGTTGCAGAAATATAAAAACAAATTCTATTTTTAGACGCGAAAAAATACTTCTTTCACTCACTGACAACAATTCTAATCTTACTCGTGAGTTAATTATCACTAAATATTTTTATTATGAACTTTGAATATGGCTGCCATCCAAATAGAAAATCACAGGTTATTTTCCGGGCTACTTATCCACTATTACGAAATTTTACTGAACCATGAATAAAATTATTAATCGACGATCGTTCAGTATCAAAAAATCATACTCCAATTTAATGGAAGTCCGATTTAGCGAAATTTTCAATTTATAAATCTAAGTTGGTGATAGGCTAGAATTTCTAAAATCTATCAATTTGTCTAGTAAATATCATTAAGACGATTAATTTATTCAACAATGTTACTCAAGTCAAATACTTGAAGAGAGGGTGGCCAAAATTAACAGAGCCAATTTGCCAATAAATCCTTGAAAACGTCTACTCTCGTGAAATTTGTTACTGTAAGAATTCACTTAATCGCAATTCCGTTCTATTAACTTTAAATTCCCTGAAAAGTTAGTTTCCAGATCATTGCAACATAAATACTGTGGATTCAAAGCGTCCTAAGATTTGGCAAATATTTAACTTACCACCTCTATAACCCTCGTACTAAACTTGGCGATCTAAAGTCAGCCCATAAATCATTGGTATCCTGAAATTGATGACAAATTGGGTGCGCAAATGAGAAAGTTCTGAATAGAAGGTCAGACTTTGCTTGAATGATGACTCATGAAAGGCTCCTGAATACCAACCCTCCAACGAATATTACATTTCTAGCGGATTACTGAGGTTTTCTAATTTGACAGAGTTTACTAGGCCTAGCGGTGATCTGTCGCAATGCTTGCGGCAGTCTTTTTAAAGTGGCATTACTCCGTTACAGTATTCTGAAGAATTGCAGAAAGCGAATTTCATCTTTCGTGACTTTTGAATATTTTGAAGTAACAGGCAGTAGTCATAGCATGAGCTATTAACGTTCTTTAAACAGGAGTACAAAAGTTAAGACTCTCACAAAATTTAGAAATTGGTAACATGATAACTCCTTCGTTGTGTAAACCATATTTTCTGCCACTTATTGATGAATAACAACCCTCAAAGTTCATTACAAGCCAAAAATCTTATTGTGCGTTGCTTCAACAAATTTAGATATTTTTAAATGAAAGCTCCATTGTAATGTTCAGTATAAGGGAGCATAACGGCTCTTGACAGTGACGCTTCCTACTGACCACTACAATGTTAAAAACTCACGCTCGGCCCTATACTTTTATACAGAGATCTCAGCCCTATAACGAGATATACAAACAAACCCCCCAACATTCCGACCTCTTCAGGATGTATCCCGAAATGATATGTGACATGGACTGTTCATACTTTGGGGCACAGCACGTGTGTGCTTCCGACGGAAACACCTACAGACACTCGCATTTCTGCGAGGTAACCAAGGCTGCCTGCAAGAGATCTGGCGATTTTAAAATTAAATTCGTGCACTACGGACCTTGTCAAGGTAAGCGAAAATTACAGTCTCAATATCTTTTAACAATTTAACACGACAGAAATGCTGGCTCTGTAAACTTATCAAGTAGTTAAATAAATGTCGTCGAATCGTATTTAATTATATCGGATATGATTTATTCTTGGCAGTGACTCACATTGGTGTGCCAGCATCATGATTGCGTCAAAGGGACCACAGCTTTTACCGAATCTGTCTGCTGATTAACCAGTCACGTGGTTTGGTATTACTTAGCAATAATCTTGCTGCAAGATGATTTTATGGCTTGCAAGATGATTTTGCATATTTTGCAAGCCATAATACCAAGTAATTGTGCATCACTAGACAACTTTAACCTTTACAGAGAACGCGTGCAGTCATGTGCGGTGTCCCTGGGGGCAAGTGTGCAAAGTTACAATCCAGAGGGGACCCTCCTGTGTCTGTAACAGGTAACGTCCAGATATTATTATCTTGTGTTACACTAGTTCTTGTGTTACATGTCACGTCCATATCTTGTGTTACACTTCACGTCCAAATCTTGTGTTACACTTCACGTCCAAATCTTGTGTTACACTTCACGTCCTAATCTTGTCTTCTAGTTTTTGTGTTACATGCCACGTCCATCTCTTGTGTTACACTTCACGTCCAAATCTTGTGTTACACTTCACGTCCATATCTTGTGTTGCACTTCACTTCCATATCATGTCTTCTAGTTCTTGTGTTACATGTCACGTCCATCTCTTGTGTTACACTTCACGTCCATATCTTGTGTTACACTTCACGTCCATATCTTGTCTTCTATTTCTTGTGTTACACTTCACGTCCAAATCTTGTGTTACACTTCACGTCCATATCTTGTGTTACACTTCACTTCCATCTCTTGTGTTACATGTCACGTCAATATCTTGTGTTACACTTCACGTCCACATTCTGTGTTACACTTGTGTTACAGTTATGTTACGCTTGTGTTAACTTATTTAATTACAGTGACTGTCCAGCAAAGCAGAGAGAAGTGTGCGCTGACGATGGTAAAACTTACTATAATCAATGCCATTTGGATGCTGAGAACTGCATGACTCGAGGTTACATTAGGAAAGTCAGCGACGGATTTTGCAATGCTTACGGTAATTATTCGATAAAATTGTTGTTTTATAATTAAAAGTTACGAACCACTTAACCTCCCGATAATTACCAGCAGCCTGTAGGTTGTATAATTTGAGGTTGCTCAATGATTGAGACTCGATCTCACAGTTCCATTTCCACCAGATGACAGAAGAAGAAGAATACACAGGGCTAGCGTAGCTTTTAGTCCGGAATGAGCAGATCCGGTTACCATTTCTTGTTGACGATGTCCGGAGCAAACAAAAATCCGGACTCTCTAACTCCGAGAAGACCTCCAGATAACTGTAATAAATGGCTCAAGATAAAAAGGCAGCGTAACACGAGAATTATAGGACCTGCGAAGAAAGCTGCTACTGCAGACTGATTACCAATATCATAGCTTATTATAGCTATGAGAAACAAATGACTGATATCACATGTGTGTGTAAAACTTAGTTTTTAGATGATGTTTTGAGAATAGTACGTGGTGACGTTGCACGTGGTGACGTTGCACTTGATGACGTTGCACGTGGTGACGTTGCACGTGGTGACGTTGCACGTGGTGACGTTGCACGTGGTGACGTTGCACGTGGTGACGTTGCACGTGGTGACGTTGCACGTGGTGACGTTGCACGTGGTGACGTTGCACGTGGTGACGTTGCACGTGGTGACGTTGTACATGTGGCGGAAACACAACCATGGAGCTCATAATTGTCGAGAAGGACGATTATATTGCTCTAATTTAAGACTGACGTGTTATATGCACAAAAGATTCAGCTCTCCATTTCTTTCTGATAAAATTGTTAACATTAACATTTAGATTTAGTTTTCTATTTTACGGGAAATGAGTGACGTTTTCCTTTATTTATCAATATCATTAGTTCAATGGGTTTAGCGTTTTTTTCCCCAACAAAACGAGTGAGGACCTGCAGATCATAAATTTTCGCTGAGTTATTTTCTGTTAATGATTTAAAAGTTTTAAACATTTTGAAAGACATAAAAAATAGCCGATCGCTAAGATCATAATAACTAATAGGTCAGGATTTAGCGAGGTCCGATTATAAACGTTTTTATTAAATATTGTTCCTTTGATGAACATCTTTTTCTTGATTTATTCATTATTCAACTTAACGTTACCTCCCTTGCTGGAAGCCTGAACAATAGAGCTTTATGTTCAATTACGACTAAAGAAATTTAATTGCTATGAGTAAGGTTATGAAAAGAATTTCATACTCTTATCTTGTGATGATATTAAGTTCCTTATTTGGTTAGTATTGATATTTTTCAATTTATAATTCTGCATAAGATTTAAATTTGTTTGACTGATATTATTATCACCTCCTCTATATATCATAAAATAGTGGAAATAGAATAACAAATAAAAACACTGAAACTTAAAATTCATGATTGCTATTAGTTATATTTGTGCAGGAGCATTTAGTTTCTGCACGTTTTAGTTTTTACTGATAGGCTAGGGGATTTTATAGCAGCAGTGTTTGATATAGTTTTCAGTTTTTGTAAGTAACGTTTACGCATTTTATATATCATCGAAATTTCTGTCTCCATCTTTAATTACCCTTGTCAACAATAAAGAATAATATCCGGAAGGCGCGGGAGCAGTAATTACGTATTGATATGATGTCCTAATTAATTGCCCTGTTGACAAACGATACAATGCTTTTGTCAAATTTTATTGATATCAGAAATAAAAACTCTTATATAAACCTGCCATAGCATCGAACATTTTGAAGAATTTAGCACCAACAATGGTCAGCAAGCCAAATCTTTAAAGATATCCATAAAAGGAGTGAATTATATTTTTGTTCCAATTCATCTGAATAGAATTCAATAGTGCATGCTACATTAATAGCAGACAGATAGGGGCAGATGCCATAGAATAGGGATGGATATCATAGTCTAACCACTGTAATAATATGGTTCGAAGGGAAGAAGAGAATAATGTTAAAATTGCATATTATAAAAAATCTATGTCATAATGATGGCCATGATCCGTGTCTTTCTTAAAGACTTTTTCTGGTTCAAAACGTTAAATTCGTGTTGGCATAGACTGTTTTGATATTATCTTCAACTTCGACATTAAAAATGGTTGAACTTGGATTTGGGACGGGATTGAAATAATATATTAAAGTCATTATTGTAACGGTATATTAGAACCAGACAGAAACAAAGTGTGAAGGGTAAGGCCTAGAAATCTATATTAATAATTCCTCCAATTCCGGAATCAGCAGTCAACAGAACTTAAACTCTAAAACCGGACTTCTTCAAACGAACAATCGTCCAACGATAAGATTTTAGATTCCTCAATTTGTATCTATGTATAGTTTTTTTTCAAGTTCAGTCGGTAAAATTCAAAATATTTTGGATCAAAACAGTATGACTATGCACGCTTTCCACCAAAATAGCCAGAAATCAGAATGAGTACCAACTATTACCAATTATTATCAAGTTAAAACTTACTTAAAATTGATATTGGAGATCTTAGTTTGATCGATATCTGCAATCTTTCTTAAATGATGGTCAGGAATTTAAAAGCAGCATCATACAGATTCATAGAAATTCACGGTAATACCACTATCCAAGTGTTCCCGAGTTTTTCGTCAAAAATATTCCGAATTTCGGTGATAAAGTAATACTAGTACTGTTGAAAGATTTGAATTTAAACCCATTTTGTTACGTCAAACCTTGTTTATGACTTTATAATGATATGAGTGTTGAGCTTGTAATACCAGTGTTATACGATAATTTCAAAGTGTCATGTTTATTGTTGAGAAATAAGAAAATAATGCGTACTGTGCTAGCAAATCATCCACAATCTGTTTACCGCTAATATTTCACACACTGATGAAAGTAAACGTATCATGATTGATTGAAATGTTAAGGTGCACAGTAGTACATACAAATAAATCCTTGTTTGACTTTGAACTTGATCATAGCAGTTTGATACATTGATACAAGTGCTCTTGCGCTGATACTATCTAGGAAATATTGTTATCAGTGCTAAAAAATGCACTCGACATTTTACCAAACCCCACCGGACCATTCATTTGCTAAAGATACAGAGTCTTTGTCATATCTAAGCGGTTTTTCGCGAAACGTGAGAATTGTTATATTTTATCATTTATACCAAAAACTTTCACATTTTCTAAGTCTGTTGCATTAAGTTCACGGGACAAATCGAACCATCAATGTCACCATCAAATCCTTCTGTATATGCTATACATTTTTCAAAGAATATTACACACAGTCTTTTATATAATCATTTACTGCACCATAAAAGTATTAAGTAATACTTTAAAGGTTTACTTATTCATGTAAATCTATTAACTTATAACACACCTAATTTCTTCGGACAGTTAGTATTTGCTAATGTGTCCGTATCTTTATTTTCGAGATATACCTTTCGAAGTTTCCGCAGAATTGGAGTCAATACCTTGATATTTGGACGACCAATACGTATAATTATAAAATGAGCACAAGAATTTGGAAATTTGGGAGGTTTTCTTGACAGGAAATATATGGACCAAAAATTCTGGTCTTGATTGCAGCGGTGATAAAACTAATCGCGACTCCAAACCCTGTATTGGGCAATAGTTATAAAAAAGCCTCAAGAATGCTAACATTAATAGTTCGAATTGCATTCACCAGCACTTATATCGCATTGTCCGTACTTACCACCTCCTTAGTAAATTAACTTCTTATTTACTGAACTCTGGAACATTCCTGGAGCTTACTGGTACATTGCAGGAACTTGTCTCCCAGGCCCATGATAGAGACAGGGAGCATGTTATTTCGCATACTAGTACGAGTATACAATAGGTAAATCAGGGTAGTCAGGACTTTGGAATTTGGAGCCGACCTAAGTCAGGCTAGTTAGAATCAACTCCCAACTCGTATGTGTGGGTAAATGATAATATCTAGATAAATATTTCCCGCAATCAGACAATGAATGAGTTTTAAACTTTTAATTAAATTTTCGTAGATGATAATATCTAGAAAAATTCCTCGAACTTTCATGAACAATCATTCAGTATTACAAAACATAGCTCGTGTAAAATGGCAGTATCTTTACTTTTAGTAATTTACTTTCATTCGCTCGATAGTGACTACAAGTACAAATGAGATAATCATAAAGTTATTTCCCCCTTAATTATGATATTTAATATAAATACCTTACCTGTACGTGTTCGAAAACTGTTTTTCAGTGTATGTAATGTATTTTCAGAGGGAAAAACGTAAAGTGAATAAACCAAGAAATATTTCACAGTCTATGGGGACTGATCCTTTATCTTGCCTGGGAAAATATAAAGAGACAAATGAAAAGGTGAATATTGTTATTTTGATCCGGTATCACTACGCTGCTCTTCACGGGCAACTAGACAAACTATATTCAATTTACTTTTCTTCATAGTTGGTTCGTGCGTTACTTTTCCAGGAAAAGTGCGTTTAGTTCGTGAAGTTTTTTTCGTGCGTTTAAGTGCGGTAAAGTGCGTTACGTGCGCCTTTACATTACGAGGTTTACGAATTAAAAAATGACAAAATTCTTCATTCCTGCATCTTACTAAGGTAGTGTTAGGCGATTTTGTTGGTTGACTTGCAAGTTTTTGAAAATCACTGCCAGATTACGCGCACGCTACTTTGTTACGTATAACTTGCAGCAGACTAATATTAACAACTGATCTGCGTGCAGTACTTAACAAGTATGAAGTACTTGGCTCACAATGCCCAAAAGCTATCGTTACAGCAGACTTCTTGACTTTTAAAATAGCCGGATGTCGCAGCTCCTTCCAAAGTTTAAAAAATAGACGCGAACTGTTGACGTTTTACTAAAGTACTTTAACTTATAGGTTCGTCTCTAAACACTAAAAATGGCTTCGACCGCGACTCAGCAGCTGTGAAAACTTTGGTTCACGTCGTGTTTACAAGCGGACACGTACGCGTAGCAGCGTCACAAAAACAATAGTAGTAGTAGTAGTAGTAGTAGTAGTAATACAACTGGTACCAGGTACTACTAGTAGTATAGAAGTAGTACTGGTACTAGCAGGTAGTAGTAGAAGTAGAGCTATTACTCTGAAGAACTACTTATAACTCATACCATTTAATGACTAACAACCCAATTAAAGGTATTAAAAAGTAAAGAGAATGCACTGCAAGTTATTAGGGGAGAAAACTATGAAAATTCAGTGAACACTGAGAATATCTCATCAGAGTTTCATCATTCTCTACAGGTACTTTTGTAGTAGTTAATTTTTGTTTCTTGTTAATTTTTTATTTATAATTCATGTAGCTGCATAGTGCATACAATAAAAACATTCACTATTTAATCGATCAGTGATCAATAGTTCTGCTGATTGAAAAAAAAAAGATGGTGAGCGCTTACAAAAATATTATTCAGCATGTTTCCTTAATATGACATTCGAAGTTTGAACAGTTTTGAATGATAACATTAACAGCAAAAGTTAATTGCCGCTGTCGCGATACAAAGTTATTAAGAATTAGATACTACAAACCTAAGCTAATGTGAACGTTTCTATTGCACGGTACACTACACTACCAACGTAAGCTATGATTATCATCACTTCACAAAATTTGACAAAGGTTATGGTCTATGCAACTACAGTAATTATTTAACAGGACCTCAGTGAGCTAGACTCACAACCCCGTGATGTTACCCATGAACTCATCATGAACTCTGTCCTCCGATTCATAGCATTGGAACCCAACACGAAACAGAGAAATCAGGGTAAACTGGATGGAAAAGTGAGATATGTGCGGGAGAAGACGGTTCTCAAGATGAACCTACAAAAACTGGATACGGCCAGGCCGGAGTTTAGCGTCCTTAAAACGGAGCCAGAACGACATTCGTTTGTTTAAGCTTATCTTTATATAGATAATAAGATCTTAAGGTAGTGAAGTGAGCAGCTTCTTATCAATTAGTTTTAAGTTATAAGACTATTATAATAGGGTAGAGATGATACTCAGTTATCTAGCTATGATATCGAGTCCTAAAGTAACAATCTGGTTTAATTTTGATTTCAGTCCGACGTTTTAACCGGTGTGCGTATTTTAACTTGAAAACTTGAATTAGATCATCATTATATTTCTTCTGAAAACGGACAAGTACAATGTCAAAATTGAAGAAAAGATAAAAACCAGTTTAGATAAGTTTTGAATGTAACTTTAATACAAAGTTTATTGTAAAATGAACTAAAAACCCCATATTATAAAACTCTTGTAAAGTTTTTAAAAAATAAATTGTGAAATTAATCTTAATTGTGAAATTGAATATTAAATCATAAATAATATATTAAAGCTTTCATCGTGTCGGTCTATAAAGTGCAGTCAAATATGTCACAATTTAAGTCTTTGTCGGAAATAATTCTATGGGATGATTTCTCATGGGAGTGGGACCTGTCCCGACCATTTCCCATTGAAATCGCTTTGTTACGAATTATTTCCGACAAAAATATGTATCTGACTGTACTAATATCGTTTCGCCAATAGTTACAACTCAATACTAGGTATGTTTGGCTCATTCTCCATCTCCACACCTTCTTGTCTCATAACTGCGGCGATCAATTGCTCCGATTGTAGGTAAGACAGAACATTCTCGTTCAATCGAGATAGCACTGAAAAATGATCGGTTTATTTAGGGCACATGATATTTTACAACGTAGTGATAGCCTCGAATTGAGCAAATTGATAGGTATTATTATGCATGGATAATGGATACACTCATTAATTCATGACATTCGATATAAAATGGTTTTAGTAAGATTAATTTTCCACAAACCCATATCTCGCTCTTTAGTATGATTGTGTCTCGCTCTCTCGTAGAAAGTGATTGTGTCCTTCAGTACGTCCTCCCAAGAGCTAGCCTCAAAGTCGAGATCTGTCTTAGCATGTTCAATGTCTAGCATTCCCATGTGGTTGTTTGGATATAAGCTGTATGAGTCAACTGCCTGCGATTGTTATGATATGTGAGAGAAGAGAAACTTAGGACGCAAGGAGACTTAGTGAAAGTTGACCTTCCTGGAAAAAATTCACAGGGCCAGAAGAGCACTGAGAATTGCAAGAAATGTTAAAATGGAGTTATTGAAAACGATTACTAACAGAATGGTAGTCGGCCCAACATTTGTCGCCGTTTCCAAAGTAGATACACAGTTCCAGCAGGACGTGGGGTAAAGTGAAGGTTTTCTCCATAGCAATATTGTAAACCTCATTCATCACCCTGCAATTTTTTTGAAATTAAATACTTTTCAAATTTTACAGAGTACAGCAATAGATGAATATAAAATAGAATCGTTCAAAATATCACCCCATCTGTAAAATATGATGGGCACCCAAACACGGTAAACACATAGTGAACTATGTCCGCAGTAACTTGGACCCATTAAATCTTAAAACATTTGCTGACCAAAGTCATAAAAAACTTAACTTTGTATCGCTTATAAACAGTACAATAAGCATAAATATAAAACCACTTGGGATTTGGGAATTGATATGTCACAAGAATTTCTGTAAAGGAATGTATTGCCCATAGTCCCAGCAACCACCCCAAAGAGTTGTAAAAGTAAATCTGATGGGGAAAACTAGGTATAGCAAATTTTCTTCAGGTGTCTAAAAACAAACTTAAGGGGGGGGGGGGGCCAATGGATATTTTTTTGTGAAACTTGATTTCGAGATAGCAGTTGACCAACAAACTAGGACCAGTGACCAAACTTTTGAGGGGGTCCCGGACCCTAACCGCCAAAAGGTGCCTGCGGGGCAGCCACGCCCATATTTGGTCCAAATTAGGCCCAATTTAGCCAAATACTCTGAACATGCCCAAAACCCAAATTTTAGGTGCTCTACTTGTAGCTAGTGGTCTCTTGAACTCGTATATGAAATTTCATCAAGATTGGACAAAAAATGACTGAGTTATGAGCCAAAAACCATATGCCCATATTTGGGCATACGCACCAAATTTGGTAGATTTCGTCCCATAAATTGGTCAAATATCAATATTTTTCACTGAAACTTACTTTATATGAAAGGTAAGCCTAAACTACATATTCTCTGTAAGTTATAGCTTTATATCTGTTTAAATGTGGATACTAAGGCGAAAATACCACAAAAAATGAACTAAATTGCCCATATCTTGGTTCGCGATATTCGCGGAATTGATCTCATTAAAATTGTAACAACTCGATCAGTTTTCAAAATTTTTCCATGAAATTTTCGGAATCGACTCGAAATTGCATTTCCACCTTAGTTTGAGAACAGATTTTTGATTTAGGCCTCCAAAAAAATTTGGCGGCCAAATTCCAAAATTTTCCCGGAGAAATTCAGAATTTGGCCGCCAAATTTTTTTTGAGGCCTTAATCAAAAATCTGTTCTCAAACTAAGGTGGAAATGCGATTTCGAGTCGATTCCGAAAATTTCATGGAAAAATTTTGAAAACTGATCGAGTTGTTACAATTTTAATGAAATCAATTCCGCGAATATCGCGAACCAAGATATGGGCAATTTAGTTCATTTTTTGTGGTCTTTTCGCCTTAGTATCCACATTTGAACAGATATAAAGCTATAACTTACAGAGAATATGTAGTTTAGGCTTACCTTTCATATAAAGTAAGTTTCAGTGAAAAATATTGATATTTGACCAATTTATGGGACGAAATCTACCAAATTTGGTGCGTATGCCCAAATATGGGCATATGGTTTTTGGCTCATAACTCAGTCATTTTTTGTCCAATCTTGATGAAATTTCATATACGACTTCAAGAGACCACTAGCTACAAGTAGAGCACCTAAAATTTGGGTTTTGGGCATGTTCAGAGTATTTGGCTAAATTGGGCCTAATTTGGACCAAATATGGGCGTGGCTGCCCCGCGGGCACCGTTTGGCGGTTGGGGTCCGGGACCCCCTCAAAAGTTCGGTCACTGGTCTTAGTTTGTTGGTCAACTGCTATCTCAAAATCAAGTTTCACAAAAAAATATCCATTGGCCCCCCCCCCCTTAAGAAATTGATTTCTGCCATTAGGAAGGCACTCTGGAGCTAAATAGGGGTGCAAAATAACCCCTATGGTCATATTATTGCCGGTGAATATGATCTGAAAGTGGTCGGACTATCGCAAAGTATTTCCTTTTTTTGGAAAAATTTAAAATGGTTGGTATTTTGAGGTCAATTTTCGTAACTTTCGTTGGGAAGATATTACAAACTTCTGGATACGTGCGAAACAGCCGCTGCTAGCATATTTATCTACAACTTATGAAGCAGTATATGAGTATATGACCTAAAGCAGTCACTTTTCAAATTATTAGCGAAAAACTGATTTTTGGCTTCGCAAATTTAGAGAAAACATAGGTGAGTTATAAATAGGTCACAGAGACTTCCGAATAGGTGCAAAATGTTCGTAATGGCCATATTTATCTACTGCTTATTTAAAAAGTTGTCGTCGTAAAACTAAAGCATATTTTTCGCAATAAGAGCATAAATTATCCTTTTCGCCTATATTATATCGACCATAACTCGACTTCTGGATAATTATTAACTTACTAAGATAACCGCTTGTGCCAAATTAGTTCCCAGAAAATATTCATGATGCCATAACTAAGAGCAACATAAACCAATCTATTTGCTACAAATTGTCCTCACTTACGTAATTAAAAAGCTAAACCAATAAACTTGACCTGAAACAGTAAAAAACAGCACAAACCCTTTGTTGATAACACTAACGACAGCTTTAGCAAGATCGTCACCGTATGTCATTGAGAATTTTAAGTGTTGTTTGTCCTCGTGAACTGGAAATGCTTCATCAAGTAAAACAAAATGCTCCGACCATACCTGTACAAAACGTAGTTAAGCGTTTATAATCTTAGCGAACCTCCTGAGTCAAGCAGCTACGATTATGTCGATTATGATAATCCTTGATTATCAAAACCATACGACTCAGAAGTCAGTTTAACAAATAGGCCTATTATATTATATATTATGTTTCACCAGGCGTTAAAACCGCAAACTAAAAGACCGTTGTATGTATGTATTATTACCTGGTACTGCCACCATCTGAGAGTGGTGTCACGTGGTCCAATCAGATCCCCGCATCTCAGTATCACGTAGGGTAGTCCACTAGCTATCAGAGCTTCCTCTGAACCCAGCCTGCAATGATCAGAAACAATGTTGAATGGATTATTATTTATTTATATTTCAAATATATACTTCATTTTAAATATATGAATGAACTAATAATGGGATCCATAACTCATAAGTTTCTTTGATAATTTGTTTAATAATTAATAGTTTTTTTAATAATTTTTCTTTAATAATTTTACAAAAATGTATTACATGTCGTGTCCGAACACGTTTTTTTCGTTGTAAGTGTCTTGCAGTTGCAGGTCCTCTGGTCTTACTGCGTCACTTTCTTTCAGCGGCTGCAATAGTTAGAATTAGAAAATTAAAACCAAAAGCAGTATTCATAGAATAATGTTACTGTTAGGAGAGAATAAAACTAAAAGTGAATACAAAATGAAACAAAAAAATCGAAGAGATGTCAAATATTTCTGAAACGAAAATACGATCAGCGGTGGAAAAATTGTAATAGCTGTAATCGGAAAGCCGCTAAATATTTTTACTAGGTTTCGGTCAATCGGTCACGGTTCACCCATATCTATCATATATATACGTACCAAAAAGAGGATTTGAAAACGGGATGATCGGCATTAGAAAAAAAAGCAAAAACTTACATCCTGAGGATTATCGCTGACATCGTATACAGCAGCGGTACTGACGAATATGTAGACATCAGGACTGAGAGGAGCAAGTACTCTTACTGCTTCTTCCATTAGCTCTTTGTTATCGGACGTGAAATCTACGATCGCTTTCACTTTACTGTTGCCTGGTAGGTTGTTATACAAATTTAAAATCTTTAAAATTGAATAGCTCCGGTTGAGTAACTAAACTTCCAATAATTTTAACTTGTTATCATGCATAAATATCATATTCAGTTCAATAGTTGTCTCACGTTGCAACTTCAAGGAGGGGACATGCGCGCATGTCAGGCAAGGCAATTCTGCAGAATCAGTAGTAAGAACATTTTTTAAATTAGGAGTTTAACTTTCAAACTAAACTTAAGTTCAGGGCGAAAAATCTAATTCATTAGTCAGGTCAAATAAGTTTAATTTATAATCATGCATAAATATTATATTCAGTTCATTAGTAAGAACATCTTTTAAATTACGTTCAAGGCAATAAATACATTCAATTTATTTTCATGCATAAAAATTATAGTCAGTTTAACTTTGATAGTAAGAAACTGCTTTTAAATTAGGAGTTCAACTGCCAAATTCAGGGCGAAAACGTTAACATTTAAAGAAATTACTCACTATTTATAAGGTTCTGAAGCTCAACACAGCCATCCAAACCAGAAGAGCGAGAGCAAACAATCCGCTCGACCTTATTTTCAAACAGTTCGTGATAGTCGTAGTGGGGGTTATCTTCGTTTAGGGTATTCACTGCGGTAAATAGGAAAATCTGGTTTTAGGTCATCAGGATGGAGATCAGGAATCAAATTGTGAAATAAAAGGGATGGGATCAGAGGGATCACATGGAGATTGGAGGGTGGTCAAAATGGAGAGGGATCAGAGGGAGGAGATCAGAGGGAAAAATAGTAAAATCGTACCTTGGAATTCTGCGTCCAGAAGAGCGGTGAGTGTTGCTGATCCTGCTAATTCTTGTCCTCCTAACACAAGGACCGTTCCTGATAAAGTTTAGCTCTGTAAATGTGAGTAGTGACCTAAGGGTACTATTATACGGGACCACATAATGACATCACACAGAAGTCAAACTTTTACAGGTGGGAAATTGTTTTCAATCTATAATCTTTTACGAATTTTGCTGTATTGACAAAATTATGGAGAAGCCTGCAAAAATTTTCCGGAAAATGTTTAACCTATATCCGCACTAAAATGTGGTACATAAGAGGTGTAACTCCGGAAATTTGGAGGAGTAGTAGAAAAAAGAAATGACATTAAATTATGTTTTTTATTAACAGGAAGCAATGTAAGCCAATATATATAATTTTGCCATGGGGTGGTCCCCATTTCTTATATTGCAGTACCATTTATCATTTAGTATATCAAAATATGTCATTGTAATTTTGCATGGCTGAAATGTAACGCTTGATTTATATATATGATAATTAATTGAATTTTCAAATAAAATACAAAAATTCAACACAGCCCGCTTATAGTTTTACTGCCCCTTAAAACAAAGTGGGTTAGACTTTAGTGTTTGTGTCACGTGGTGTGAATACAGTGCTCTGATTGGTTGGTTTGTGTCACGTGGTGTGAACACTTTTAGTGCACAGGAGAAGGAGCTCCAATTATAGGGCAAATTCACAAATTGTTACGTAAGCCAGATATTTTAGCCATTTAAGTCGTACTTCCGTAAGGCACTTTATACATACCCTGTATACTTATAGTAGGAAATATATTATTTTACGGCGTGCGCCGTAAGCTTTTTCGATGTACAAACTCTCTCTCCTATACTTACAGCTTACGTAATATCCGGTAATATGTGAATGATCCCCAAAGTACTTGATAAAAATTCAGTATAAGGAGAATATGCGAAATTCATGGCAGCAGAATATATTCAATATTGTTTCTAAATGGGTGTAGGTAATTTGCGACTGAAATCTTTAAAAATTTGTAAACCAGCTTGGTTCTCAAGGGGTGTAGATCCGCGAAAATTGTTGATAAATGTTTCGGAAAATCAATTTTTTTTCATGGGGGACACTGCAATGCTTGGCTATAAATGGTAATACCTTATCAGACTTTATTTGGTCGGACATTACGTCAGCACTGGGGGCTTCAGCGGCTAAGTCCAGTTAACACGTACCGTCAACAAAATATCAACGTTCGCTAGCGGACTGTCCGCCCCAAATAAGGTCCGATAAGGTATACAAAACAGTTTATCTTAATTAACTGCCATTACCTGGACCTGGATCCGACAGCACAGAACTGATGTATAACCAAAGTATCAACACTGACAACATTTCTGTGGTGGTGATATAAAATGTGAATATCTCCGAGTTAAAATATTATGCTCTTTATTAATTAGTCACTGATTCATCAGCAACAAATAGCCGTATTTAAAAAATTTTAATAAGTTTTTGAATAAAAATGATCATAAATTTGTATAATAAATGGGCCTCCGCCAAGGAACTTTGCCATGTTTAAAATCACCGCGGTTCATATTCTGTCAGAGGCATCGCATGAAAAACACACGCTTACCCAACTCAAAGATAACAGCAAGGTTCTGATAAATGTCGAAATAAAATTATAAAAAAATAATAAAATAATAAAACTATTCAACTCAGCAACAATACCAAAGCGTAAAATAGTAAAACGTGGCAGTGTCCAACTCAGTTGGTGCAACGTGCTGCAAAAGAAACAGCGGAAACGGGCATCTACCGCAAACAACGCACCGAATAAACAATTAAAGTCACCAGTCACCACCGGACTATTGCATTATCAGCGGAGAAATTTACACGTATTATACGTCAGATCAATCCCATTTTTCAGTCATTTTAAAATAATTTCGCACAAACCCCCAAAATATAAAACTCTTATGAAGGTAAAGAATAAAAAGAGTAAATTTGGCACAAATTACAACTCATATATTACAACTTTGAACATTTTGGTTGTTTAGATGGTTTTCCTAATAGTCATAATTCAACTCTATTTAACACTGGCTTTGGTAACTCCAAAAGTTTCTCTTCTGCTTTAAGAACTGCTTCGTTCAACGGCTCTACTCGTAGATATGGTACAACATTTTCGTTCAATCGAGATAGCACTGAAACATAATCGGTTTATTTAGGAAGAGGCAAATGATTTTCACAACGTGGTTACCGGCTCACATTGAAAATTGAGAAAATTGACAGGAATATTTTCATGATATTCGATGAAAAAATGGCATTAGTAAGTTAAGATTTCAGTAAATATTAAATTAAGATTTAGTAAGTGAAGATAAATTTTCCACAAACCCATATCACGCTCTTTTGTATGATTGTGTCTCGCTCTCTCGTAGAAAATGATTGTGTCCTTCAGTACGTCTTCCCAAGAGCTAGCCTCAAAGTCGAGATCTGTCTTAGCATGTTCAATGTCTAGTGTGCCCATATGGTTACTAGGATACATGCTGTATGATTCTACTGTCTGCGATTGTTATGTGGTTACTAGGATACATGCTGTATGATTCTACTGTCTGCGATTGTTATATTTTATTAGAGTTACTAGGATACATGCTGTATGATTCTACTGTCTGCGATTGTTATATTTTATTAGAGTTACTAGGATACATGCTGTATGATTCTACTGTCTGCGATTGTTATATTTTATTAGAGTTGAAAAGATCCTCATGTTACTAGGATACATGCTGTATGATTCTACTGTCTGCAATTGTTATATTTTATTAGAGTTACTAGGATACATGCTGTATGATTCTACTGTCTGCGATTGTTATATTTTATTAGAGTTACTAGGATACATGCTGTATGATTCTACTGTCTGCGATTGTTATATTTTATTAGAGTTGAAAAGATCCTCATGTTACTAGGATACATGCTGTATGATTCTACTGTCTGCGATTGTTATGTGGTTACTAGGATACATGCTGTATGATTCTACTGTCTGCGATTGTTATATTTTATTAGAGTTACTAGGATACATGCTGTATGATTCTACTGTCTGCGATTGTTATATTTTATTAGAGTTACTAGGATACATGCTGTATGATTCTACTGTCTGCGATTGTTATATTTTATTAGAGTTGAAAAGATCCTCATGATCAGACGAGCAGTTATAATGAAAAGAAATGTTCAAAAGGGGTTATTTTGAAGTTTTGAATTCAATTGAAAAGTTGAAGAAAAAGAAACTGGATTGCCTCTATGAGCCTATATACAGCGAAGGCATTATGATTAAATAGGGTAAATAGATCTAAATAAAGATCAAAATCTAAATAAATAAGGTTATTAAAACAATTACTAACAGCAGTGTAGTCGGCCCAACAGCTCTCTCCATTTCCAAAGTAAATACACAGTTCCAGTAGGTAGTGGGGCAGAGTGAAGGTTTTCTCCATAGCAATATTGTAAATCTCATTCATCACCCTGCATTTTAAAAGTCATGAAAAACTTTGTGATGCTGATAAATCAACATAATCTATGTGGTACAAACGTGGTTCTCTCTTAACTACTTAATCATAGACCAGCCCCAAAATAGGCACAAAATAGGCACAAAACAGGCACAAAATAGGCACAAAACAGGCACAAAATAGGCACAAAACAGGCACGAACCCTTTTTTGATGACGCTGACGACAGCTTTACCCACGTCATCACCGTACGTCAGAGAGAAAGGTAGGTGCTCGTACTCTCCTGGAACTGGGAATCCAGCTCCGATCAGATCGAAATGCTCACTCCATACCTGAACAAGAACTATTAATACCTGGACAAAAACTATTAATACCTGAACAAGAACTATTAATACCTGAACAAGAACTATTAATACCTGAACAAGAACTATTAATACCTGAACAAGAACTATTAATACCTGAACAAGAACTATTAATACCTGAACAAGAACTATCCATACCTGAACAAGAACTATTAATACCTGGACAAAAACCTGGACAAAAACCTGGACAAAAACCTGAACAAAAACCTGAACAAAAACCTGAACAAAAACCTGAACAAAAACCGTTAATAACTGAACAAAAACTATTAATAGCACCATAGTAGCACAGGAGATGTATTTGCTTTTCATACAGTACGTTCAGTGTAATAGAATGCTGAAGAATAATAGCTGATGATGTATTACCTGGTACTGCCACCATCTGAGAGTGGTGTCACGTGGTCCAATCAGATCCCCGCATCTCAGTATCACGTAGGGTAGTCCACTAGCTATCAGAGCCTCTTCTGAACCAAGCCTGCAATGATCAGAAATATTTTATGGGGATAAAAATGCCTCCTGGATTTTTAAAATTTTAAAAAAAAATGCCTCCTGGATCTCATTCTCTTAAAATCCTGATAATAAAAATGAATACAAACAAAAATGTTCATAACCAATAACGAGCAAAAGGATTGGACAGATTATATTTATTATCAAACATTTTTTTCTTGATTAAAAATTTGAAATCTACAAATTACATAACCCTCAGGTACTTAATTTTCTGTTTACAATTTTCTGTCCACAAGTTTTTAATAAACGAATTATTTAAAGGAATGAATAGTTTCATTGCTGAACTGTTTAATTTACTTCACAAATAAGATTTGTTTTTACTTGTAGTTGTATTAGTAATAATAATGAACAAAATAACCTACATGTTGTGTCCAAAGACGTTGTGTTCACTGTAAGTTTCTTTCAGGAGCGGGTCTTCTGGTCTTACTGCGTCACTTTCTTTCAGAGGCTGAAGTAATTTAAATGAGCAAATTACTAAAATCATAGCGTAATTCATAAACTTAAAGAAATAGGCGAGTAGAAGATAAAATTAACTCAATTTCTCTTGCACTCGGTGCTCTCACTCTCAGCCATATTATGGTCTTAGGAAGATTACGCTGTAGTTCACCCATATTTCAAGGGAGATGTGGGTGGCCAATAAAAACAACACTTACATGTTTAGGATTGTCGCTGACATCATATACAGCAGCGGCACCGACGAATATGTAGACATCAGGATTAAGAGGAGCAAGTACTCTTACTGCTTCTTCCATCAAATCTTTCTTACTAGACGTGAAATCTACGATCGCTTTCACTTTGCTGTTGCCTGGTGATCAGTGGTGGGTAAAACTTAAAAAACTATGGTTAACTTGAACAACTGAGCTTTATAGTTCTAACTTATAATCATGCATAAATATTCAATATCCTTATTTCTAATCAATTCAATAATACAAAAATTTGTTAAAATTAAGAGGCAAACTTTAAAAACTTAAATTCAAATGCAACCTAAAACTTGACTCACCGTTAATAAAGTTCTGAAGCTCAAAACAGCCGTCCAAACCGGAAGCACGGTTGCAGACAACACGTTCGATCTTATCTTCAAACAGTTCATGGTAGTCGTAACGGGGATTGTCATCATTTAGGGCACTAACTGTAAGGAAATATAGTTTAGTTCAAAAAGGAAATGGAGAGGGAGGTAGAAAGAAGAGGTGGGGAGAGGGAGGTAGAGGGGAGAGGAAATGGAGAGGGAGGTAGAGGGAAGAGGTGGGGAGAGGGAGGTAGAGGGAAGAGGTGGGGAGAGGGAGGTAGAGGGGAGAGGTGGGGAGAGGGAGGTAGAAAGAAGAGGTGGGGAGAGGGAGGTAGAGGGGAGAGGAAATGGAGAGGGAGGTAGAGGGAAGAGGTGGGGAGAGGGAGGGAGAGGGGAGAGGAAATGGAGAGGGAGGTAGAGGGAAGAGGTGGGGAGAGGGAGGGAGATGAAAGAGGTTGGGAGAGGGAGGGAGAGGGGAGAGGAAATGGAGAGGGAGGGAGAGGGGAGAGAAAATGGAGAGGGAGGTAGAGGGAAGAGGTGGGGAGAGGGAGGGAGAGGGGAGAGGAAATGGAGAGGGAGGGAGAGGGAAGAGGTGGTGAGAGGGAGGGAGAGGGGAGAGAAAATGGAGAGGGAGGTAGAGGGAAGAGGTGGGGAGAGGGAGGGAGAGGGGAGAGGAAATGGAGAGGGAGGTAGAGGGAAGAGGTGGGGAGAGGGAGGGAGAGGGGAGAGGAAATGGAGAGGGAGGTAGAGGGAAGAGGTGGGGAGAGGGAGGTAGAGGGAAGAGGTGGGGAGAGGGAGGTAGAGGGAAGAGTAGGGGAGAGGGGAGAGGAAATGGAGAGGGAGGTAGAGGGAAGAGGTGGGGAGAGGTGGGGAGAGGGAGGTAGAGGGGAGAGGAAATGGAGAGGGAGGTAGAGGGAAGAGGTGGGGAGAGGGAGGGAGGAGAGGGAGTGAGAAGGAGGTATAGGTCAGAGGTAGGGAGATGGAGATCAGGGATGGTGAGAAGGAGATGGAAGAGGGGAGAGGGGAGAGGGGAGATAATAAAATCGTACCTTGGAATTCTGCGTCCAGAAGAGCGGTGAGTGTTGCTGATCCTGCTAATCCTTGTCCTCCTAACACAAGGACCGTTCCTGATAAAGTTTGATCGTGAGTAAAAAATCGCACAGTAGTGAATTAACTTTAACCGGTAGGGTTTTGTTATTTTAAGTCTCTTAGCAACACAGTCGTGGTATGTTTTGGCCGTAACGCCTCTGTCCGACACAATTATTGGTATGTAATACTGCGGTGGTATAAACGAAACATGAGATAAATTATTTATGATCGAATTACCTTCATCGCAGAGCACAGAACCGAGGAGCAGACAGAGTGTTAACACTGGCAACATTTCTGTGGTGGTAATATAAACCGTTAATCACTTGTAATTACCGTTAATTACTTGTAATAACTATATCAGACTCTTAATTGATTGGCCAATTTGACAGCAAAGCATAATCGTATTTTTGAAGTTTGTAAACATTTAAATTAGTTTATCATACAGGAGTATACTTTTTGGTAAAATCAGCAGGCGTATAAAAAGTAAAATGTACAAAACACTTCGGACTATGAAACCCCTTGCTTAGTGTTACACAAATCAAAAAGACCATTAAAAGTTATGATAAAATCGATAGAAGATGTTCAAAACATGAAACGTGGCGATGTGCAACGTGGCAATGTGAAACGTGGCGAAATGAAATGTGGCCATGTACAGTTTAATTCAGCTAATAGATCAGCGGAAACGGGCAACTACTGAATGTAATGTGTGGTTATAAAAGTATAAAGAAAACAGCGGGTGAAGAAACTAGGTCACGTGGCTCATCACTGAGTGTTATATTGCGGTGCATGGAAGAACTCGCATGTTTACCCAAAAAATCAATAAAAGTGGTATGTTATAAAGTTTAAAACGGCGGTATGCCACTTAACTAAGCAAATACCCTACAAAGTGTAGCAGCGGAAACGGGCCAACCACCGTTAGTATACCAAATAAACAATTAAATTCACCAACCACCCGGAGGACCAATGGATTCGCAGAGTTGCTGAAGAAATGTACACGTAGTCAGATCAATCTCATTTTCCCCTGACACTCTCTCTCAGCCACGTCACTAGGAATTACATATCACTCTTCCACCGGGTACTCACAGCACGCCTCTTACACCGGGCACTCACTACCCTCGCGGGCTTCTACCTGCTGCTATAAATACTTAAATACTGCCCTGAGCCGTAAACTATCGGTTCAATGAAACATGTGCCTACGTAGGGTGAGATTCAAACTCCATAAGTCTGAAAACAGAGCTGTCCTAGCTTGTTACAACTGATAACTGTCGAAAGCCATACCTGAACCACAGGATTAGAATGGGTTTAAAACCATTTTGGGAAGCAATGATTTGGTATTGACACACTGCCCATGAGCCCACATGCTCACTAAGGTTTCCCTAATCAACATGAAGTACTGGTGAAGTGAGAGGTGAGGCCCAGAACCGATAATGGATTATGTACATAGTCAGGTAGTCTGCATGAAGACACATCTATCAAACATTAGAAGTGTACTACCGTGTTTACTTTTAGGCACTCTGCTACCCTGCACTTTGTTATGGTCCTGCTGCATGCTCCTTACAAAGCTACCTATATAGTATCGATTCTTGAATTCTTGTGTTGTAACCTTGGTGCGGCAATATGTTGCTTATTTTTGTATCAACCTGCAGTTTTTGTAGTAGTAGTATATCATAACCTAATAATATGTTATAGGTCATCTCAGTCACATACGCATTCAGTGATTTTGGGAAGTTCTTATATGTTGCTTCTTTTGGTATCTCCTTGCACTTTTTGCAGTTTTCTTATCATATCTAGGTCATCTCAGTCACATACGCATTTAGTGATTTTGGGAAGTTCGCTATCTGTAAGATATTCCTACCTAATTAAGTTATTATGGAACTGTTTTAAATGAGCTCTAGCTGGAGTTTTGCTCCTTCATTCATTCAGTTTTATTTGATTGGAATGAAGGGAAGGTGAAAACTTCTAAATCAGGGTAGAAGTATTATGATGCCAGGATTCATCAAAGAGAATTCTGTAGACATAATCCATCAAAAATTATAAAAGATGTGATCAGACAATTTATAATCGAATTAAAAACCTAAATCGATGCATTTAGCACTATATGCTAGATTTAATGATTACTATATATTCGAGTAACATGGTGGATCAGTGGAAATTTTCACATTTCTTAGAAACTGTGAATTTGATTTTAAGTTTTTAAATGAGTATTTGAGAAACCTTGGTTCCCAAAAATTTGAGCGAGGAAACATTTGAGCGGCTTTCTCGCCCAAATTGTTCTCCCAAATTGTTCAATTATTCGACATTGAAATCCGCTGGAGGTCGTTTATTTCAATGTAAATTCCGAATTTATTCCAACTTAAAGTAAATCTAGCACAACTACTCCAAGGGATTCTCTTGATTCATCTAAAATCCTAAGTGACAGTGTGGCACCTCGCTCAGTTGCATCTATAATAACCCTAGTAAGTGGCACCTATAGTCCCAATCCCATTATGTCAACGTCACACGACTTTGTGATTTTCTATAAAGACCAGGTGTTGACGACCAAGTTGAAGCGCACCTTTGACTCAGAGCAGCTTGATAAATCTTAAAACATTATTTTAATTCTTACTAAAGACACAGAAACTGAGAAACTGTTTGGGTTGAAGGGACCAGGGGAGGTTCAGGCGCGGGCTGGCTCGTACTACTACTCATACTTTACTGCAAAGAGTTACCTGAGGATCTTAGGCTTCAGTGTTCAGAAACACCGAATGAAGATATAACGGAATGATTATAGTCCCGTACTGATGCTCATACTTTACAATTATAGTCACTAATCGCTGCAAAGCAAAGAGAGCCTGGGATTGGTTGAAACGAGTTGACGACCGCCGGACCGGTCATGTTTTAAGGATTTACGGTTTAAAACCTGGATAATCGGGATTCATGTCCAGCATACCTATACCAAGCCTCCACCCTTACCGGCTTTGTTTTCGTGTTTGGTATGGCATGTGGGCTGGTTATAATACACAAATCAATTTAAGTTGTGCGACTTTGTTTATCATTACGTAAAAACGTTGGGACTAAGTTATCTCCGGATTCGGTATTCGGTACTCGGTATTCAGTTCGACCGAATCCCGGGATATTTGGTCAACGAATAATATATTTGGTACAGAATACCAAATATTACAAATATTACAAATATTACTACCGAATATTTGATGATTCGGTAACCCTAGTTAAATAATTTGGAGTCCACTTTCTCTGCTACTTTTTAAACCTTTTTACGTCCCTCGTGTGTATCCTTTGTAAGGCATTAATTGTACTGCTATGGTGTCAACAGAAAACAGTTTCAACACAGCTTTCAATAAAGAACAATTTAGGTTTTGTATTAGTGTCTCAGTTTTATAAAATCATTGACATACGTTGCATGCCACTTTTCGCGCGCGAAGCGCGCGCCGCCGAAGGCTATCGTGATATTTGGATACGAAACATGTATCAATAAAATCATAAAAATAGATTTTACCATCGATATCAGAATTTTATAAATGAGGATTCTCTTGGTAACAGTATCTAAATTCCATTCTGACGCGAGGGCATAAGTACAAACCCACAGCTTTACCGACTGTGATAACAAGGTCCACACAGCTTTTATCTAGACAGTGTGAGGGCGTAGTACTGTGAGATACACACTGGTATTGGGTGTGCTGCACAATGTAGTGCATGATATGGTGATTACACTTCACATGTTGCTATCGTGGGGTTTCTACCGGATAATACTGTTGATCATCATTTTGATACGGACACATCTTTAGTCTTAACAATCATTTCTTCTTGGTACGGACACATCTTTAGTCTTTATACCAATCATTTCAGACGAATTTCGAATTAAATATTATTATTATTTTATTAGTTGTGGGTAGCGTCAGTTTTATAGAGTTTTGTGGAATGACGATTATAGACTCCATTCTCTGTCTCAGACTGAGACAGAGCAGTGGAGTCTTATAATATCTTGTTACTGTTCTGCACTGCAACTATATAATCTAATCACGGACAATGGACGAAATGACGCTGCTGCCTGATGATGGATGACTTTATTACTTCTAGCTCTTTTTAAAAGTTTTGTTAAAATTTAAAAGCTTATTATTGGACACTATTAATGGAACTTCGGAGTTAATCAGGTCAAACATTGACTCGATAACTAAATTTAATTTTAATAATGAAATTTTGCATTGTATTTTGATTTGTCTGGCTTGCATTCTTACTCCAGAAATGACATACCGAAAAGCTGCTTGGAATTTTTGTTTAATTTTCAATTACTCGAAGTTACGTATGAAATATTACTCATCACCTTGATATAATTGTATAATGATGGTCATTTGATATTCGATCGTTGCGCTAAGTTTGGTTAATGGTCCGTCTTTGGTTGATTATTGAGTCTATAAGTCTATAATACTATTTTCGCCACTTAGCTAGACTCTAGAGCGTGAATTGTTTAGATTCTCATTCAGTTTGCCAGTTTTCCATAGTACATTTTTGTAAATAATAAAGCATCAAGTTGCATTTGTGCATATTATTCTTATCAGAATTCGAGAATTGACGGAGGGAAAGATTTCGGTTTATAGTTATACAGTTATACGCTGTAAGTGTACTTGAACTTCGCTTAGTCACAATCTTTATCAATATCGCATCACTTGTCCGAGGCTCTCGATGTACATCTTCAGACAACCGTACGATGTTGCACTGTAATTGCAATGCTTTAGATTGTTAAGTCAATACTATACAAGTGTACACGAATAATTGAAATCATTTCATCAATTTCAAATTGCATTTATGGGACCATAATTAAAACGATAAATTTCAATATAATTTTTCAGTAGAACAATTTTTAATTTGTTACAAGGTAAAAATAACTACGAAATTCAAAAATTCAAAAATAAAGAATAAAATTAGCTGAATTTTACACGGGAAATAAACCAATATAATTTTTCAGTAGAATAATTTTTAAGTTGTTAAAAAGTTGTTACAAGGTAAAACTAACTACGAAATTAAAAAAATTGAAAGCAAAGAATAAAATTAACTGAATTTAACACGGGAAATAAACCAGTCTGTTTACCAATATCCATCACAGTTTCCAGCTCCCTGCCTACAGCTCAACTTACTCCGATCAGGCTCCAAACACTTTGCACTCCCCACGTCCTCACACCCTACCACATCTCCCTTACACCCTACAAACCCAAAGAACCACTGCTTAGAACACCTGCAATTAGCCCGGTTCATAAAACAAAAATATTATCCAATAATTGCGGTAATAGGCTTATCTGTTGTTCCGTAGGCCAAATGACAACCAAAAAAATGTTGAAGCTTCAACTCCTACCGGAACCCTTCCCCCATGCCACGCCCATTTTTTTCATCAATTTTTAACAGGTAAAAATCTTAATTTGTTACCTGCAAGCAGATCCTGCTACTGATCCCAGCTCGTCTATCCTACAGCCATGTCTCTGCTTCTCGCAACCACAGTCCCCAATATCTGTAACTAAATTCTCTCGTCCAGCAGTAGCTCCGCAGATGGTATCCTCTGTAGCTCAAACGATTATAATAATTAACGATTTAACGATCCAAAAGTCAAATTACAATGGTTATTTCTGACCCAACAGAAAAAGTAATACTACCCAAAAGTTAAAAAGCATCTTACTATATATAAAGCGAGACGATATTGAATTGATGTATAGCCAAAACGAGTTCGTTAGTGTTCTCCTTGGTAATTTCAAGTTTTAAAGTTTAATATATATATTTATTTATCCGTGCCATTTTACTGACACCACGGCATCAACTTTAACGCGAAATTCTGCAAAAAACTGTAAAAGATATACAACTGAAACTTTTTTGACTGGGTCAAATGCTTTAATGGCCTCCAAATCAGCATGAAAAAATAAAAAATTGGCCAAGAAATAGGAGTTTTAGGGCCCAAAATTTGGTACCCCAAGTGGTGTCAAAAACGCGAATTAAATAAGTAATATTGTTTTAGTCTTGACACCATTTTAGGGTTACACGGGTTCCTGCTAGTTATTATAAAATTTAAAAACTCCATAACGAACAAAGAAATACCTGTAGTGTACAGCTCGTGACCCTTTCTTTTAGCCCAGTCCACTAGTTGTTTTATGTTGTTGGAAATGAGACCTCTGGCTCCGTAGCTGTAGTATTTCTCGTATTCTCCAGTTTTGTCCAATGTCCAGATGATCATGTCGCTGATCACTCCTCGGGCTTTATTGACTCGTCCCAGTACAGCTTCATCTTCGTAGCCAATCAACCATTTCAGGCATCTGAAAATACCCGTCGAGGCTATTTTATTGGGGTACTTCAAGTCGGCTAGAAACTCCAATCCGTCTTTAAAGTCTGTATGCCAGTCATAACCGATGAAGAGCTGGTCTTTGAAAGGTGATTTGCTCGCCGTTGCGGCCACTGACTTCAAATAATCCTCGTTAGCTGCCCCAATAAGTACAATTCCTTTATAACCCTGAGTTAGAACAACTTCCTCCAGCATGGTAACCATGTTAACTCCTGCTTGTTCTATTAAACTATCCGGGACTTCGTCCACCTTGCTGTCAATATACAACATGGCAACTTGTCCCATCTTTTTGTGGGACATGAAATACCCCAGGACTTCTTTGGACGGACGAGCATTCTCACACACATCAAACTTGCAGACCTCAGCTGAGCTAGAGCATTTGCAGTCACAAAGCCAATCATGGTAGAAATCTGCCGGGGTACCGGTTACGTCAAATGTCAGATCCATTTCCAAGCCATTAGCGCCAGCATTCAAGGAATAGTCGAGATTTTCTTCGTTATTGACCATGTGGGAGATAGCCCATAGTTTGTCAGCACACGTTATCTTCGTCTCTAAAATAACGAATATAATAGAGGTAATCGATTAAAATGGATTAATTATACAAATATATGAAGTCATTAATTTTTACTATCATTGTAAGGTCACATCTTCGAGTCCATTCCTTCATAATTAATGTGGATTTAAATAATAAAACATTCATTAAACGAGGCTTTCCCTTTAAAAGTTCCAAGAATTTAATTCATGTTTTCCAATTCGAAGAGAATACACATTTTTTATATATTCATTATTTAGCTAATTAATTTCGATAAAGAAACCTATAAGTTATCTTATTTACCTGTGTAGCCCTTGGCATGGACTACAAGGAGACATCCCAAGAAAATGAATACAAATCTGTTCTTCATCATCATTAATCACATGTACTGAGATTCACATGATAAATTCCTATGTATGGGATTATACTGAACAAACATGAAGCAAAACATATTGTGTTGAGGCAAATAACGAAGAATAAGATCAGATAATTATAAATATATAGTTCACAAACAAATAAAAGACACTAGACACAATGAGTTAAGATACCCCATGAGTTAAGTGCGTATGTAATTATAGGAAAGTTATGTGAACTATACATCTTGACGACATGCCAATTAGTGACCGAAGTAGTGAACACTGTAAAATAAATAAAGTAGGGTTTGACCTAATAACTGAACAACCTGAAGTCTGTAGACTTTATAACCATACTCTACCTCACTCAATGTGATGATTCTGACCATTTCAATGCCCAATATGAGCGTTTAGCTCCAATTAGAAGCTGAGATATCCTGAAATAAGTGTGATAATTGTTACTCGCGAGACCGCAAAAGGGTGTGGTCATATAACTCATCAAACTTAAGTGTGAGGACTTCGAAATCATGTTATACCTCCCTAAATATGTTGATTCTGACCATTTTCATACCGAAGTTGATTTCTTTTCTCCAATCAGAAGTTGAGATATGTGGGTTTTGATATCGCAAAAGCGCCAAAAAAGGGCGTTGTCAATTGCGCAAAACTACCCCATATTCAGAAAGTCTACCCAAGCCAAATTTGTTTCTGAGGGGTCCCTTGAGCTGTTCCAGGTCTCAAACCTCGGAGCGAAAGACGTGTCTACGGGCATATTCGCAGATCTTTGATTATTACTTTAGCAGATCCTTAACGGGTGATACTCGTAAAATATCTGTTCCATATATTGGACGTCGACGAGTCCAACTCGGCGCGCGTCCTGGTAGGTTGTAAACCTACAAGCAGATCCTTGATTATTACTAAATATGCGAAATAATTTATTGGCTACTCGACCTAGCTAAAAACTGAAATATAACAAGAATATCTCAATAATACTATAATATGTTAATGGGCACGCGGCTATAACCTCTGCCTGAGATGTAAGGAAACTACTGCGAACGCTATAACAGTGTAAAGTATTGTATTTTAGTAACATTAACAATGTTTTGTTAACAAGTAAATATTAACACCCCCAACTGAACCGTCTTTTTCGTGAGGGTGATATTTGTATTTGAGGGACCACATGCAAAACTGGTATATCTGAACATATACCAATTTTGCGCAGGTAGCACATAGTCTTCAGGGTGAACAGGTGCATCTTTGGAACTTTTTTTGAACAATTTTGAAGAAATTTTTGAAAAAAAGTGAAATTTTATTTTTCCAAAACTGGTATACGTTACAATATACCGTTTCAGCTTTTAACAATCATGAAAACAAAATGGTATATCTGCAGATATACCACCTTCAAGAAACTTATCTTCTATAAAACCGGTATATCTATACACATTTTATAGACTTTAGCCAACCCAAATGGTATATCTTCAGATATACCATTCTCAGTCAAATTATTTTATTGTTAATAGTATAGAAAAAATGGTATATCGTGAGATATACCAGTTTGGAATAATTCTAGTTTTAAAAATGGTATATAGACAGATATACCATTTTTTAGAAGTGTGTTTTACACATGATATAGAATCTTATAAATCAGTAAAATACATTTATCTCAAAACTATCAAAAACAGATATACCAGTTTTCACTGTTCTATTATACCTTGTATTACTATTAATTATCAGTTGTGTGGGCTCACGACAATCATTGCAATTATGTACAATTCCCAATTCCACGAGCTTCTGAGGGAGTGACCATGTATATAACTCAAATATACCTTATCGGACGTTATTTTACCGGACATTGCGTGGACGGACATAATTTTGAACGGACATTTAAATGAACGATCAGTATTTAATTTAACTACGTTATCGGACTTTATTCGAACTTTAGGTCTAGCTAGTGACTTGAGCAGATCTCTCAAAAGAATACATTTATTATATACATCAACAAAATTTCGAGTCGTGAAACCCTTTTTTGCGGTAATGTTTTAACAACCACCATTTTTACTTTTACATTGCGCATTTTAAATCGCGCTTTTTTTCAAAAGTTCGATACGACATTTAGCAAATATTATATCAGTATAATTACTATTATAAGCCATGCGGGCAAATTGTATCCAAGGACTGTAAAAAGCCATTATATGTGATCTCTCTAAAATTTTCGAAAAGAACTGCTACAATCACGAGTAGTAGCTAAATAGGTAGTGTTAAAACTTTTAGTTGTTTATAAAAACAAAAAGAGTCACCCGACTATAATGTGCCACAACTCGGTAAATTACTAATTGAGGAACGTTTATTCATGTTTTTTCCGCTCTTTTTTAACTAAATGATAAAATTGCGTGTTTACATTTTTTAACGATTAAATTTATATAAATAAATTGAATATTAAAACCCCAATATAAGGCGCACCGATCAGAACTATTATTCCTTTTAAGTTTAACTTTCTAGATAGATTGGTTACTACTTACTGCTACTCAGCTAGAAACCAATGGCTGTCATTGTCATGTGCTGAAGTAAATTCGGTCCAGTGCTTTTGGCGCATTATATATTATAGCACATAACGCTTCTGTGCTATAAGAATGATGCTTTTTAATAAAGTTACGGAATTTCGGTCACGGATCTATTTCCTTCCTTCCCAATCCCTGTCACAAAATGTATTCGAGTATATTCTAAAGTAGGGGATGGGTATCACGACTGTCAAAATAAATCACATGGTCAGTATAACTGGTAAAAAATGCAACTTCAACTGTCAGAATAGATTCAGTATTTAAAAACAGATGACTGCTATTATTATAGTGCCAGTTTTCACGCAATTGCATGTTATACTTATTCTCAGTAGCACTGAGCACAGATCTCCACATCTTACTAATACTATCTGCAAAGTTTCAAGAAAATCGTATAGTAATTACTAATTAGTAGGATCTCCAAATATAATTATAAACTTGCGAACCGGTGCGAACCGACCACCGATTTGAATTTGAAATATTTTCTTGTGTTTGAAGTGATATCTAAAAGTTAGCAAATTCGCTCAAACTTGCACAGATTATCCGTCTCATAGCAATTTTATTATTTGCAAGAAAATCGTATAGTAGGATCTCGTTGATACATGTTGTACCTAACCCCTTTTCGCGCGCCGGCCGGAGAGAGGCTTTATACAACGTGTAGCACTTATTACTTATTGTATTATAGTTATAGGATCTCGAGGTAATCGACTTTCGTCAAAATTTGTTCCGCGGAACGAACGGAACAGAAATTCAAAGACCGCTTCGAAGGACATTTTTATTTCTATGAGAACATTTAAAAGAATGAAATATGTTTCAGATCAGCTATAATTTTTGTCAGACGCTGCCGGATCCATCATCTCAGTTCGGTGGAGAGGGTGCATGCTGATTTCTAAGCCGTACAAATATAATTCCAGCTTTGTGTATATTGTATATGACAAATATGAAGGTTGTAAAAGCACACGGCACCCTTTGAACCAATCCTACCAATGATACTGCGTAGATCCCACAAATTAAGCTGTATAAAACTATTTCATTGAGTAATCTGAAGATTTGTTTCTTAAATCTTTTAATGGCGATCAACGATGTTAGTAATGGCATGTATTGATCGAATAAAATAGTTCGGTAAACGCTATTATATGTATAGTAGGTTATTCCATTGGAACCATTGACGACATTACCGGCTTGTCGGATTCTGTTACGTCATCAAACTTTACCTTATACGTTCACAGTTCTCATCAAATTATAACTAGCAATTTTATCCGGCTTCTATGTAATTTTTCAAGGGCATGACCAATCGAGTTTCCGGTGTCGGTTTTACCCACTAAAGTTTTTTTAAATGAATATAACCGACTACCAACTAGGAAATTGGGCAAATATGATTACCGGATATGTTTAAACAAAATGGCATCACTACATCGGATCCTGATTCCTGACTCACCTAAGTTTTTTTTTGTTCTGTGCCACTGCCAGGTTTAATCTTCTTCAATAACGCAGTACACTTTCCCTGGACAAGGTTTCCTTGACTAAAGATCTTATCAGATACCTTGGTTAAGCTGATTAGATCATACTGCATACTTGTAGAAAGATATAATTTGTTTATTTTCAAATGGCATTGTCTCGTATCATGACAATTGTTGTCAAAATTACATCATTAATCGTCTCTGCAGAATTCCGTGAGACTTTACAGATTTTTCTAACAATGATGCGATCGACAACGGAAATCTTAAAATAGCATAATCCTATTTGTTATTGCGCAACGTCCGTTTACTTTGTGAAAACTATTGGTAATATGTTGACCAGTTAATAGAACTTTTATGCTTTTTTTCAGTTTATTTGATTTTTGAGTTCCCCACAATCCAGTGTGTGCCGCTATATCCATCTTACCTGGGGACCTCAGGCTATCATGTTCATAAACATAGAGATTCGGCGGAATGACAGGCTGAGCGCGGCCCAGTAATATCCATCGGATCTCCGAGAGTATCCAATTCCGTATGATGATGTTATTTTTTGAATAAGGTGAGAAGTATTTACAAGCTTCCCTATTATTGCTGTTAGATCTGTGTGATAGACAGTGCAAAAGTCAGGAATTTTTGAAGATTGTTAGTCTAGTGTAGTAAATTATAGTTATCATTGGTGATATGTATCCAACCCCACGTCCGGAGTCTGTTCGTGACCCATCTAGGACCCAGATTCTGGGTGATTGCCTCGCTGGGGGTATTGTCTATGATGTTTTGCAGTACCTAAGTCTTTGTATTTGCAGTGTTGATCTTTGCGCCAGGAGTTGTTAAGGTAAAGTAACATTCCAGTATATTGGTCGGTTTTGATAGATTTCTCTATTCGAACCGGTATTTGAAGATCTATGATGAATTGTTTATTCATGGTGGTTTGATCTATAATTATATAATTATATAATTATAATTATCGTCCCTTTTTTCCCAGAGGTGGGACCCAGATTGTGGGAAGCACTAAGCATCTGATAGTCTCGCTGGGGATAATGTAAATTATGGTTTGCAGTAAGTCTCCGTATTCAGTGCTTCAGTGTTGTTTGCACCAGGAGTTGTACTTGTAAAAACCGGCTGAAGTACGCTTGCATTCTAGCTGCTCCATCTTTGATACTAGATATCTGTCGTGTCAGTGATATGGCTTAGTGCGTTTAAGGGAGTGCTACCAGACATAATTCTAAGTACCATTATGATCTACTACTCTGCTGGGTCGTAAAACCTTGTTAAAAGATAGTATTAGTAAGATCTAATTGTAATTGAGTTTGATAACAAAAGATCAATGTTTCCGATGCTTTATTGGAACCTGATCCCATTGGGATCAGGTTCCAATAAAGCATTGGGATCATCCCAACCAAACCCATTATCATATAATCCCTCTAAAAGTGTTTAAAAGTTGCGAGGGAGCTGCAGTACGTGCAAAACGGGACAAATATTTTAGCAAAGTTCTCACTTCACTGGTGTTACCGCCTAACTAACACTCTTTTACTGCAGAAAACTTATCCTTAACCGTGGCATTATATTTCTCATTTCTTAATAACGTTGTGATTTATTGTTGCGAAGATTTTGGCAGAAATAATGTGTGCTTGAATTATGAATATCTCGTTATCTTATGTCTATTGGCTGGGTATAAATTTGTAGTGTGGGGAAAAAGACTATGCTGTATTAAAATTACATTGGTGATTGGATCGTTATTTTTCATTAAGTTAAGTTTGAACTGAAATCTGGATATTCTCATATTTTACGGAGATATCGTGTTACGTTAAAATATCATGTAGATCCGTCTCTTTAACTCTCAACTCTTCCAGAAAAATAACCTACAATCTTCCGCCTACAAATCACTCAGCTCTCCAAGTACTTCCGTATGATTTCCAAACAGCTCCTTCACACATGAAGCAACTAGCACCTGGAAGTAGCCGTGAAATGTTGTTTGGAGCTCGTTAGTGGTCCGAGTCAGTGACTAGAAATATTTCATTATCTTAACAAGTCTCCGTAGCCGGGATAATAAGGTGGTTAATTTACTTCCTATGAGTCTGCTACAGGATCTCTGTGCAGGATAATGTGTGATTTCTAGTCGGCTTCCACTTGACATCCACCCTAACTGACTGTAACTTGATTATCTGGATCGCTTTTACTGTGTTTTACTATAGAGGAGACAGTGGCCTGTCTCCGCTATTGTGTTTTTGTGGCCCCGCCTAAATCATTTAGGGCGCGCTGGCCTCTGGTTACTAATGATGTCTCTTGTACAGTTACATTACCGTTTGTTGTTAGACGTTTTAATCCTGATCTTCATAATATTTTTTTTTCCTTGTAATCATGTCCATGAGGATTATTCAAACCTGTTTTTTAAACTTTTATTTAAATCTTCCCGCTTTTATCAACTTCTCGACAAATTTTATTTAGATCTTCCTGTTTTTATCAACTTGTCGTCAACTTTTATTTAGATCTTCCTGTTTTTATCAATTTTTCGTCAATTATTACTAAGTACTATACCCGCATCGGTTTAACGTCTTTTATAACGTCTTCAATAGTAGCTATCATGATTTTATTAAGTTATTAATAGCATGATTGAGCACGAAATTGATCAACTACTAAAAGTTACTCTGAGGAATTAATAAATTCACTTTTGGCTGCTTGTAGCCTGTTGTTTAGCAATGTATTCAAAATATTCATCGTTTAACAGGTACCTGGTACACGCTAGTTACAGTGGCTCCAGTTATTGCAGGATGTTATTTTAAAATCTTATGATGATCTCAAACACTTTCTCGCTCGCACATTAGGATTTGTGTGATCATTTTGCAAATTATGATGATAATGAGGTATTATAATTAAGTCTAATTTAATAATGAATTCTTAATTGTTTCTTAGAAATATGTCTCGATAAAAACATGATCATACAATATGAATAAGTAAAAATTGTTACAATCATAATTTGTGATCAAATTACGCTAAAATTTATCCGTATATTATTTTTAGGCCGGATATGAAACAGACACTCTTTAGAAAATAGCTGTTTCGATCTATATATACTATATATCTTCGTTACACATATTGCAGACGAACCTTCTATTTCTCAATAGTAATTTTGAATAGGTCCAGGAAAAAGTACATGCAGTCCGATTAATTTTTACATCAATGAAAAGGATTTGTCTGATAGTAAAGGCGCCGAGAAGTTGCAGTTCATGAATACGTAGGTCTATAATTAGAATGGAAATACAATGATTCGATCCTCTGCCCAGTTGGAAATTCTACAGAAATGAAAAAGAATCATATTCTACAGTCAAACCGTTCTTTATAATATATAATATAATAATATAATAAAATATTCATAGTATGGGTATCACACCGTAGGAAGATATTAGACATTAGACAATTTGGCCTCAAGATTTATATGATTTGTCCGGGTTTTTGAGTGAGAATTAGCGGGATGACCCGGGTTATAAAATAAACTTTATTATTATCAAAACAAGTTGAATTGTATTCCGTTGTCATGGGAAAACTGGGGGCACTCAGTGATGTCTTGAGTTAGATCCGCGGGGTCTGTCTGAATTGTAAACGTTTTCGTGCCATGTCTATTATATTTATTGATAATTGATAAATGTTGGGTACATAGTGATTTGCTTTCTTTTCTTTGTTTTGTTCAGTGAGCAGGCTTGCCACATAGGACGGGGGGTCCGAACGTTTAGGCAGCTAGGTTGTGGTACACTATATGTTGTGGTACACACTCAACTATAGGTAGTCAGTGAGTCCGAAAATCTCCAAAAGAGAGATGTCATCAGACTTCAGAGTGTGAGCCACTGCCTGACTAACATGTGGATCGAGTTCGCTAGACTCATTCTTCACTTGAATTTTAGTGCATACCTATCATTTACAATTTATCTTGCAGTAATCAACACAGCTATCCTACTACACATAAAACAATTCGATATATTATATAGTTTTTTGAAGTTAAAAAAAAGTTATACATTCATACATAATATGACATCAACTTTACATTTTCAGTGGTATATCTCTCACGATTTTCACGGAAAAAGTTTAACACGAAATTCTGTAAAAACTGTTAGAGATATATATCAAAGAACAATTTTTTTATGTCGAATGCTTTTATGGCCTTTTGACTGCAGTATCAAGAAATACAAAATTGGCCACAAATTCCATGCTCAAATATCTCGCGGTAAAATTTATGCACCCCAAAGTTTTGTTACCTTCGTTTTCTGTACGTGTTATAACCTATATACGAAGGTATAGCCGGAACATTTTTGGCAATTTATTCAATATGATTATCTTGCAAAAAACGAATTATTACAGTTAAAATAAATCCGGGTGCTTTCAGCTCCATCTTTTTCAATGTCGTGTCAAATTGTAATTGACTTATTCTTGCTCACTCTCCTCTGCGCTATTTAAGATTTTCTCTAGTGATTAAATCAACCTTGTAAGCTGAGTCCAGACACTGCACACTTAATTCGATGACTACAGATCAGAACTTCAAGCGGTTCTCTTTTGCGACAAATATGGATGTGACCTAGTACAATGTTACCATGAACTATAGGAACTTCAGCTTGTGTGGTACGTTGGCAGTTAAGTATACTTTACAGCGTAACTTAGTTAAGCTATTGAAATATTCACTTTTGGAATCCAATATACATACAGTCAAGCCCGGCCCTTATAAAACGTGTGTAAAGACGAACGAAAATAGATTTTTATTTACATACAGACTGTGTCATGTAAAACAATTCTTTTGCGGGTATGTTCCAAATGTTATTTTTAGACAACTGGCCAGAATATTGGAAAGCTCTTTTCGAATTCCTTTTTGTCAATTAAAAGCCTGTCTACACGGTAATGTTTTGCTTATTTACGGAATTGACAAACTAGTAACCAGGTATTTAATTAATTAGGTGTTTGAATCGAATGTTAGGAGGAGATTTGCATGATATTTTTCGTTACTTTAAAATATTATCCTATAACCATTATTTTAGTCTTCAAGTGTGTCTATCCAATGTTGCTGAATACTTTTCATTTTTTATCCACAAATTATCCACAAATTTTATGGATCGTAGTACGCACAATCATCATTAGAAATATAATTGATATTAGTTATACCTATATGCAGCTAACAGCAAATTTATCTTATCAAATGTGACTGTTAGTATATTGTTGATGCATCCTAAAATGCTGCCGTTTTCTGACAGATGTGCTTAAAGGCTGGCTCCCTCAAACCCCCTTTTGAAACAGCTTAAAATGCCAAAGTTTGTTATAAATGTGTCAAACATATTATGCTTCAAAACCTTGCATTTTTAAGTCGTCTTTAAGCACTTTTGTCAGAAAACGGGAAAAGGCAGTTAATAATATTATTATAGAAACATCACTTTATAACTGTTTACAGCTCTATGATCATGCTGAGCCGTGCAGTGGTCGTTATCCTGATCGCCCATCTTACAGAAACAGCATCAGGTTACGAAGCATTATTATTATTATAGGTTTTATTATTATAGGTTTTAGATATTTTTGAAAAACGGATTAAACGATTTAAAGTCAAATTGCCATGGTAATGTCTGACCCAATATAAGGTAGGGTAATATTAGGTGTGAATATTCTATTTTGTAAATCTCTGAGTATTAATTGTACAATAAAGTTTGTCAGGAAACAAAATGGTAACAGTTTTCTTTCAGCTTGGACAGATTGCCCGAAGCATCAAGCTGTTTTTGTGGGTAAGAAATATACAATTTTATTTAAGTTTGAAGATTCGAATCATTCAGATCTCAAGTCTAACGGAATTACAATCGATCGCTTTGAATCTCTATCAAATGATCATATCCTTCAGGACTTCGTTTATGTTATTTTCAGAATTTTGTAAACTACAATAACAAAAGAGTACAAAGAATTGTGTTTATAATGAATTATTCAACAACATATTATAATATTGAATCAATATTCCGAGTTCCAGATTCCTTTAGCGGCGATCACATATGTTATGACTGTACTGATGGCTGGGTAACGAGTGATGATCAAATGTCTTGTGATCCGGGTAAGACGCAATTATTATTTACCAGCTGTTTTTGATAATTAGTAATTAATCCTCCTCGATCACTATCAGAGTATCAGTGGTGTAACGTTGCCTGTTGCCCCCCGGGCCCCGCACCCCCCCCCCCCCCCCCCCTCTTCCGCTGAAAAAGCGTTTCTCTGTTGGCACCCCCTCCCCTTTGGGCGCCCCAATTGAAACAAATTTTTTAAAGATTTTACGCCGGTAAAATCTCTAAAAAAGTGCGTTTCTAGAGCAAAACGCGCAGTTTTGCTAGTACCTTAGTCAAGTTTTTTTCAAATTGTCCGACGATTTGGCCGCGCCCCCCCCCCCCCCCCCCCCCCCTAAGATGGAGCCGCCCCCCCCCCCCCCCCCCCACAGCCGCGGGGTCGGCAGGGCCCTTCGTTACGCTATAACTGATCACTATTACACTTTATTTGTGTCTTTGCGGTAGCTAATAAATCTCAAAATATCTCCAAGTGAATTTGAAACTGGGAGTACCCGATCAAATCGAATCACTATAATTCTGTTTAACATAATCTGATAAAGTGCTATCCCTGTTAGATTGCCCGCCGGGGACTTACTATTCTGGAAACGCAGCTGGAGATGAAGTATGCGCTAAGTGCGCTAAAGGGGCTTACTCAGAAAGTCGGGCCATGTTCTGTACGTCATGTCCTGAAGGTGAAACCACTGCGGGGCTCGGTGCCGCTTCTCTAGATGAATGTTATCCTGAGTCTGAAGAAGGTGAGTTACTAAGTTACTAGGTAATTAACTAGTTACTAAGTTACTAAGTAGTAACCTAGTTATCCTGAGTCTGAAGAAGGTGAGTTACTGAGTTACTAGGTATAATTAACTAGTTCCTAAGTTACTAAGTAGTAACCTTGTTATCCTGAGTCTGAAGAAGTGAGTCTTTTCAAGGTCTTATTTAGACTGTTAATATTATCATCTTAATATCTTAACAGAAGCATAGTTAGTCCGTACTCAAGAGTACCCCGAGAGTACCCTAAAGTACTTTCGCAACTTTCGACGCTATTTTCACACGATTTAAACACCTTTAAAAAGTTTAAATTGTACAATTTATCATCAAGATAAAGTTAAAGACATTAAGCGGAATCAATGCAGACATATCATTCTCAGATTCACTGTCTTCAGCCGTAGACAAATAAAAAATTGGTGCGTGTGAAACAATTTTAAAGCTTTACGTACCTTAAATCAAATTTGTCGTACCTTGAGTACCCTGCTGTTTTTACGTACGTACGGACCAACTATGAACAGAAGGCATGTAATGTTATTTATTGTAAAACACATGACATACCTTTCATTTATAAATATGATCGACATGACCTTACATTATAACTACCTTAGATGGAGCAGTGACCTGTCCAGCAGGCCATTTCGCAGCTCAAGGAGCTACGAGTTGCTCCAGGTGTCCTGAAAATACGTACAGTACGGTTAGTAATATACGAGAATAATGTTTAATTTTAATAGTTCCAGAACTATCAAAAGTCTGCCATAAATTTGCTCCTTCATAAAAAAATTATCGATCTTTACATTCCACACACTATTTTCAACTCACCCTGTAGTCTGCCCTTTCTTTTTATTCACCTCTGAACGATCGATGTAATCTTAATAAGAAGATTTGTAGTAATGTATAACATGTTGGAAAAGTTGACCGTTAATAATACCTTACATGCAGGGAGGTGTGGTAAGGGAGTGCTCAGCATGCCCAGGTGGAAAAGTATCAGAGGCTGGTTCCAGCGACTGTGAAAAAGGTACAAAGATACAAACTTGCAATGATACTTCAAATCATTTCGCGCTTTAGATTTACTAAGCTTTTACTGGCGACTGCTGTACGCTTTTTCTACGATAAAACAGCCGTTAAATGCGGAAAAAGCTTTACTCTTTCTGCCAGAAGATCGGCTCTTATTAGAAAAGTAACATTTACCTTCTGATAATTGTCGAACATGATTCTGATGATATCCTTTTAAACCGACAATTTCTTTGTATCAAAGTATAGGCAATGATAATCACACTTCTCGTAGAACCATGCGAGGCTGGCAAGTATATGTCAAGTGAAGGATGTAAGAGTTGCTCGAAGAACTACTACAGTGAAGCTGGAGCAACACAGTGTACCCGCTGTCCATCTGGGAAGATCTCAGCGTACGCTTCTACATCTTTATCTGACTGTACTTACGGTAAGTTTTAGGTTCCAGTGAAGAAACTTACTGGCTGTACTTACGGTAAGGTTTATGTTTTAGTGCAAATACTTATACATGATTTCATGAAAACAGCATTAATGATATGAGGCAAGACAAATTCGGCTCAATTCAAGTTCAACTAAAACTTGATTTCCCCAGGTCCATGTATGCAAGGACATTATATGACTGATTCGGGCTGTCAATCATGTCCAGCCAACACCTATAACATGAGGTTTGAACTGAGACTATTGAGAACTATTCGAGCACTTTATTTAAGCATTGATTCTTGAAATTATTAAGGTTTCATTTTGGTAATATTATTTCCATCAAGATTCAAGCACTTGACCAGATTGAGTAGCGTAGTCGTTGGAGATGATTTGTTTGTCTATATATATATTATAGTATAACCCCGATTCACCTACTGCCTGTGTGTATTGTGTAATGTATCGTTTGTTTTCTAGGTTTGCGATGGTCGGAGTACAGAGTTGTGTTGGTTGCCCGGGCGGTTCCACCTCCCCACCAGGATCCATATCAGTCAACAACTGCGAGGCAGATGGTAGGTAGAATTCATATACTTTACATAATTCACATACTTTAATTAGTTATAGATTTTTTAAATGTGGCCTTCAATAAATCTTGGCAAACTATAATAAGACGACATTTAAAGACGTAAAAAACGTACATGTTCTTATGTAACAGAGTACAATTATACAAATAATAGTAATATGGATATTCTACGCGTGGTGCAACAGTTTAGAATAAATGATATCTCCGCAGATTCAGGAGACACTGAACCAGAGGCACCACTTGAGTGTGCTGCCGGACAATTCAATAATGGAGTACTAGGCTGTCAGCAATGTCCAGTGAATACTTTCAGGTATTGTACCTTATTGTAGCTGTTATTTTTACTTTTATTCGTTTGATAATGATGATTTCTTTATTTGATAAGTTTTGTTATTCTTTTGTTAACACTAACTGTGTGGTTATAAACTTACTGAGTGGAACTGTTTTTTATCTTGATTATGATGAAATTATTAGGTAATCAATTTTTTTGATATTCTTATTCTCCAAAAGTGGTGCCGGGGCTTCATCGTGTACCGACTGCCCATCAGGCAAAATATCTAACGCTGGATCAACATCTAACAACGACTGTGAATGGAGTAAGTGTTTTTTATAACCCTTCTATGTAAAATATTAAAACCATTTCTTATCTCAGAAAGCCATTTGTCAGAAAAAATCATCTAAAATTCAGTTTTAACAATTCACAGAACCGTGTCTGGCTGGAAGCTTTATGAACAGTCGTGGATGTCACCCATGCAGAGCGAATACTTACAGTGGTGATGGAGCTAGTCGATGTACTGAGTGTCCCGTTGGGAAAATTTCCGCTCCAGGATCTACATCAGTTTATGATTGTCGATATGGTGGGCAAATAAGGGATCATAACTTTGATTTATCACGCAAAACATAGCACATTTTGTCGATATGGTGGGCAAAGAAGGGATCATAACTTTGATTTATCACGCAAAGAAGGGATCATAACTTTGATTTATCACGCAAAACATAGCACATTTTTTTAATAACATTTCCTAGTTGTATTCTCGAATCGAACTAGACCGGTATGAAATTGTACCTTATATCATCATCCCGTTTAAACTAGAAACTCTGGCTATCTGGGTACACCAATCTTGTTCTTGAGTAGTCTGGGTATCGCTCGTTTATAACCTGTCATTAGTCATGATTAATAATTAATTATTAATTACTGGTCACAATTCGTACCTATCAAGTATCCATCTGAGCTTCAGACGGTTTAACCAATAGGGGAATGATCAGCTTATCGCGATATTAATTTGAGGTTTTTAGATTGTATTGGAGCATTATATTGGAGCATCTTGTCGTATTAATCTTCTAAATCCTTTGACCAATACGATGTAGGTCCCATGGGAACGTATGGGGATAATTTAATGATGTCTTTGACTCAAACCTATTTCTATTATCAGGTCCTTGCTCGGCTGGAAACTTCATGACTGACAGTGGATGTCAGCAATGTGGAGAAAACACTTTCAGTGGCCCTGGAGCTTCTTCTTGTAATAATTGTCCTGAGGGCAAAATTTCCGCTGCCGGATCTACGTTGAGTGATGACTGCGAATATGGTAAAAAAATTGTAAAGTGTAATACAATCTTATCTGCATCACTGTTACCAAAGATTCATTTCATCGGTCCTTATTTTGACCATAATCCGTTATCTGGCATTGTCCTGATTTAGTACTTCATTCTAATATTCTTACACATGCAATGTTCAGAACCATGCTCGGCTGGAGACTACATGACTGACAGTGGATGTCAGCAATGTGGAGAGAACTATTTCAGTGGTGATGGAGCTTCCTCTTGTAGTGGTTGTCCACGTGGTAAACTATCAGCAGCTGGATCTTCATCAGCAGATGATTGTTATTACGGTAATATTTAATATTTATGTTCACAATTTTAGTACTTCGGATAAAATACATTGTACCAAAAAAGCGTATTACCTTTTGGATTGTGGAAATAGTCAATGAAGAAAAACAATGATTTTACATAAATTAAATAATCCAAACATAGTTTTCCTAAAATCATAAGGTAAATGAAAAAATGTTCAGCACCTTGCTCGGCTGGAGAATACATGACTGGCAGTGGGTGTCAGCAATGTGGAGAGAACTCTTTTAGTGGTGATGGAGCTTCTTCTTGTACTAGTTGTCCTGAGGGTAAAGTTGCAGCTGCTGGATCTACATCAGCAGATGACTGTGAATATGGTATGTCTTACCTAATTTTAATGGCTGCGATAAGTACAAAGATCTATTTCGAAACCTAAATGCCATGAAAATGAATTGAAAATAATATAATATATATAATATATAATAATAACTTCTCAAGATTAACTTGAATAATAATTTATGTTTTTATTTAGTGTTAAGTAAGTCCAACCCTCCCATTCTTTAACTCAATCTGTTTTCAGGCGGTGTGTTTTAGTGCTACCTAATTCTATTTACTTTGTATTCCTTGTTATCTAGTTGTACTACGTGTATTCGTTGTACTACGTGTTTTTGTTGTATTACCTTATTACGTGTATTCGTTATGTTCCTAGTATTAATTACTGTACTATGTACGTTCCTTGTATTTATTGTATTATGTATATTCCTTGTATGTGATGAAATACGATATTACACGGCCTCAACGCTTATAAATGGAACAAATATATTGATAACGCTTTTTACGCTAATGATAATTCATAATTTTCAGCTCCATGCTCGGCTGGAAACTACATGACTGTCAGTGGATGTCAGCAATGCGGAGAGAACACTTTCAGTGGTGATGGAGCTTCCTCTTGTAGTGGTTGTCCTGATAGTAAACTATCAGCAGCTGGATCTTCATCAGCAGATGATTGTTATTACGGTAATACTTAATATTTATGTTCATAATTTTAAGATTTTAGTACTTTGGATAAAATTCATTGTACCGAAAAAGCTTGTTATCTTTGCGATTGCAGAAAGAATCAATGCAGACAAACAATGATTCACATAATTAATGCAAAAAATGGTTTTTAAAAAATCATAATCAGTAAATGAAACAATTGTCAGCTCCATGCTCGGCTGGAGACTACATGACTGCCAGTGGATGTCAACAATGTGGTGAGAACTCTTTCAGTGGTGATGGAGCTTCCTCTTGCGATAGCTGCCCCGATGGCAAAATTTCTTCCGCTGGATCTTCGTCAGTTGATGACTGTTATTACGGTAATGCCTATGTTTATAATATGAATAGTTATAACGTAAGTACATCCTACCGAAAAAAATAAATCTATTAAGTTTTTGATTATATAAAGATCAAACACCAGTATAGATTAAAAAATTGATTCCCAAAAAATCATAAACAATTCATATATAGTCTTTTTTAATCGTAATGTTAATGGACACATTTTCAGCTCCATGCTCGGCTGGAGACTACATGACTGTCAGTGGATGTCAGCAATGTGGAGAGAACAGTTTCAGTGGTGATGGAGCTTCCTCTTGTGATAGCTGCCCCGAAGGCAAAGTTTCTTCCGCTGGATCTTCATCAGTTGATGACTGTTATTATGGTAATCACGATAGTCTTGCCCATATTTTTTACTGAAAATACTTTCATCAATAAATAAAATATTTTGATGTCTTGCTAACAAAAGAAATATTTAACAAAATTATACTTTAGAACCATGCTCGGCTGGAGACTACATGACTGCCAGTGGATGTCAGCAATGTGGAGAGAACTCTTTCAGTGGTGATGGAGCTTCTTCTTGTACTAGTTGTGCTGATGGTAAACTATCTGCTGCTGGATCAACATCAGAAGATGACTGTGATTATGGTGAGTACAAAGTTGTGACATTACGTTTGCAAACTCGTTGAATTCACCTTTTAATCAATAAAATATGCATTCATCATCCAAGGCCAAAAATTAGTTTTTGAGAATTTTTATCGCTTCCTCATCCTTTACCTTTTTTGTGCAAAGTAGTATTCGGTCGGAACATGACAATTGTCAAGAAGAACAAGTCGTATAGATACGACGTCATAGCTACGTCATATATACGTCATAGATACGATGTTTAGATCTAAACATTAGAAACTCCGTGATACAGTTTAATCTGTAATTGCATTACACAATTTTATTAGTCATAGCCACAAAATCGTTACAACTCCAAACATTATTCAATCACCAGCAAGCCGTGGAAGAGCCCCGTGTATTTCTCAATGGTGTTTAGTGGTATTGACAGTTCTGCTCGCAGTTTGATATGGAACAAATCTGTATAAAAGTGTCGTAAGCGCAAAAACAAAAGACAATCGGCCAGAGGCAGTGCACTGCAAGACAGTTTATGAACAGAGCAAATTGGGACTTTTAAGCAATCGTGAAGCCCAAATTATACCAGATTTGCAAAAATTGATGTGCTACAAGTGACAGTAAGAGCTGATAATAGCTTGAAATTCATTCCAAAAGAGATGCAGAGTTTAAAAATTCAAAGCACAAAGAACATAATCATAGGGATTTGCAAAATTCGTTAGCACATGAAAGCCTAAAATTAAATCTTTACACCTTACCAACGACGTGAATCTGATAACAGGACAAATTAAATGGAACATTTCAAATTCAATAATTCATTCGATCTCCTTTTTTAGCATAATTCGATCCCGAAGATTAGAACTTTAGAATACAAGAAGATAATGACAAAGCAACATGTTTTACAGATATTAAATATCGTTTTGTAATTTGTAGAGCCATTTATTTGATATTATACTTTCCAATCGTCTAATTTTACTTCGCAGAAAACTACTAATATAATTATTTGTGACCTACATGGTAAAATGTCGTTCAATTCCAATCTCTTTCTTGAGTTTTGGCCCTCCCGTTTGAAGATCTCAGCTGTAATGTTTGTATATCATGCAGCCCCTTGCTCGGCTGGAAACTACATGACTGACAGTGGATGTCAGCAATGTGGAGAGAACAGTTACAGTGGTGATGGAGCTTCTTCTTGTACTAGTTGTGCTGATGACAAGGTTTCGGCTGCTGGATCTACATCACTAGATGACTGCAAATATGGTAAAATTATAGGAATATCAATTTAGACTATTGAATTTATAAATTGATGAAGTTTCAATTCAATTTTTAACAAAAACTTTATCGTAATTTCGATTAGAGTATTATCACAAAACCTACCATATCGTAAAATATGACACTTTCTGCAGCTCCATGCTCGGCTGGAGATTACATGACTGACAGTGGATGTCAGCAATGTGGAGAGAACAGTTACAGTGGTGATGGAGCTTCTTCTTGTACTAGTTGTGCTGATGGTAAACTATCTGCTGCTGGATCAACATCAGAAGATGACTGTGATTATGGTAAATTATCTTGCCTTAAATCCCTGTTCTTCTAGTTTTTTATATGACAAATTTTGAGAACTCTGTTACCGAGCCTATGGGTGATGTCTGTTTGAGTATAACGGTTTCCTTTCAGCACCATGCTCGGCTGGAGACTACATGACCGCCAGTGGATGTCAACAATGTGGAGAGAACACTTTCAGTGGTGATGGAGCTTCCTCTTGTGATAGCTGCCCCGAAGGCAGAGTTTCTTCCGCTGGATCTTCATCAGTTGATGACTGTTATTATGGTAATAATGATAGTCTTGCCCATTTTTTTGCACTAAGCATTTAAATTACCAATGTTGGTCTTGACGTTTACTTTTTTTTAGAAGATTTCGTAGAATATGCATAATGTCCAGAGTAACTGATTTGCTGAAATACTATCATCAGTAAAGAAAACATTTGGTTGTCTTTTTAAAAAAATAAATATTTAACAAAATTATACTTTAGAACCATGCTCGGCTGGAGACTTCATGACTGACAGTGGATGTCAACAATGTGGAGAGAACTCTTTCAGTGGTGATGGAGCTTCTTCTTGTACTAGCTGTCCTGATGGTAAACTATCTGCTGCTGGATCTACATCAGAAGATGACTGTGATTATGGTAAAAGTTAATTAACCTCCAAGAAATTATAAGAAGAACTTTTGTCGTTCAATGCAACTTATTTAATGATTGAACAGTGATTCATCCGGAGACTTCAAAAAGCACTCTTTTCTTTCTTTTAAAAAAACATTTTGATTAAAAAAGAAATTATTTTTACATTCTTTCTCCAATTCTTAATTATTATTTATGTATCTAATAAACAAACCGTTTCGCTTTTCAGCTCCATGCCAGGCTGGAAGCTTCATGACTGAGAATGGTTGTGCTGAATGCCCGGACAACACGTACAGTGCGTCAGGTGCCGGCTCCTGTACACCTTGTCCTGATGGTGGACAGTCTGCTGCTGGCTCAACTAGCTCTGATGCTTGCGTTGTCCCAGGTGCGTTCGTCCTTGTGTGACAATCTACCTAGGCCGCAAACTCACACAATATATGACATCTGTTTGAAATGATATTAAAAAGTCTCATCTACATTTTTTTGTTTTCAGAAACATCACCCGCTACACCTAGCGTAGCCTACACGACACCAACTGAGGCAACATTCCCAGAGTCCACTCCTGTATTTGGAGGGACTGCTAGAATCTTCATAACTGGGTCACCTACACCCGGCTCCGCTAGAGTCAACTGCTTGGACGATGTGACAAATAAAATCTTAGATGCTAAGTTTTCCAACGGTGGATATTCGGTAGGTCCACACTTTTTTTGGCATGCGACAGTGATTTTTTCCTTTTCACCCTTTTGAAAAAAGGCAATAGTGAAAGGTTACGAATGGAGGTTTTTGCAGAAAAACATGGATTTTGGAGATCGCGTTAGGCGGGTATGAATATGGTGTCGTTCCGTATGTTACCAAGCAACGAAAAAGTCGCGCGCGCGCGAGGATTGCTTGCGGAGATGTGATGTATAGATAGCCTGTGATCTATGAATGCGCGGCGCGACTGTGTTTTATGTATATGATGCATGTAATGTTTAATATTACTATTAGGTAATACGCCCAATTTGTACGTGGCACGCGTAGTGTATTGATGTGTACACGAGTATAGTTTACCTTTGCTGATAATTTCTTGAATTACAGATACAAGTTAAGTTCTACGGCAATTGAACTGAATTTCAAGTGTTTCCCGTATTTGTAGGGACTACGGGTGGAAGATGAATAATTGATATTCCAACAGCATCTTGTTCCCTGCATTGTGCTGATTCCGGGAAGCATTTTGTTTACGCACTCATCATTCTGTAGGATGAGATATCGTTCATTTAAAATTGGGTAATTATAGGCCTGTCAAGGATTTCAGCCTAATCAATTGCAGCTAGTTGTGCCATATAAGGGATAACTGAGGTCACGTGACATTCAGTCCTATCACGTGACCGCTAATCCTATCACGTGACCTTGATTCGTAAAGCCTCGGGCACGTGATCACATTCGTAACGTGTCGTATGCCGACTAGGAGATTTTGTGACGTCACCAGAGCTGAAGCTACTTGATCAGGCCTTATATGGAATAATATCGTGTATCGGGTGTAATTGGACCCAATTAGAGCAGCTGAGCGCTCAATTATAGCAGCATCTGGTACCACCTTCTGAAACCCAGCAGACAGCTGGCCCAGAGAATCGAAATTAGAAGGATTTTTTATTGATGGAAATCGAAGCGGAAACCTTGTAACCCTATGTTTTCGATGACGCCGAACAAGATTAAACAGGTTATAATTGTCCTACTCTCGTGTAAATTGCTCTAAAACGTGATTGAAATTGTAATGATGCTATCAATTGTAATACAGTTTTTACATTAAGCTGAGCGGCGTAACGGCTGGCATTCCTGGGCCGCACTCATCCCAGATTGTCATTCCGCCGCAGCTTCAATTTTTCTGAATATTACAGCCTGGGGTCCCCAGGTAACGACTGGAACCACTATATCTGCCTAATCTCAGTTATTGTCAATAACGAAGCCTGTGATCCGCACATCAGTCATTGAATGGGCTTGAATTGAACGTCGTGTTATTACTATAAAAAATATCATAGTATCGGGTAAATTTTTTCAAAATGCACTTGAATGTCATCAATTTGATTAAGTTATCATAAGTTGAATAGCTGGCGCATTTACAGTGCTACGTTTTCAATTATTCTACGAACACTTGGAATTAAAATCTATTTATATATGGACACGTTCATTGAAGTTTGAGGATATTGGTAAATATTAGTGACCCTACTAAATGGCACGATGATGTAAAATGTGTCACACTATAAAACTATATAAACCCTCAATGGTTAGGATAATCGTTTCATCCTCTAGATAAACTTTGTTGCATAACGATATCTTTATCAGACGATAAGATATCGCTTCAATGCGGCCGGCAGTGAGTTGTAAACTTTGTCACACTATAAAAACGTGACAGAGTTTACATGGACCCCTTGTTGCCGTGTTTGACCAAATTTTCGAATTTCAAATTTATAGGATAGTTGCATATGACTATTATCTACATATTAAGCAACTTTTTTCGTTAAATGGTAGCACCATGTAAACTCTGTCACACATTTAAGAAATTTATATGAGGGATGTTTATGACATCCTGACAAGAAATGCCGAATAGTCTAGCATTATTTTGTGAGCTGAATGTGTTTGGAATTATTCACATATTTCATTGTTATAGGCAAATACAAATACGGAAGGCAGAAATGGGTAAACTTTGTCACATACATTTGTACGATATCTCAACATGTGTGAAATTGAGTAAATATTAGTATACCAACTTAAACACCATATATTACGTACTATGGATCAATTAACAATATTTCAACCACACACCGGTCATATAAATTATTATATGGCAGTGATATGTTAACATTGGCAAAATTTCAACACCTGAACATGGTAAAAATTTGTAAATTTCGTCACAAAAAAAATATGATAACTTTATTTGCTATTTGTTGGCAAAATAACTAGTTTATCGACATAGGTATGGTGATAAAGTAAAATTATATCCTATTCGAGGTATGATTCTTCAAAATAGGGGGCAAGGAATGTAAATTTCGTCACATCAGCCCTTGAATTAGTTAGATAGATTTTCTTTCGTATCAACAGTCCTTATTATAGTTAGAATGGATTTACACAGGAAATATAGAAACCCATGCCAATTTTTCATCACATTGATATCATACTGTTGGGGCAGGCCAGGAAAAGTAAATTTCGTCACATTTCAGTAACGTAGTAAAATTAAACTCAGCATTGTTAAACTTGAGCTCTAATTTGCTGAACAATAACCAACCAATAATTTCTGGAAGAAAATTGAATTTTAACTGAGGTATGGTTCTTTAAAATAGGGGCAAGAAATGTAAATTTCGTCACATACGTAATTTTAAAATTTAGATAGATTTTCTTTCATACCAATAGTCCTTATTATAGTCGGAATGGATTTATACAAGAAATGTAGAAACCCATGCCAATTTTTCATCACATTGATATTATACTGTTGGGGCAGGAAAAGTAAATTTCGTCACATTTCAGTAACTTAGTAAAATTAAACTCAGCATTGTTAAACTTGAGTTCTAATTTGCTAAACAATAACCAACCAATAATTCCTGGAAGAAAATTGAATTCTAACCGAGGTATGGTTCTTCAAAATAAGGGCAAGAAATGTAAATTTCGTCACATACGTCATTTTAAAATTTAGATAGATTTTCCTTCATATCAATAGTCCTTATTATATTTAGAATGGATTTACACAGGAAATTTAGGAACCCATGCCAATTTTTCATCACATTGAAATTATACTGTTGGGGCAGGAAAAGTAAATTTCGTCACATTTCAGTAACTTAGTAAAATTAAACTCAGCATTGTTAAACTTGAGTTCTAATTTGCTGAACAATAACCAACCAATAATTCCTGGAAGAAAATTGAATTCTAACCGAGGTATGGTTCTTCAAAATAGGGTCAAGAAATGTAAATTTCGTCACATACGAGTACGTCATTGTAAAATTTAGATACAATTTCTTTCACGTGAACAGTCCCAATTACAGTCCGAAATGATTAATACAGAGATACAGGAAATATAAAAACCCCTGCCCATTTTATAATGTATGTAATATGTTAATCACAGACTATTTCATTCTATAATCATTTTTTCCAAATTTAACCTTACGATGTCATTTTGTGACGATGTTTATATCAACTGCCCTATACTTGAATCAACTGTATCCGTGTATCGTCCCTATATAGAGTTTTCCCGCAAAATTTAACTTCTTTACGATGTCGTATCATTTTGTGACGATGTTTACATCAACTGCCCTATACTTGAATCAACTGTATCCGTGTATCGTCCTTATATATAGACTTATAGAGTTTTCCCGCAAAATGTAACCTATTTACGATGTCGTATCATTTTGTGACTATGTTTACAACAACTGCCCTATACTTGAATAAACTGTATCCGTGTATCGTCCTTATATAGATTTTCCCCGCAAAATGTAACCTATTTACGATGTCGTATCATTTTGTGACGATGTTTACATCAACTGCCCTATACTTGAATCAACTGTATCCGTTGATCGTCCTTATATAGAGTTTTCCCGCCTTCCAAACCAAAATCAGATATAAATGATTTCGGAAATTCACCCAGAATTTCAAATTCCATATAATGTGACAGAATTTACATCATTTCCCAATAACCAAGTGCATGTATTTGCTAACTTTTCAAAACAACATATTTTAGGGCTATGATTGGCAGAAGAACCATCAAATAATGAGTACATACTCAAATATGCATACAGTACAACTACAGATTGTTCATGAAACATTGGTCATTGGTTTGGTTTCAAACATCTGTAGATTAATTTATGAAAGATCGATCGGCTATATTTCTCTTATTTTCCCCCAGCAGAAAATATATGTTTGAAACCGGACTGATGTATCGTGAACAACCTGTGCTGTAGGGTAAATACCTAAAAAACACTAGCACTCACTTGACAATATTGCAAGGCTGAAAGAAGTCCGTTTGCCTGTACATTTCGATGGTACTGTAATGACTTAATATCAAACTTGAAACCTCGGCCAGCATTAAATCGACATGAGTCGCATGGTTTTCCTTGTGGCTCAAAAGAAAACGAAGGATGTCCTTGTTTGACGGAGGACTGTGACATGGAAGGCTGTCACACGTTCCATCAATAAAATCGGACAACTTCATTGCAATATTGAGAAAACTATTTGAGAAATGATCACTATTCATATAGCGGTGTTACATTGATTTTAGTTACGTTGCAATTTTACTCGACTCTTATCAGTTCACTTCTTATCAGCGCGATCGCAGTAAGTTTTACTGTGTGCAACAGTTACATAACTGTAACTGTATAATACACATAACATTAACTCTGTAATGCACTTCAAACTGCAGTATAAAGAGTACGCACTTCGCACAAATGACAAGAAGGTAATCTAGTAATACGATTTTTGGTATTAATATCTTTAATATTAATAACACGGCTTGTTCGATTCAAGCCCGTTCAATGTGGTCAATACCTGATGTGCGGATCACAGGCTTCGTTATTTACAATAGCTGAGATTAGGCAGATATAGCGGTTCCAGTCGTTACCTGGGGACCCCAGGCTGTAATATCCAGATAAATTGAAGCTGCGGCGGAATGACAATCTGGGATGAGTGCGGCCCAGGAATGCCAGCCGTTACGCCGCTCAGCTTAATGTAAAAACTGTATTACAATTGATAGCATCATTACAATTTCAATCACGTTTTAGAGCAATTTACACGAGAGTAGGACAATTATAACCTGTTTAATCTTGTTCGGCGTCATCGAAAACATAGGGTTACAAGGTTTCCGCTTCGATTTCCATCAATAAAAAATCCTTCTAATTTCGATTCTCTGGGCCAGCTGTCTGCTGGGTTTCAGAAGAGCAGAAGGTGGTACCAGATGATGCTATATTTGAGCGCTCAGCTGCTCTAATTGGGTCCAATTACACCCGATACACGATATTATTCCATATAAGGCCTGATCAAGTAGCTTCAGCTCTGGTGACGTCACAAAATCTCCTAGTCGGCATACGACACGTTACGAATGTGATCACGTGCCCGAGGCTTTACGAATCAAGGTCACGTGATAGGATTAGCGGTCACGTGATAGGACTGAATGTCACGTGACCTCAGTTATCCTTTATATGGCACAACTAGCTGCAATTGATCAGCTCTTAATTAGGCTGAAATCCTTGACAGGCCTATAATTACCCAATTTTAAATGAACGATATCTCATCCTACAGAATGATGAGAGCGTAAACAAAATGCTTCCCGGAATCAGCACAATGCAGAGAACAAGATGCTGTTGGAATATCAATTATTCATCTTCCACCCGTAGTCCCTACGTATTTGATGCATAATTTATCAATATTATTATCATGAAGATTGAAGTGAGCTGATTGGAGCTTATACTTAAATGTATAGTAAATGTGAAATGGAAATCTAGCGTCCGCCAAAACGAAACAACGGGCGCAATTCTTGTTGGGTTTGGTTGGTCAATTGTGGATGCTGATTGGCTAATTGCTATAACGTGTTGAAGGTATATACCTCCCCACATCTATTAAATAAGTTTGGTACTTTGCATGGAATATTTTTGAATATTTTTGAATATTTCTGGATATTTCTGAATATTTCTGAATATTTCTGAATATTTCTGAATATTCCTGAAATATAAGAGAAACAACATCATGAGTTACAAAGAGAATAACCAAGATGTTGCAGGTAAAAGGCAAGGAGGTAGTATTGGATCTGAACTGTGCTGACCCTACTTGGGTATGTGAAGCTGACGGATACGACCCAGCATATTTGGACATTCCAGTTCCAGTGCTAGAGGCTCAGAACTCAGTCTCCGCTGTTATGATGTAAACCAATTTCGGCTTTCCTATTCTTAATTATACTCCTTATGTATCCTATAAATAAACATACCGAATCGTGTTAACTGTGTGTTGTTGGGTCGGTTGTTTTAACAAAATAAATCAAAGCATTTGCATCCCTCAGTAACGCTGGAGAGGAAACCGTACTGAAGACAGGTGAAGAATCAGTCACCGTCTCGTGGTTCAAAGAGTCTCCATTCACCGGCCGTGATCCCTGGACCAACAAGGTAAGAGTCTCCATTCACCGGCCGTGATCCCTGGACCAACAAGGTAAGAGTTTCCATTCACCGGCCGTGATCCCTGGACCAACAAGGTAAGAGTCTCCATTCACCGGCCGTGATCCCTGGACCAACAAGGTAAGAGTCTTCATTCACCGGCCGTGATCCCTGGACCAACAAGGTAAGAGTCTTCATTCACCGGCCGTGATCCCTGGACCAACAAGGTAAGAGTCTCCATTCACCGGCCGTGATCCCTGGACCAACAAGGTAAGAGTCTCCATTCACCGGCCGTGATCCCTGGACCAACAAGGTAAGAGTCTCCATTCACCGGCCGTGATCCCTGGACCAACAAGGTAAGAGTCTTCATTCACCGGCCGTGATACCTGGACCAACAAGGTAAGAGTATCCATTCACCGGCCGTGATCCCTGGACCAACAAGGTAAGAGTCTCCATTCACCGGCCGTGATCCCTGGACCAACAAGGTAAGAGTCTTCATTCACCGGCCGTGATCCCTGGACCAACAAGGTAAGAGTCTCCATTCACCGGCCGTGATCCCTGAACCAACAAGGTAAGAGTCTCCATTCACCGGCCGTGATCCCTGGACCAACAAGGTAAGAGTTTCCACTCACCGGCCGTGATCCCTGGACCAACAAGGTAAGAGTCTTCATTCACCGGCCGTGATCCCTGGACCAACAAGGTAAGAGTCTCCATTCACCGGCCGTGATCCCTGAACCAACAAGGTAAGAGTCTCCATTCACCGGCCGTGATCCCTGGACCAACAAGGTAAGAGTCTTCATTCACCGGCCGTGATCCCTGGACCAACAAGGTAAGAGTCTCCATTCACCGGCCGTGATCCCTGGACCAACAAGGTAAGAGTTTCCATTCACCGGCCGTGATCCCTGGACCAACAAGGTAAGAGTCTCCATTCACCGGCCGTGATCCCTGGACCAACAAGGTAAGAGTCTCCATTCACCGGCCGTGATCCTTGGACCAACAAGGTAAGAGTCTCCATTCACCGGCCGTGATCCCTGGACCAACAAGGTAAGAGTCTCCATTCACCGGCCGTAATCCTTGGACCAACAAGGTAAGAGTCTCCATTCACCGGCCGTGATCCCTATTCCCTGGACCAACAAGGTAAGAGTCTTCATTCACCGGCCGTGATCCCTGGATCAACAAGGTAAGAGTCTCCATTCACCGGCCGTGATCCCTGGACCAACAAGGTAAGAGTCTCCATTCACCGGCCGTGATCCCTGGACCAACAAGGTAAGAGTCTCCATTCACCGGCCGTGATCCCTGGACCAACAATGTAAGAGTCTTCATTCACTGGCCGTGATCCCTGGACCAACAAGGTAAGAGTTTCCATTCACCGGCCGTGATTCCTGGACCAACAAGGTAAGAGTTTCCATTCACCGGCCGTGATCCCTGGACCAACAAGGTAAGAGTCTCCATTCACCGGCCGTGATCCCTGGACCAACAAGGTAAGAGTCTCCATTCACCGGCCGTGATCCCTGGACCAACAAGGTAAGAGTCTTCATTCACCGGCCGTGATCCCTGGACCAACAAGGTAAGAGTCTCCATTCACCGGCCGTGATCCCTGGACCAACAAGGTAAGAGTCTCCATTCACCGGCCGTGATCCCTGGACCAACAAGGTAAGAGTCTTCATTCACCGGCCGTGATCCCTGGACCAACAAGGTAAGAGTCTTCATTCACCGGCCGTGATCCCTGGACCAACAAGGTCTGCAAAAAATTGTATTTTTTGCCCTTCGTCTGAGCGTGTGATTTACAAATACATGCATGGTATACATGGTAAACAATAAACATGGTATACATGGTATACATGATATACATGGTATACATGGTATACATGGTATACATGCATGGTATCTAACACGGATTTTTAAAATACATGAATAAAGAATTTGTTTGCATCTCAGGTCAGTGAAGCTGGACGGTATACCGCAGAAATGAAAAGATGTCCTTCTCACCCTACTGTAATAAAAACAATCAATGTTGCGTCCAAAGATCCCAACTTTGTCAGCGACAAAAGTGTCTGCAGTGTTTTCGGAGATCCTCACATTCTTACTTTTGATGGTGAGTGTATGTAAATGTAACAGCTTTATTAAACATAGTGTTGATTAAATTTGTATCAGTCATTCCATTCAAAATTACTGAATGCTTCTTAACAAGATATACGAATATAACATAGTACATAAAATGAATATTTCTCATATTATGTAATCCATATTTTTGAGATCCTAGGCTCCTGAATCCTGATCCTTCGTCATTACTTTTAGCTACGTTCAGAAATTACACTATAGTGCAACTATCTATAGAATTTGCGGTTAAAATCTCAGTTAATCATATTATAATGTTTCGTGCATTTCTACTGTATACTTGTATACCCTAGGAAATCTGAATATTATATACTTCACTAAACGTATTTTGACCGTTGAATCGAATCAAATTAAATGAAACTGGTCCGGTAATGATTAGATAGATGCTTATGTGTATGTTAAGTGACTGATCGCCAATTCTAATCAGTGCACTATGTCTATACAGTATCATAAGCATTTCCAATGTAATCTATTCCTTATCGCAGGTGAACACTACACTTTCCACGGTGAATGTCCTTATGTACTCGCTATGGACTGTTCTGGGTATGGTTGGTATATCTACGGAAAGTTCGCAGCTTGCGGCAATGGGGTTACCTGCCTTGAAAATGTTGATATCATTACACAACAAGGTTAGTGCAGCTGTTCAGTGTTCGGATGAGAAGTTGGGACTTTTCCGTTTTCCGTTCATATATTTATTTAGCGTACACGCGTGCCACGTGCCCGTACTGTTCTTCTTAGGCGCGGCTCATCAGATTGATGGCAGAACAATTTTTAATCGATACAACTTCAATACAATTACATTACAATACAATTACATGTTGCATCAGTAAGCTTTTTAGAGGGTTTAAGTCCTTAATTAAGGACTTAAGGACTTAAGGATGCTTCGAAACTACGTCCATTATATCCATTTTACAGGTCCTTTGGAAATAAAGAGAGGTTTTGGAATAAACGACTATGGTAGAATGTTTGGACTTTCTAAAGGCGAAACTCAGTCCATTCGAGGTAACTTATCTAACAATCTAGTAATTAACTTCTCTAATTTTAGAAAAATGACTCAAATTAAAATAGTGAGCTTGGAACAAAAATTAATTTGTTTTCAAACCCGATCTCCTTTTCAGGTGTTGACCTCTCGTTCGATGGATCTATCCTGACAGCAGACATTGGTGGAGCTGTAGTAGAATGGGACGGTCTCTCTTCTCTTAGGATTATTGTTGATAAAGGAGCAAGAACTTGTGGACTCTGCTCAAATAACGACGGTATGAAAAATTGAAGTCGTATTAACCCATTCTACGATATTATGATCATTTATAACTATAAGTACTAATAAAGCTATTGAATAAATATATATTTGAATTTAGGAAGGGATAGGAAGATTATCGCTATTGATATGAAGATATACTGGTGAATGATGACTTAGAGATAGACTCAGTGCTATAATCAAACTTTATCGAAACAATAACCATGCTATTGTGATCATTATTTCATTAAGTTATTGATAAATTCAAACACCCAGGAAACTCCGCAAACGACTTGGAACAAAATCTTTACAACGGAGGTGCTATAATGTCATTCGCTGATACCTGGGCTGTTACTTATGTCCGTAAGTATAGAGCTATCAACTTGTAAGGAGAAAAACGGAGGAAAATAATGAATATTCAGTATTCTACAAAAATCTTGCGAGATTGACTGCCGATGATAAAGAATGTTAAAGAACAACCACCAATAGGCGACCCACAGACACCCATAGTGATTCTAAATAAAGTTATATCAAACTAAGGTCGACAAAATTAATAATTTTAATGTAACATACAAATCAATTAATAAAACCATTTCTCAGGGGGATCCTGCGGTGTAAATGAGCTGAACAGTGTTGACATAGACACCAACACAGTGTGAGTGTACAATCCGGATTGGAATATTATTATTATATCTACAATATATATATTAATCTATCTACATTCTACAACAGTTATCATGCATCAGGGACAAAAGGATTTCGCGATTATTTTGGCCAAATTTCGCGATACCGCGAAATTTAACAGGCTATACATTAAACTATACATAAAATTTGTCGCGGAGAATGGGAAATTTCGCGATTTCGTACATGCCGCGAAATCCTTTTGTCCCTGTCATGCATCAACAATGCAGCAGTGATCTATGATTGTAATGAAAATATATCACGACATTAAATAACGAATGCTTAATCCTTCTCTATAACAAGTTCTCTTTCAGGGAGTCGGTGATGAACGATATGAAATCTAGTCCACTTAGCAATTTGATCGACTTTTCGGCAGATAACAATTTCGTGCTAGCTGCTGCTCACGATAGGATGATGGACAGTGCCTCACTTTTTAAAGCTAACTATATGGGTAATCAATTTGATAATAAGTTATATCATTTCTTAAAGCTTTAAAGTAACTATTAGCCTCCGGCCTTTTTAAGGCTAACTATATGGGTAATCAATTTTATAATAAGTTATATCATTTCTTAAAGCTTTTAAGTAACTATTAGCCTCCCTTTTTAAGGCTAACTATATTGGTAATCAATTTGATAATAAGTTATATCATTTCTTAAAGCTTTAAAGTAACTATTAGCCTCACTTTTTAAGGCTAACTATATTGGTAATCAATTTGATAATAAGTTATATCATTTCTTAAAGCTTTAAAGTAACTATTAGCCTCACTTTTTAAGGCTAACTATATGGGTAATCAATTTTATAATAAGTTATATCATTTCTTAAAGCTTTAAAGTAACTATAAGCCTCACTTTTTAAGGCTAACTATATGGGTAATCAATTTGATAATAAGTTATATCATTTCTTAAAGCTTTAAAGTATATATTAGCTAAAAATCAATATGCATGTAAGCCGGCTTGCTATATATCAGTCGTTATATCTCTGGCCAAGTTATTCGATCCAACAAGGGTGAGAACTATAAGATATTCCACAAGCAGCAAATAAACATTATTTCAAAAATATAAATATTTCAAAAATATGAATGTTCCAAAACAAATACAAATATTTCAGAATGCTCATGTTTCCAAGCTTTTGTTGACCACCTTCGTGACACTCAAGGAATCGTAATCTCCAGATGGGACATAGACCTTAACTGTCCTTCACCTAGAGAGGTAAGTTTGTGTAGGAGAACTACATTTTGGAAAACAAAATGTAGGGGAACAATATTACGGAGAGCAAAATGTAGGGGAACAACATTACTGAGAGCAAAATGTAGGGAAACAACATTACTGAGAGCAAAATGTAGGGGAACAATATTACGGAGAGCAAAATTTCGGAAATCTAAAATTACATTTACCCGACTTTTAACCCCACGTCTTCTTTAGATTCTGTTGGAGGGAGTAAGAACTGGGTGCCCCTGGACTAAGAACAATGCTCCATTCTACGTCCTGAAGTGAAGAGGCTAACAGACCACGTGTATATCACGTGTATATCACGTGTAAACCTCGTGTAAATCACGTGTACACCACGTCTATATCACGTGTAAACCACGTGTAAACCACGTGTAAACCACGTGTAAATCACGTGTATATCACGTGTAAACCACGTGTATATCACGTGTAAACCTCGTGTAAATCACGTGTAAACCACGTGTAAATCACGTGTATATCACGTGTAAACCTCGTGTAAACCTCGTGTAAACCACGTGTATATCACGTGTAAATCACGTGTAAACCACGTGTAAATCACGTGTATATCACGTGTAAACCACGTGTAAATTACTGTGCTGTAGCTGCGAAAATGTATAGTTCCTGAATATTCGATAAGTCAACAGCTATATTAGGAGTAGAGCAAGTAAATAGTATTAGTATTAAGTTGATAGTTTTTAAATTATTTTCTACTTAATAGGTTAGCCGTATGTTTGATTGACCCCCATTTTTAATATTTTGTTATTCTATATTGCTTTCTTATTCAGGTTATTAATCCTATCCTTCTGGTGTATGTAAAATATAACATAATTAAATTGGAACTTGATAGAATTAATGAACAAGCCCCTATAAATTAAATTTATTGTTTTCAAAAAGAAAGCGGCAAAAAACAAATTAATTTACCTATTTTTAAAGATCTGTTTTGTAAATCTTTATAAAATTTTGTTATATATTTAAATCTTAAGAATTGACAATAAACACGTATTTTTATTTTCTGGTCAAGCAACATAGATAAACGGTAGGAAATGACCTCAAATCCATCTTAGTTGTCGATCACTGATTAATTAATGATTATCACGATACTTCAAGCTTCCTATGTATTCCCGTTATTAGAATACCAGTGAAGTAACCCATTATAGTGAAGGTGAGGCCTAACCACAACCATTCCTTGTTTGGTAATCCATAATCTCATCAGTGAGTCATCACTACTATAACCATAATCACTGGGAGGTTGCTAACAGCTATTATCACTAAATTAGTCATCTTTATCTGCACTTTATCACAGTAATTACTAGGGGTTTTATTTAACCGCGTGTGCAAGGTTGATACTCTTCGAAACCAGGATGTCGTTACTCGTTATAAATATAATAGTTATGCAGTAGTTATATAATAGTCATTAGTCAGTAATTCTAGTTTTGAACGGTCACAGTCACTGAAAATGTTACCTCACAACCGTCCTAAAAATGATGACGTCTTTTCATTTCAAGACGACGCGACGTGAAGAGGAAATGCATAAGACTAAAATAGTTGTATACCTACTTATAGTTATAGAGCTAGCTATAGCTTTCATAGCTTTCAAGAGACCCATACATTGCTTTGAAGAGACCCATACGTTGACAGTACAGTTGAGCTTTCGAATCAGTACTTTCAGACTCTATAGCGTGATTATCTTATTTAGTTATTGTGTAAAATCCGGATTGGAATATTATTTATGAGTCGCATGGTTGCAATGTTTTCTTGTGTAAATTTGTATTGATCCCGTTTGATGCAACAAGGAAAAATGCTCTTATCAGGAAAGGAATTACTCAATGTTTCAATGTTACAACATCGCATTCATGATCTCAAATTATTTGTTATAGTAGTGTTGAAAGTATTAAAAGTTATTTGTACTTGACGTCATACAATTACGATTCACGAAAATTACGTCAAGATATCAGCTCACCGAGTTCATTGAGCTGGGATCGTTTTACTTCCGATTTACTGGAAATAATTTTTTATTTACGCCTTTATCTCCTCTCTATTTAGTCCCGCCACCGTTTCAACTATAAACTATAATTTTTATAATTGCTGTCTAGAAATCACATTATAGTTATTGCCCTTTAATTTTGATTCCACCTGAATTACTGTAGCTCTGTGTATCGGTGTGATATTACTGATAGCTAGACGGTACAGTAAAGCAGAACAATCCATGACAATGCGTCACTGTCGCACCTTTATATTGCATTATCAGCTAGATCGCGTCGTTATATTCGGGATTGAGTATTTTATATTCTGAATGTTTTTGCTTCAGTTTGTGCTCACGAAAAATAATTATGAATAATAAAATACGTGCTATCGTCTTTGTTTACTTTATTTTACAATTTATTGGGTGGGTTCTAATTGGCTTTGCTTTTGATTGCACCCGATTGGTGTTATTTTGTTGTGCGAGAGGTCACCTACAAAATATGTCAATTTGAATTTATGTCGTGTAGTTTCCTGATTTTAATAGTTATGATCGTAATAATAATGCAAGTAAGACAAACTGTGTGCTAGGTAAGTTTGAAATATTGCCTCTAATCAGATCTTGTCCTACGTTGTTTTAAACTATAACTATAAAGATACCCGAGGGGCTAGCTGAATATTGTAATTTTGGCAAGGGGTATCAGAAATTGGCAATGGGTGGGAGCATATCATAATCACCCCTCGACATTACATTTCAAGACTTTGTCCTTGAATTTTGAGCAGAAAATGTCGCCTTGTTCCAAACCTGTCCTTACAGTTACACCATCCATTACGAACATTAATTATTCGTAATATTCGTAATACTAGTATTAACCCTGTCCTAAACCTAAAGTGCAACCTCAATACATTACCGAGATAGGAAAACTCTGAAGAAGCTTAAAAAGTGGAAGCTTAAAAAGTGGAAGTAAAATTTCAACAACGTATCTTCAAACCTGACACAATATTCTTATCATGAAACTCAACCTGGCGTCTTTATTAAACATCACAATATGGGCTGTTGGTAATGGATTAGAGGTATTTATTCGAGCAGTTTACCTATTAACTGCTCAATATGAGGGACGCTCACAATTTAGGCTGTTAGATATTTCTGATCTTAACTTTTATTTAGGAAAATTAATTTGGACAATCCGCTGCGTTAGTGGTATTGGTTATACTTACATATTTGAGTAAATTGCTTTATACGATTTGTTAGGCACCTCCTCCGTCGTACCAGCTACGATGAAACGCTTATATTGGTCTGGCGGCGTCTGACAAGCGTTAGGTTGAGTTCTGAGTTTGTGTTAAGATTGAGGATAGAGTTAGAGTTATTATTATAACCTTCTCACCAAGACGAAGACCCCAACCCCCCCCCCCCCCCCCCACTCAACTCACTCCTAACACCATCTACGAGATATCCTGCTCGCAATGTCCCTCCAAGTATACCGGACAGACCTACAGACCCCTGATCCACCGCATGAAAGAACACACGAACGATGTTACAGACTCAACAATGCCTTCGACGAAACCACAGACAGGATCAAATCCGCCCCCGCCCATCATGTGCCCTGACCACTGGACATTCCATCTCCTGGAACAACATAGAAGTCCTCAAATCCCTCACAACACGATCTCAACTTGACCTGACAGAACACGCCGCTATTCAGATAAGACAACCCTCTATGAACAGAACTGATCGTGCCCCCAAATGTAGCTCACTATGGGACCCTATCCTTCCCAAGATTGCTTCATCTCTAAAGACCAGGCCATCTGGCATTTCCTTTTCATCTACCTCAAAAGCCTATTTTTTAATTTGAATGTTATTATATTGTAAACTTAAAACATTTTTCCACCCTCTCCACTCCACCGGTGGAGCCACCCTTGCATGTCACACATCACTCATCATTGACACCACTACATTTTATATAATCACCCCTTCACAACATCATCCCCAGCTGAAGACGATTTACACCGCTCCTACTCACTAATAAATCGCTAAATAATTGGGCGAGCGAATTAGTAAGAGCCGATTGTATTTTGAAAGCTCCTGCTAAAAACAAACTTTTCGTATCACTTATATGTTTTAAATAATCCCCCTCCAGGTTATTATTATAGTTCGACTAAGAGTAGCTTCAGAGAGGCAACGATTTTGGTCCAAAATTGATGGTAAAAAGTCCTGATCGAGAAATAATTTCGAGGGGTAAAATATTTGAACTACAATATTCGTCTGAACAACTATCTGTTTGGTCTACTGAGAAACCTATTTTGGTAGATCCATTGGCACTCAACAACTATGATGACATAGTATCTTGCTGTCTTGCATCGTCAAAGTTTTTTATAATATTCGCCTGAACTCGGGACTTGGGAAAGCGTCCGGTCTCGTGCTCGGTCTTTGCATATGTTATTTAGTTAAAACAGCGAGTGTCACGCCAGTACCCCCAGAACATAGAATTAGGACACACAGAAAATACTCAGTCACTGTCCTGCACTCCGGCATGGTCCTTACCGGACTGTGAGGTATAAATGATTCCACAATGCCTATAGCGCCCTAAGTCTAACGCCCAGATTCCCAAAGACAAAACAGCATGTAATTAGGTTCTGCTTTACAAATGTTGGTGGCCATGTGATAAAACTCAACAAATTATATACTTGTTTAACTTTAACATTCACGGGTTTCGTAGTGTTACTGTGTTAGAAATGGAGGACCGTCGTTACATACTTACATAAATTAGAATGAAAATTCTTTATGCTCTTGCATATTATATGGTACTTTGATATTTTATAAGCTTTAAGGAATTTTCAACGTTAATGATTTCATTTCAGTTAGAGTTGCTTCTGGATTTGTGTATTTTGAATTTTCATGTTTAGTAATTATATTTTTATCATTTATTGGTTGGTAAGATTAATTTAATGAACTGGAACCGAGTGTTAAGAGAGGAAATTTAAGGTTGCCGGAAATTGCCGGCAAATACAAATGAATCCTAATTTTTGGTTTTTATCACTTTTAATATTAAAATCTATGACGATAACTTTAAGTTACACAATAAAAAGTTTACTAATTAATGTGCTCATGTCCTATCTCAAATTCAACCAATTGTTACCCAAATTTCAACCAAATAAAAGGTAGAATCCTGATATGAAAGCGACAAGTTTTTATGTAGAAATTCACCTATAAATGTAAAAATAATTATTTTGATTTTTGAAAATATTTTGAATTTTGAAAATATTTTGAATTTTCATGGACTCACTCGGATTTTTATAAATACCAAGCCCTTATGTCATGTCACGATTCGAGATTTTCATGCAAAACCTGATCAGTAATCAACCTAAGTATTAATCAACCGAAGTATTAAATAAAAATGTTTTTAGAAACTTTTCTCTACATTTTTTTCTATCTTCAAAATTTGTTAAGTCAGATACGAGACCTCGGGATTCTGGAGTTGAGTATGAAAACCCGATATCGCGATTCGACTTCGAGATCTGACTCTGGTATCGGCGGTCGGATACGAGACCTCGATAAGCAAATAAGTAGGTACAATGCCTACCAGCTATTATATTAGCCGGCTAATAGCTTTTAGGCGTTTAATACTAATAGCCGGACATAAGCCGGTCGGCATTGTACCGGTCGACGTTGCCCCCGATATTACGACTTGATGTCGTAGCAACAAAAGTAGATAAGTAATTAGCAGCGCAGAAGTAATAATGACATGCAATTGGCATATCAAACTATAGACCGCTGCTGAAGCGCGATTGCACGTGTGAGACAGTAATTCCCGTCTTATCATGCAGGTCTGAATATCGAGAACACATATAGTTTCCGAATCAAGCCAGCAGGCATCTGGCATAATACAAGTTCCTGAGTCACAATATTACTTGCCCCGCATGGAGCTGCAGCGGTGGCGTAACGAAAGGCCCCGCTGACCCCGCTGTGCGGGGGGGGGGGGGGCGCCGTCTAAGGGGGGCGCCAAATCGTCGTTTGAATGTGGGACAATTTCGAAAACTTAACTAAAGTACTAGCAAAACTGCGCGTTTTGCTCTAGATACACACTTTTTTAGAAATTTTACCGGCGTATCCTCTAAATTAAAATCACCTAAGGCTAATTTGTTCAATTTTAGGGAGGGGCACCAAAAGGGAAAGGGGCGCCAAAAGGGGGCGCTATTTCGGCGGGGGGCCAACAGGCAACGTCGTTACGCCACTGAGCTGCAGGTGAACGTATTAATTGAGTCGTTTTAATCAGGCTGCACAACAATAGTTCTCATTTTTAGAATCAATGAATCGGAGCCAAAACTGGATTGTAATAATGACTATTAGTATTAGTATAATTGCTACCGTTCGGTATTCTTAAAAGATGTTTTACCTCGATATTATATAAAAAGCATAATTTTCCAAGGATTTGAGTCAAACATTTCGACGAAAATATGCATTTCAGGATTTCACAAATACATTTTTTTCAAATTTCCGGTTGAATAAATCCGGCAAAATTCTTGAATAAAGGACCGAAACCGGACATTAAAGCCAAATATCCGGACGAAACCGGATTCAACATCCAGTCGGTTCTTCAATTGCTAATCGACATTCGACACGATCACGATCATTGTTCTCATTTTCATGGAATTTATAATTTGTAAGCATTCCGTCATCAAAATAATGGGGCATTGAAAAAAGTGACAAATCATAAAATTTTAAAATAAAATTGTACCTATAAAGAGCTGTTTGATAATCAGATCTGTGAAGTTTGGTAGACCGATGTTGGTTGTTTGTGTGAATGTACTAGGATATGCCTATATCTCGATACTTCTATAAGTTCTAGCTCGAATTTTAGGAAGCACTTTTGTCCATATGGTGCACGTTGATATTAATGTTTCATTTGCATATCTTCTCTGTCTGTCCTACTACTTCTGGAAACTTCGAGAGAACTTCTAGAGTGGTTACTGGATCGAAGAAGGATGAAGTGGCACATGTGCCTAGTGCATGCTAGCGCTGCTATTCGAAACAAACTGAGGTCTCTTTGTTTCGTCTCTGATTAGGTTTAATATTATTTGCTCTACTCTGTAGTCTGTCGTTTTGTACAAATCCAGGCGACAGATAGAAATAGGTATACGTATTCACTATTTCCCTTTATGAATCCGGATATTCTGTATCCTAAACAATTGTAAAGAATTTATCCGCTCACATTTTAAAAAGGATTAGTATGAGATTTTAAAACTGCTTCACTTTTACGAATAAATCTATGCCACAGCTAGTGCAGACCGCTACATTTAAAGAGTCGTACTTTGTTCAGATTTAAGTATTGTATTTATTTTATTTCTTAATTTCTGGCGAACTTTCAAGACCAAGTCATGTTTAATTCCTATATAATTTCTGTTTAATTAATTTACCTCTTTTGAAATAATGGCCGCTTTTATTCAGTCGGAATGAGGCTAAACTCAAACCCCTTTTTATAAGTGCAACGAAACTGTTACGACGCTATTTCAACAATCGGTAAATGTCCTCATATTTTACTGCTTATAAAGATTCAAACGGTAGTATTTTATGCTACTATATTCTTATATTACGTTTCACACCAAATTGCTGACTGCAACTCAATGCCATTATATCTCAGTCATTTGTGACGCATCTACACAAATACATTTTAATTGATTTATGTTTAATCTTTTAATGTCATAGGTTTACCTTGATCGTTAGGTTGTATTTTTGAAACATTTAATTATAAGATTCCCGAGTTGTATTAATTCATTATCGCCAGTATCCATGGCACTTAATTGTATAGATGCTGTAAAATATCCCGTAATTTTCTGGTTAATTCGGTCTTCAGCGTGCATAATGGCTGTCTAGTGCGTGCATAATGGCTGTCTAGTGCGTGCATAATGGCTGTCTACTTCTAGTGCGTGCATAATGGCTGTCTACTTCTAGTGCGTGCATAATGGCTGTCTAGTGCGTGCATAATGGCTGTCTAGTGCGTGCATAATGGCTGTCTAGTGCGTGCATAATGGCTGTCTATACTGTGTTGTTTAGCACGTTATTAGAGGGTGTAAGGGGGTGTAACTTAGCACTTTAACAGTGGGAAGGGTGAGGACTGAGGAACAGTTACGTAGGATAGGAAGCAACGCCAAGCAGAAGCTTTGGTCTTTAGCCGCCGCCAGACTTCATGGTCCACTAGGTGACGCTTAATTCCTCTCCTACCACCGACCTGTGAAGCTTGAGATGGTACATGTGACATGCATGCTGAAAGAATTCGATATTGCCCAGATGTGATAAAGGATCATTCACGCTGTCACATATCCAGCAATACTTACGACGGGACTTTGGCTCAGATCCAGTCACCGTCATGATACTTCAAACATTCCTTAAAAACATCGACAGATCATGACTAGAACATGAACTTTTTATAAATTTCATATGATAACTATATGATATAGAAAGTGGTATTTTCTGAATAGATTCGTTTTTTGAGATAATCGATAGTTGTGTGTTGCTGAATATTTTCACCTCACCATTTAGAACCGCTCTGACATGGTTAGTACCTGGCACTTGTGTCAGTTGCTAACCATATGGGCGGTATTATACCAGGACATTATTTCATTTCATTAGTCCACTACCTCAGCTCCCTTCATCACCTAACGTTAACCTCTCATCATTTTATCTCACAACGGCTAGCTGCCAATATAAATATTAAACATGGAGCCTTGCACGTTCTGCATCAGATAACAACATAGGATTTATTATACATATTTATTTTACATATTAAGATTGGTCCAGTGCGTCGATAAAAATTAAAAGTGGTTTAAGCTAAAAACAGCCGGCATGTGATTGACATGACGAATGAAGAATTAAGGAAATACATTATTGCTTTTTGTTTATATGCCATGTTATTCTCGAAAACCATGATCATATCTTCTGGTTTGAAAGTACTGTGTTCTGATTGGCTGCAGTTTTAGAGGATTCTACTCCAATTGGTTGAGCAGCTGACGATTTTAACGATGAGTTGACAGAGTATTCTGGTCGGTATGTTCTGGTCGGCGAATTACCCATATATTCTTTGATATTGCTTTCTGTTTATACACGGCTTGTATACACGGTACGTCATCTGGTACGGTATTATCGTCATCTTGATTACTTCATTGAGGCCATGAAAGTAGTGATAATTGGCCCTTTTTATCATGCATTTTTTTTTAAATCAAAACAAAAATCATACAAGTGCCAAATTTTTTGAATATTAAATTGAGGAATTTTGCATCATCTACGGAAAGTATTTCCTTAAATATGTAATAACTTTGATGTTGACGTGCTGAAAAACCACCTTATATAGTTATATTGAAACTGCAGCATTGGATGTTTTGAGGCTTGCTTTAGAACCGTTAAGTATCTAGTTTCTGTAATTATATAGCGGTACTCCTTCAGGTCGTAACCAAAAGGAGGAGGGTACGGTCCCGTACATCACCCTTACCCCCTCGTATCTAGTAATAGTATGGGGGTCGTTATACTTCACGCTTACCCCCTCGTATCTAGTAATAGTATGGGGGCCGTTATACTCAACCCTTACCCCCTCGTATGTGGTATACGGTATGGGGGCCGTTATACTCCACCCTTACTCCCTCGTATCTAGTAATAGTATGGGGGCCGTTATACTCCACCCTTACCCTCTCGTATCTAGTAATAGTATGGGGGCCGTTATACTCCACCCTTACCCCCTCGTATCTAGTAATAGTATGGGGCCGTTATACTCCACCCTTACCCCCTCGTATCTAGTAATAGTATGGGGCCGTTATACTCCACCCTTACCCCCTCGTATCTAGTAATAGTATGGGGCCGTTATACTCCACCCTTACCCCCTCGTATCTAGTAATAGTATGGGGGTCGTTATACTCCACCCTTACCCCCTCGTATCTAGTAATAGTATGGGGGCCGTTATACTCCACCCTTACCCCCTCGTATCTAGTAATAGTATGGGGCCGTTATACTCCACCCTTACCCCCTCGTATCTAGTAATAGTATGGGGCCGTTATACTCCACCCTTACCCCCTCGTATCTAGTAATAGTATGGGGCCGTTATACTCCACCCTTACCCCCTCGTATCTAGTAATAGTATGGGGGTCGTTATACTCCACCCTTACCCCCTCGTATCTAGTAATAGTATGGGGGCCGTTATACTCCACCCTTACCCCCTCGTATCTAGTAATAGCTAATGGGGGCCGTTATACTTCACGCTTACCCCTTCGTATCTAATAATAGTATGAAGGTCGTTATACTCAACGCTTACCCCCTCGTATCTAATAATAGTATGGCCGGGGCCGTTATACTCCACGCTTACCCCCTCGTATCTAGTAATAGTATGGGGGCCGTTATACTCCACCCTTACCCCCTCGTATCTAATAATAGTATGGGGGCCGTTATACTCCACGCTTACCCCCTCATATCTAGTAATAGTATGGGGGCCGTTATACTTCACGCTTACCCCCTCGTATCTAGTAATAGTATGGGGTCCTGTATACTTCACGCTTACCCCCTCGTATCTAGTAATAGTATGGGGGCCGTTATACTCCACGCTTACCCCCTCGTATCTAGTAATAGTATGGGGGCCGTTATACTTCACGCTTACCCCCTCGTATCTAGTAATAGTATGGGGGCCGTTATACTCCACCCTTAGCCCCTCGTATGTGGTATACGGTATGGGGGCCTTTATACTTCACGCTTGCCCCCTCGTATCTAGTAATAGTATGGGGGCCGTTATACTCCACGCTTACCCCCTCATATCTAGTAATAGTATGGGGGCCGTTATACTCCACCCTTACCCCCTCGTATCTAGTGATAGTATGGGGTCCTTTATACTTCACGCTTACCCCCTCGTATCTAGTAATAGTATGGGGGCCGTTATACTTCACGCTTACCCCCTCGTATCTAGTAATAGTATTGGGGCCGTTATACTCCACCCTTAGCCCCTCGTATGTGGTATACGGTATGGGGGCCTTTATACTTCACGCTTGCCCCCTCGTATCCGTTATACTCCACCCTTACCCCCTCGTATCTAGTGATAGTATGGGGTCCTTTATACTTCACGCTTACCCCCTCGTATCTAGTAATAGTATGGGGGGCCGTTATACTTCACGCTTACCCCCTCGTATCTAGTAATAGTATGGGGGCCGTTATACTCCACCCTTACCCCCTCGTATCTAGTAATAGTATGGGGGCCGTTATACTCCACCCTTACCCCCTCGTATCTAGTAATAGTATGGGGCCGTTATACTCCACCCTTACCCCCTCGTATCTAGTAATAGTATGGGGGGCCGTTATACTTCACGCTTACCCCCTCGTATCTAGTAATAGTATGGGGGCCGTTATACTTCACGCTTGCCCCCTCGTATGTGGTATACGGTATGGGTGTCCGTCAATAATTTAATACTGTGATGAAATAATAAAAATTTACCTGCACATGGTTATAGGATATTGAATTGCCAGCTGTTATTCGATTAAAGTAATAGGATCCCGATACCACGTCTGTCTAAATCGTCTAAACTAGACCCCCGAGGACTCATTTTACTTTTAGCTATACAAATCCTTTGCTTTGTGAATATTTTACAAATATTTTTGTGATCGTCATTTTTGCAAAACTTTTCTAAAACTTTACTTATCGAGCCTACGACATGAGCAAGATACAATTAATAGTAATACCTCATTTCATTCTATACAGACAAATTTATAAATTTGTTTGACTTGAAAATTTTAAAAGAAGCCACCTCAATCATCGTAGTCGGCATTTAGTTTGAACAAAGCCAGTTCGTTTCTGCCCGTCGACCGGACAACTAATTTCACTGACTGTTTACCAATATCACATTGATGCTTGCTGCAGCACACACAACTCCGAATTAATGACTAATGACTAGAAAAGGGTCCGGCCAAGTTATTAAATTCTGCTGTGGTTTGCTTTTGGCACGCATTTTTTTGTCGTATTTGTTGCTCCATGCAGAATATAGATTATACAGTGTTTTGGTGGTATTCATTAGTGGCCGATCAAATTCATTAGTGGTCATAAATCAATATTATTTGGTCACTTATGATAGAGGTCTCAAATCTTAATATTTACCACCAGTATGTGCAGAAATTTGTTTTTATAATCTTTGCCTTCCTGAATTCTTCATTGGTTGCAGTTACTATAAGAACCTTCAATCTGGTATCGCCTTATTCCAAAAATCTCTTTTCAGTATTTCATTAAATAAAAATAAAACATAAAATCATTTGTCCCACATTACATTCCTAGTTATTATTTTAACATTTCTCATGCACAAAAGTTATTATTTTATTCACAGCTTATAATATTTCAAACTGATATCAATTGTTTTCTTACAGAGCTATGGCGGGTACACTCAGCAACACTTTTCTGTTCTTTATACTGGTAAGAGAATATTGCCTTCATCTTGAGATTAGAGGCAGTAGCTAGATTAGGGTCGTCAGAAATCTTTACGTTGCCAAGTTGGTAACATAACTTATAACATAAACTTAACTCTGACTCTGACTCTGACTCTGACTCTGACTCTGACTCTGACTCTGACTCTGACTCTGACTCTGACTCTGACTCTGACTCTGACTCTGACTCTGACTCTGACTCTGACTCTGACTCTGACTCTGACTCTGACTCTGACTCTGACTCTGACTCTGACTCTGACTCTGACTCTGACTCTGACTCTGACTCTGACTCTGACTCTGACTCTGACTCTGACTCTGACTCTGACTCTGACTCTGACTCTGACTCTGACTCTGACTCTGACTCTGACTCTGACTCTGACTCTGACTCTGACTCTGACTCTGACTCTGACTCTGACTCTGACTCTGACTCTGACTCTGACTCTGACTCTGACTCTGACTCTGACTCTGACTCTGACTCTGACTCTGACTCTGACTCTGACTCTGACTCTGACTCTGACTCTGACTCTGACTCTGACTCTGACTCTGACTCTGACTCTGACTCTGACTCTGACTCTGACTCTGACTCTGACTCTGACTCTGACTCTGACTCTGACTCTGACTCTGACTCTGACTCTGACTCTGACTCTGACTCTGACTCTGACTCTGACTCTGACTCTGACTCTGACTCTGACTCTGACTCTGACTCTGACTCTGACTCTGACTCTGACTCTGACTCTGACTCTGAACTGCGCAGGTGGGAGGTGTGTGGTGTAAAGGAGCAGGAGGAGGTAAAGGGGGAGGAAGAGGGAACATTCAGGTGGACAGCCCTAAAACCGAGGTTATAGATATCGGAGCTAGCGGTAGTGTCAAGAACATGGGAAAACTTGCCAGTAGGTTGCTATAACAGTGGTGCAAATTAACCATATTTTTTCTGCAGTTTTAAACGTTACAGTTTTCGAGATATCGACTTTCGAGGTTGAAATACGTTTTGTATCTAAGTGTCTAGTTTCATGGTTTATACTTTTATACTGCTATCATGTCGGCATTAATATTAAGTAGTAGAAAGCCTTTTTATGACCTTTATATTTTTACTTCATTCCACCAATAATTTTATTTTATGCGTGCTTTGCTGAACAATAATGAATAAACTAAAAATAGTCAGTATAAGTATATTAATATAGCTATGTATATGATATCATCTTGTTAAAACGTCATGATTCAGTGACAACAGGTATATAACTACTATATGATATCATATACTTATAGCATAACTACTACTATATTTACTTAGATAACAGCTATATCATTACAATAATAACCTGATAATGATAGTAAATTCAAAAATTCTGGTTGCGTGAGAAGTTAAAAACGTAGGCCTTTATAATAGATAAATTATGATATTTTACCGACAGAATCATTTGTGTTGTTCAGATTGATCGAGCATGGATGATCATTCGTCATTGATCATGTCATTAGAGTGTAAGTATAAGTTTTATCTGTGGTTAGCTCCATTTTTCAGATTACAGCAGAGTCAAGTTCTTCTTGTGTTTGCAAAATGTCAGTTCTATAGAACAGAATAAACAGCGTCAGATCTTTTCAAATTAAGTTATTAGAAATTGATTAATCATAATATTCTTAAATCTTTGCTCACAAACTTTCCCATGAAATTAAGGTTACTTATCATCACTCTCTAAAAAGTTAAGATAAAGATAAGCTCCCATTACCAATCGCCCTGAAATAGTAAATATACAATAACTTCTCCTCGAGTCCTGTCTTCACTATATACATCCCCTCTTTGAAATGGTGTCGGCATGGTGACTCATTAAAGATTCTTGATTTAATCCGAGCACAAAAAATTCTTCGAACTTTTCACACCTCTTCAAACCTGTCTGGACACGTCTTAACTAACATTTAACGTTTAACTTGTCTGAGATTTTTGGAGCTCCTGATAGGATTACACTAACAGGAGCACACGATTTCAAACCACCGTACACATCCTACTGTGCTCTGATTGGTTAGTTTGTGTCACGTGGCGTGAATACTGTGTTTTGATTGGCTGCATTTACGCACAATTTCAAACCACCGTACACATGAAACTCCAAGCTCCCCTAGACCACAACTGGTTGATATACGGTCCTATCCTGGTCTGCATCTGCCTCATCACACTCTGTATGATGTACGATAAGATCTACCGCTGCTACCTCTCCAACCAGGTTTGTGAGATCGTCCTTATCATTGTGACTATTTATTGTGGCTAATTAAAGACTAACTTAACACTAATTTAAGACTAATTTCGGTTAATTTAATAATAATTTGAGACGAATTTGAGGTTAATTTAACACTAATTACTTAAGACTGATTTAAGACTAATTTAAGAATAATTTTGTATCTGGTGATGATTCGTGGTTTTGCTTTAAAATCGAGCTTGTTCTGCCAACAAGAGATCAACAGGATGAAAAACCAACAAATAAAAGCGAATTATGTTAAATTACGAATAATGAAATTGAATTTTGTGCATTATTTTTCAGGATATGGGGGAGAAAGAAGGGGGTGACGTGCCTACCCTGGTGATTGAAAGTGCTCCAAGCAAGCAACAACTCCTAGCCTCTAATCGGAAGCCAAATCTGGATAATTTCCGAATGATGGAACAAACAAACGGAAAGCTGACGGGTTCTGATCAGATGGGGTCTATAGGATATTCTGATACAGAGAGAGCTGAAGCAACCCGGAAACTAGGAGAGAAGCTCCACGAATCAGCAGGTCAGTACTGGATCAGTGATCACCATAGATATAATGACGAGATACAAACAGACGGGATCAGGCTTAACGATCACAATATATATTCTCATGATCCACAGCGTCAGGGTCTGACTTCTCACTCCAACACCTTTACTATCGGAACACAGTCTGGAACGTTACATTTGAGAACAGAAAGCCCCGATCAACCCTTGCATTTGGACTTGGAGGCCATTAGGACCGAAACTTTAAATCTGGGGTCTGATACTCAGGCGAGATTGAAGTTACAATCCGAATTGGAAGTTCCACGGGCAGGTGGAAAGTTTGACACGATGGAGAGTCAACGGATGAATGGCAGACAGAATGACAGAATGAGAAGTGAAACTGAACGCAGTGAAACAGCTCGCAGTTATAAAAGTGAAAGGAGTGGTGGGAGAATAGAAAAAGGTGCAAAGTTAAGAATGGGAGAGTCGGAGATCAGTGGAAATCTGTATCACTTATTGCCCTCAGAAGACCAGTCCACTGGATAAAGTTACATTAGATCGAACATTCCAGAGGTTAATTCAACGTTTGTAGCTACTTCTGAGGAAAGTAATGTGTACTCTAGTGCTATGTGAATTAATTGCTACTAAATTTAGCGGATGTTGTCTAATTAAACTTTGACTGCAGTCGTAGAACGTCAACAGTTCCAGTGCAATATGAATAAAGGGTCAGTTGAAACCATGACGACGCGACCAATCAGTGCTTGTAAGAGTGAACTGATGACCTCCAGAATTTATTATTGAGTATTATTATGAAACTGTATTCCTGTTAATCAATTTAAAGATAACAAATTAAATTACCTGTTTTAACAATTTAATAAATTCCCTTTTTTAATTCATAGATATTTGGTAATTATTGATAAGTGTGATCTCAGAAAAAACCCAAATCTGTTCGCTTACATCATGAAATAATCACGAGAAGCGTTAACTGTGGCATTCAAACAACCATTTACCGTCTAGCCTACGCCCACTGCAGCATCTACACCCTGACCCATCATCTCCAAAATGTAGCCTTCTGCAACTTACTTCTGTGGAATTGAAGCTCCATGCTTGTGAAAAATTATTAAATAATGTATTAAAATTTAATAAGTACAAGTGTTTGAGACAAAGGAGTCAGAAAGTTACCCAAGCGGTCTTAACATCAAACAACTAACCCGGGCATATGACATGCAACTACAATGAAACTAAAATATTCCATTCACATCCGGTTGAACGCTTGTTTTCAGACCCATAACGTTATTCTGTTCCGCTTGCCTGGTCAGTTTATCGCATACCGGAGAAAGTCTTTCATTGTCTCTAATTCAGCTCCTGTCACGAGAAATGTGAAAAAATAAAACTTATTCCCAGTTTGAGTCGTACAAGGGCGGGGACTGGCGAATATTTTAGTATTATGATGAGCATTTAGTCTAGTCCTTTAAATCTTTAAATGATCCACATAAAACAACTGTGATTCTTAAATTCTGTAAAGGATATATGTTCCTGCCAAATTGCTGTGGTCACATCAATGAGTTACAACTTTGAACTTAATTACGATGGTTCCAAGATCGTCCATTCTCTAACCCGATCTCTTATTCAAGTGGTTCTGTTCAGGAACCGTGGTTCTGTCCAGGAACCGCAATTTTCTTCAGGAACCGTATTTTGCTTCAGGAACCGTGGTTTTCTTCGGGAACGGTGATCCTCTTCGGAAACGGTGGTCCTCTTCGGAAACGGTGGTCCTCTTCGGGAACCATAGTTTTCTTCAGGAAGCGTAGTTATTTTCGGGAAACATGGTTCTTTTCAGGAATCAATAACCATGGTAATTCTCGTCGGGAACCATGGATCTGTCCAGGAACCGTCGTTGCATAAAGAATGTAACACAAATAAATGTTGGTTCTGTATTCTGATTCACAGATGATACCTGTATGATGAATTTCCCGATGATTTGTTCGCACTTAAAAACACAAAATTTGTGATTCTTCTGTGTTGAACTTATTGTTTCATGTCGATCATATATAATATATACATTATTTCGACTTTCAAGTGTCAAGTTATTATTTAAACGTGCGAATGCGCTATTGCAAATGCGCTATTTGCACGTGCAAAGAAGTATTTTGAAGTCAATATTTTGAGTCTCACTCTCAGGAAGGTGCTACAAAATAAATCTTTGCTGCAGTGAGCTACACTAATAATGAGCTTTATGAAAATACAAAGCATCACACTATACTACTGCTATGCCATGTATCATTGATACACGTTCGCGCGCGAAAGGAGGTATACACGTGTGTATATATATATACATTAATGCCATCATTTGATACAGTATATATACACGCTGCACAGGGTAGAGTGTGCAACGATAAACGAGTCCAATACAATTCTTGGCACACGTTTTGGTAGGTTATATAATAATGTTAACGGGTGATACTCGTAAAATACCTGTTCCATATATGGACCGTCGACGAGTCCAACTCGGCGCGCATTTTGGTAGGTTGTAAACCTACAAATAATAATGCAGTATAAAACTACAAAAATATTTGCCCTATTATATATATTTTGTAGGTTTATAACCTACCAAAACGCGCGCCAAGTTGGACTCGTTGGCACGCGGCCTATGTCAATTCGAAGCCTGATGTTTAGTTTTTTGAATTTCAATTTATATTAAATTTACTTTAAATTTAGATGACGCGTTCACAGGAGGGGCTAAGTGCAAAGAAACTGCTGCTCACTGCTGCTCACTGCTGCTCACTGCTGCTCACTGCTTCTCACTGCTACTAACTGCTGCTCACTGCTGCTCACTGCTGCTCACTGCTGATCACTGCTTATCACTGCTGCTCACTGCTGCTCACTGCTGCTATGGGCGCGCGCGCGACAGCAGCAGTGATCTGAGCAGCACTCGTGCGCGGCGGGTCATACAACGTATAACACTATGACGAGTCATTTTTCCGAATCTCTATCATATGATTATGAACATAAATATAATAGTCTGAGGTCCTCAGGTAATAATTATATCAATCTCGAAGGTTTGACATCGTCAATCAAACTCTAAATGTACAAATTTACCATGGTAAATTGTATTTGCTCTAACCAGAGCCCTCTCGCTTGCAGTAGCGCGCGACCGCCGTAGGCGGCAAAAGATCCTACTTGTGAAACAAGCGCGTCACGCAGTACGCGTAGGCACATGGCTATGTGAAGGTGATACTCGTAAAATATTTGTTTCAAATATTAGGACTGTCAACGAGTCCAACTCGGTGCGTGTCTTAGTACGTAGGTTATGAACCTATAACGCAGCTCTTTGAGGCCTAATAGTGCATTTTGCTGATCTACTGTGGTTGCGAGAAAATGCGCGGCGCGGCTCATACCAAGAGTGTTTCTTATTGTTTATGTATTATAAATAAATACCAAAAGACTTGGTTTTTGTTTTAAAAAAATTGTTATTAATGAATACCAAAATTTAAAACTTTTTTTTCTAAAAGAATTTGTTTTCCTATATCATATTTTATATGAGCTTGTTGAGCTTATTCACCTAACCATGTGCTTTTGCGGACGGCAGGCGCGAGCTACTGCAAGCGGCAGCAAGCGCAAGGGCTCTGGATTGTGGATAGAGCAAGCTGAGTCTGATCCACTGTAAACAATATTTGTTTAGAATAAGATAGTATTTTAATTTTGTGCTAACTTGATTCACGATGTCAATCCTTCGCAGCTCGGTGAGGCACAGTGGTGCATCTCGCCGATCTACCGAAGGTTGCGAGAAGCATTATTTGATGCGCGCGCGACCCAGTAGTGCATCGCGCTACAAATGCTAACGTACGTCGCGTTACGTTTACAAATATTTTTGAAAAGAAGTAAGTTCAATAAGTAAATATTGAGTCATTTATCGACGGATATTATGTATTACTCGTCTAAATTTCTTCATAGTAGCGCGCGCCGATTTCAGCTTTCTTCTCGAGGCAGGTGCATGCTTCGAAGTAGCGCGGGCTGGGCTAGTCCATTAACAATGGACAAGTCACGTACAACAGATTACAGAAATAAAATATTTCAGATAGTCTGCAGTTCTTGCATGTCTCAGTTCATATCCATCTGCTGTTGGGCCTGTTCCTAATTTCCCAAGGATGCATATCGAAATCATAAAGTTACAGTACACATTCAAATATATTTGCACTCGGCAGTGTTTAAAAAGTGTCCCCTTTTAATATTGATCATGTACTAAAATTAACTTTCAAAAGTTTTGGTTTTGTGTCAAGGCCTCGAAAACCGAAACAGCGTTGCTCCAAGTTTCATTCTTAAGCTTGTTAATTGCAAATATGGGGGTCCATCTTTTTCCTCAAAATAAGCCGTACTTTATTTTAATTTCAACTCAAACATTTTGATAGAAGTAACCTCTTAACATTCACATATTCTGTTTGATGATTTTTTCATCTAAAAGCTCAAAGACAAATGAAGCTGTTGTGAGACACTATGAATGACCAACCACCATTCGAAAGGCACGACCTTTTCCCAAACTATGTGTACAAAGACATTGTAGTACCTCCCTTTTGCACTCCTGAAAGATATGCTGCACTTCACACAAAAGCTTTCACTCCCCGCATGGATGACATCGTGGTGTCCACGTTCGCTAAAAGTGGTACTACTTGGTTGCAAAACATTTTGTATTATCTAGTAGGCTGTCCTAATGGACCAATAGTTCGTTTAAATGAAACGGTGCCTTGGTTACAGGGTGAATCGGTGAAGTTGGACCATATTGAGAAGATGAAGAGCCCAAGGGTGTTCAAGACTCATGATTATTGGAGTTGGATGCCCAAGAAATTAAGGGAGACTGCTCGCTTTATTTACTGCTCTAGAAACCCTAAAGATCAAGTCGTTTTTTATTTTCATCATATGAAAACCCTAAAATCCTTCTATGGAGACAAATGTGCTGACATGACATTTGACGAATATTTTAGCCAAATCTATATTTAGAAAGACGTGACAGAATTCGGACTTTGGGAAGATCACAATATTGAATGGTTAGAGCAGTCTTTGAGAAAGAACATTTTGTATTTGACCTATGAAGATCTCAAAGAAAATACTGAGAGGGAGATAAGAAAAATAGCAGAGTTTCTTAGTCTTTCTGTGTCTGAAGAATGTATTGCTAATACTCTAAAGAAAAGTGGATTCAAGCATATGCAAAATAGTGAAAATGTGAACTACTCTTGGCTTACTGGCTTAAAATCAGGATTCCTACGTAAGGGTGAAGTTGGTGGATGGGTTGAATACTTGAATGAAGAGCAATCTGCTTACTTTGAAAATCCCATCGAACGAGTTATTCAAGCTGGTGGTCATGTTAGGTGTAATTTATAAGTCTTCAAATAACGAAAATAATGGGCACAATTGAAAATATCTTGTCTAAACAATGATTTACATTCTAGTCATAGTTGTCACTATTTGAATTATGCGCACCCAATGGACATTAATACAATATTCATATTCTTTAATGTCAATGTTTTTAAATTTTTCATAATGTCAGTATAATTTCGTACCTGTGTGAAAGTGTTATGTTGAGCAGCTGCCATCTAAATTCTATTGAAATTTGAAATAGCAAGCCTTATATTGTTTATAATTACTTTCAAGTCTTACATCAGGCTGACACTAAGGTGCAGCAATTTTCAATATTAATAAGGTCTTAGTAGCATAATGACTAAATACAGCATAAGGGTAGAATGAAGATTATTTATTCGCTGTGCTTTGTGCTGTATATAAAGTGCATTAATTCACTATTATTTTCTGCTCTTATCCCTTATTATTAATGTTTTCTTATTATGGCTTAATCCAAAGCATTCTAATGAAATATCTAAGTTATTGTAAAATCCAGGTTTCTTAACATATATTGTGCTGTTTAGATATTAAAATATGTATAGTTTATTGTGATATGATAGGTTCAGATCATGATAGATGACATGAAATCAAATGAAATAATGTACTTAAAATATACCACCCATATGGACAGCAACTCCCTAGTATGCCAGGAACTAACCATGATAAAGCGGTTCTAAAGAGTGAGGTGAAAATATTCAGACTTGACCGAATCTTCAATCACTTCTGTTGTAACATAATTTACTTGAATAATAAACTTAATATTTCAGGATCATGTATTATGTGTTATGTATCCTCCACACATTATTATATAGCACAATATATGCTGCAGGTAACTATTTTCTATCGATGTTGTGAATCAAAAAATAGGTGTTTATTAGTTTATTAGGAACCTGATAACTATAACATTGGGTTTTATAGATAATTTTGCTTGAAATCCCAAAATAATCAAAATAATAATATGTTCATTATTTCAGAATACAAAGTCTTTGATGAGTCAGGATTAGCAATTGGATCATTTCAGTACCAAACAAAAATTGTTAAAAGAGACATAGTAAGTTTGGTCAGGTTATATTAAAATAAGGTTTTGATGGAAAGACACAGTGAGCTTTTTCAGAGATTGGTATATTTAAGTGATGATGACAAGTTTTAATAATGTTATTTTTGAATAGTATAATAATAATAGGTCTCAAATTAATCAGTCCTATCATCACAGGTGAAACCAGGAACAAAAACAATAGTTGCTCAAGATAACCACACATATTACAACTCTAAAGTATTCACAAATAGTAGTGCCTGGGTTGAATTAGACCCTGAGATTTCACAGCTTAACAAAGAAACACTGCACGATGGTCTTTCTAGTACCTTCAGATATGCTTATGTAAGTTAATTTCTTTGTGATTTATTCATTATTATCAATATAATAAACGTTGGAGTTGATTCTCAAACAGATCTGTGATACAGATGACGTGATTTATGTATTATGTATCATATTACTTCATGCAATAAGCAATAGGCTGCTTAATCAATTTAACATTACTACAACATTTTATTCCAAAATGGTCCTGGTTTATTAGTAACTCAATAACAATCTGTTTTCGCTCTTTTGACTGGGTCGATCTGAATATGTTTTGGGACCAAGTGAGAGTCTCCGCTCAGTTTTTCAAACAAACAGTTGTCGACGTTTCGGCCTCACTTGGTACCAGAAAATCAATTATTAGTAACTTGTAAGCAATAATCTCTACTTTTATCTAGCAGCTTTACAAAACTACGTTTTGTAAGTTTACTAACTACTAACAGTAATTAATATTTCAGAATATACGACTTCCATTTTCTTTTCCATTTTACGGTATCCCCCTAACTTCAATAATTAATATTTCAGAATATACGACTTCCATTTTCTTTTCCATTTTACGGTATTCCCCTAACTTCCATCACACCCACCACTGGAGGTGAGAATTCATTAATTCAATCCGTTATTAATTCACCCTTAACATATGATACTATTCCATACCCTCTTAGGTTGTATTCTAGATCATACTTGCGGTACTTATAACGTAAATCTTTGTCCTTTGTGGAACAGTTGAAATTGTACGACAAAGGACGAAGACATAAGTACAAATTTTTTTAAAGACATATTTAAAATGTTAACCTTCCGTAACCTCCAACTATTGTATGCTATTTTAAGCCTAAAATCGCACAAAATGTCACGTTTACATCCCACAATTCCCAGGTTTCATATTTGTGGGCGAGCTGATCCACAACCAGCTCACAGCTACGCAGTACATCGCCCCGCTCATGGCAGAGTTTAACCCCTCTCTTAGCAACGACTCTCACGTGTTTTATCACATCTCAGGTGAGAAGAGTTGCCTTCAGTTAGATGTTTAAATGTTAACAACCGTTCACAACAACATTCATGAAGAGTGAAGAGGTTTGGGTGTCAAAATCTCTTCAAATTTGTGTACAAAATGTGGAAGTGGTTTTGTTTTCTCACTGCATATACATCAACAACTATCACTACATTGATTTACATACCAAACAGTCAGTTTGAGATCGTATTTAATTTTTCTCTCACGTGTCAGCTACAATAAGCCACAAGAGCTGCACTGTAATCATATTATACAGTACTAGAAAGCCCCTGGTCACCGTTACTATTCAGCCTTTAATTCTCATCCAATTTGTACGTGGTGGTCATAAAATAAGAAGACACCTGCGCCTTGGAATTATAATCAAAATATATAATATATAATATATATATTATATAGTACATTATGTAGTAATTTAACACCTGTTAACTTTATTACCTGTTATCTTCACCAGTTCACCTAGAATCTGGACGTGCTCACAATGAATAGGGACAATGATACACTGTGTAGTCCAGTCTAAACGATTAGTGCTCTGTAACTGTGCGGTTACCATAGCTACAGTTTTACTTTACTACAACTCGTCATTGTTAAATAGCTCTCCAGAGAGCCCGTAATATTAAACAGAGAAGATCTAGTAGCGTGTAATATGGTGATTCGTGGTATTAGTAACTTGTTTATATATTCAACCCTCGATCGAATCTAGATAATATGTGCACTGTGATACGAACAGAGCTTTAATAGTTGTTCAAAGAGAGCGACCTGGGTTAATAAAGAGCAACTAGTCGTAACTTCTATTTTTCAAGTTCCAGCTACCACCAGGTGTACAACTTGTAAACACTACTAGATATTATAACATTCTATATTATAAAGGAGCAAACTGTGTGTAAAAGTGTAAACCAATCGTAAGAGTTGTCTACAACTTCCTATAATGCTGCTGCTGTGTTTTGTTCAAGCAAAACAATTGTTTAATAGAAGCAGCGTGTAACATGTCATTCTCTGTTACACGCTCTTCAACTGATCACAAAGTGGTATTTATTATATTTCATTTTCTAAAGTAATTCTATAAAAAAATAATAAATCTTATATAATTTAACTGCCACTTTAAACACTGTCCGTTCTCTTTCCTCTTCTTCTTCTTCTTCTTCTCGTTCTCTTCTTCTCTTTATGTCCATGCTATTGAGAGATTGCATTTGAAGGAAGTGTGCTTCACTAAAATACACACTACACAGTGCTCCATAGTGCTAAATGAGAGCGCTACTACAACACTTGAAGAGTGTAGCTTCAGTTCATTGTCCAATGTCCATTATACAGTGTATCCCCTCTCCTACTCTCCTAGAAACCACCTATACTACTATATTATATAGTATATACTACTCTATCCAGTGTTGTCCTCTAATGGCCCTATTACTCCATTACCTGTCATTAGCTCTACATACCACCTCATTAACAGTCACGTGCACAACACGTGGGCAGCACGTGGGCAACACTGGATCAGGGACTGGTACACTGACTAGGAGCACACGGAAACATTATGTTAGAAGCAGCTGAGCAGTGTTAACCTATACACTATACAGTATACAGTATACTAGTACACTAATATATACTAGTACTATAATAGAGTATAGCTAGACCTGCTAGAGTGATGCTATTTTAGAAAGCTGAGAGCTGACAAAGTTGAGGTTAGGTAAATTTAGGTGAGGTTAAGTGAGATTAATTGAGGTTTAGTGAGTTTAATTGAGTTAAGGCTAGCTTAGGTGGGCTTTAATATTTAAAACACTCCATATTCTTCAACACATCACAATCTGTGTACAGAATGATTCCCTCCCAGTAAAGATGAGTAAAGTAAGAGTCTCAGCAGTAAATAGCACACAGACAATACTATTAGCGGGAGTAGACATACAATACCTTGAGATTGGTAGATGTAAATACAGTGCCCTGCTATATAACATACAATACCTTGAGATTGGTAGATGTAAATACAGTGCCCTGCTATATAACATACAATACCTTGAGATGGTAGATGTAAATACAGTGCCCTGCTATATAACATACAATACCTTGAGATTGGTAGATGTAAATACAGTGCCCTGCTATATAACATACAATACCTTGAGATTGGTAGATGTAAATACAGTGCCCTGCTATATAACATACAATACCTTGAGATTGGTAGATGTAAATACAGTGCCCTGCTATATAACATACAATACCTTGAGATGGTAGATGTAAATACAGTGCCCTGCTATATAACATACAATACCTTGAGATGGTAGATGTAAATACAGTGCCCTGCTATATAACATACAATACCTTGAGATTGGTAGATGTAAATACAGTGCCCTGCTATATAACATACAATACCTTGAGATTGGTAGATGTAAATACAGTGCCCTGCTATATAACATACAATACCTTGAGATTGGTAGATGTAAATACAGTGCCCTGCTATATAACATACAATACCTTGAGATTGGTAGATGTAAATACAGTGCCCTGCTATATAACATACAATACCTTAAGATTGGGGGGGGGGGTGTAACCCAAAAAAACCCAACTCCTACCCAAGAAAAGGTAATACTGGGATTGGGTTTTTTTGGGTTTTTTTGGGTTTTTTAAACAAAATTTAAACAAAATTCTAGCCATTTCATTAATTGTATTGAATGTGAATTATTTCCCACTGAGTCTTACCTACGTGTTGTTCTCATGTCTTAACTTAATAGATAGTTTACATAGTATATAAGTGTGTTTATATTGATAGTATGTTATCACGATAGCAAACAGGATGTCTCGTTCATCGAGATATAATCCATATGAATGCACAAAGTGGAAATGTGCCAAATGTGGCAAATGTGTTCTCCTGTCATGGAAGGAGGCTATGACGAAGGTCAAGGCAAGTCAAAGCACATGACTTAAATTACTTGACTTAAGGCGGCTTCAGAGTCCGACTCTCGATGATGCGATGTGTCTCCAAAGCTTTCTGTCCGCCATAAGCTCCTTAATCTCCCCAGTGTTCTTGAGTCCAGTGTCACTTATTAGGTTATCGACGAAGGTGAGCGGTGGTCTACCCCTCCCTAGGTTCCCAAAGGAGAAGTTGGTGTGCTGCCAGGTCATCATGTCGCTGGATGTGCCCAGCCAACCTCATTCTTCTGGCCTGTATCTTCGAAATAACTCTTGGGAGTAATCCAAAGACCTCCTTATTGGTGCGATGTCCTCTCCAGTCCACGTTTAGGGCCATCTGAAGCATTCTACTGTAACATCCGTCTATTCTTTTCTTCAAAGATTCTGTTATTGTCCACGTTTTCGTTCCATACAGGAAGATTGATTCAACCATAGCTTGAACAGACGGATCTTTAAATCTCGGCGCAAATTGGACAACCATATAGCCTACATTTTGTGGTAGGCAGCCCATGCCTTGGCCTTGCGTAACCTAAAGTCGTGCTCCGTTGTACTAAAATCCTCAACTTCTTCTAAGGCATGTCCGTCCTTAGAAATTATTGTGTGTGGCTCCTCTCCTACTAAATTAACTGTAAGATCCTTGGTTTTAGACAAAAGAGATTTCCTGCCTCCTCATCAGATGAGGCTTCTGTAGGACTGTAGCATGTGATGACAGTGAGCCTGGGCTTTCCATTAAGAGAAATGGTGAGGATCCTTGCGCTGTAAGATTTTATAACTTTATAAGACTTATAGCCTCATATGCTGTCCTCTTCAAGATGATTCCTACTCTCCCATTAGAAGCGCCAGCTGCGTTTCTCCACGCAGATGAGATCACTGGATGAATCCCTTTGTCCATCTTTTCTATTCTGGTATTCTCAGCAATCAGCATGCACTACCCGATGTTCGATTCTTGCAGGGCAAGGATGTGCAGCTTGCTTCGAGAAAATAGTTCTTCAAGTTCGATGCGTTTGTGCTGTTCTTTGGCTGTTCTTATGTTAAACGTGCCAACCTGAGCAGCCCTTTTACATGATACAATGCAATTGATGTTCATATTTTTTTGATGTTTTCTTGTTTGACTTTCTGTAGAAATAGGTTGTCGTGTTGTGGAGACCGAGTCATCAGCTTCTGTAATAGCAGCGTAATTACCCCGGCAACCACTTCCACTAGAAAAATAAGGGGCTTTAACCCTTGGCCTTAAGCTGTTGATAAACTTCATCTTGACTTTTCAGTTGGCTCACAATCCTGTGCAGTCCCCTGCACATTCACACATTGGCAGTGGATTGTGTTCTTAACTCTTGCGCCACTAAAAGGTTAAGGGCATCCGCTTGAACAATAGCCATATTTAACTCTCACCATAATATCTTGGGTATCTTGAGCATGTAATTGCACGAACATATTCTATACAAGACAAATGTGACACTTCCTTTTTCTACCCAACAGCATCAGTTGTAATCCTTACCCAATCGTCACCTGCTCCAGTGTGGGACTTTTTATCCCAAAGCATAAAGAGGTTAGAGTGAGAACAGAGCTACACTTTAGCGGGGACTAACCCTTCCCCTGACTAGACTACCTCGTTACCCGGTACCCCGGGCATAGGGAGCCGTATCCTGACTACCAGAGTGTAGTCCAGTCTAGCTGGGTCATAGTAGACTAGGTTGAACAGGGTAACAGCCAACACCTCTTTAGCTACTGTGCAATCCACAGTAAAGATTTACGAGTCTCAAAGCTTCTTGTAGACCAAGAGTTAAGGAGTCAATAGATCAAATTATTGAACTTCCAGGGCTCAATGTCTCCCGTCGACCGTCCTGCCTTTAGCCTGGACCCCCTGTCCAGTATCCAGTCTTCACCACGCGGAGGTAGTGGCTTTCATCATGCTGTCCGATGAGTGTCTGGAAGAGGGCACCAGCAGGATACCCCTTTTCTAAGTTCGGGAGCCTCACATCAGACCAGGGCTTCCACCCAGCTTCTATCCAGCGGTGACGCCTTGGGCCACCTAAGCTTCACACAACCATTGAAAGACCACCTGCCTACGTCTGTAAAAATTTTGATGATGCGATTATTACAGTCAAGGGTCTGATGCTGTACATTCTCAGTGTAACAGCTGACAACAGTTATCAACACTTTATGCCCTGGCTGTTTACATCCGATGCCTGCGAGCAAACTTTATGCTGTCCTGCGCATAGGCCTCCATGCAGGCATTAGAACTAATCTGTGTTCTAACTTTCTAAGGATATGTTGGTTGGCATGGGCAAATCAAACCGTTCCCTCGAGCTTGATGCACTCGGCAAAAGTTTGATCCCTGTAACAGTTGCCCACTCTCGCAACAAGCTTGTTATACCGCATCCGAAAGCAGAGAAACTATTTTGAGGTAGATACTTCAATCCCAAGATTGTTCCAAGCTATGAAGAAGGGAGTCTCAAGGGGTAGAGAACTCATTCAAGAACACTGTAACTTTGAAGGAGAGGCTTTCCAACCATCTTCTGACGGAGCAGAGAGTGACGAAGCGGAAACAGATGATGACGAAGAGGAAGTGGAGGATATTGACTCATCAGAGGAATGGGCGAAAATAGTAACTGTGTATGCGATGGTGATGCTCTGCATCATGATACGGCTGTTGAGGTTTGCCTCAATGGAGGGCGAGATCGAATGCCATCCCAGTCAAGATTTTAGCGACTCCAGGGCCATAAACAAGCGAAGATATCACTTAATATCACATGTGATCATGCAGCCCATGGTAACTGCAAGATTCTTTCAGTTGGAGATAGAGCATGGTTTCTCGTTAAGCGGATGATCAGGAAAACGGAAACAGAGATCGTGAAGGTGAGAAGAAAGGCTTTATTCCTCTCGTACCGGTTGTGGTCAGGGTTGGGGTCATCAGTGAGTTGCGTCCCTACTAACTCAATTTGCCATGGCCATCGAAGTGAGCATTACATATGGCTGATATCATATCTGGATGGCCAACTTCTTCTGAGCACATCAGTGAATAAAATACTGCTTTTGGGTGATATTTAAGCGATTATATCTATTGTGATGTTGTAGTGATGAACCACAACAGTGATGTTGTACTGATAATTGTTTTGCTAGGTGCCTACATGATTTTATTTCCTTCAAATGAAAAATTTGTAAAAAACCCAAAAAAACCCAACTCCTACCCTGAAAAAGGTCATACTGGGATTGGGTTTTTTTGGGTTACACCCCCCCCAGATTGGTAGATGTAAATACAGTGCCCTGCTATATAACATACAATACCTTGAGATTGGTAGATGTAAATACAGTGCCCTGCTATATAACATACAATACCTTGAGATTGGTAGATGTAAATACAGTGCCCTGCTATATAACATACAATACCTTGAGATTGGTAGATGTAAATACAGTGCCCTGCTATATAACATACAATACCTTGAGATTGGTAGATGTAAATACAGTGCCCTGCTATATAACATACAATACCTTGAGATTGGTAGATGTAAATACAGTGCCCTGCTATATAACATACAATACCTTGAGATTGGTAGATGTAAATACAGTGCCCTGCTATATAAGATCCTCACAGTCACGTGATACTCTGCTCACATGTAACAGTATAATAATATGAGATACAGCTGATGCAGCTGATCACTCAGAAAGGTCTGATACTGCTTTACGAATAGCACTACCCACGTCACACAAGTCTCCTATCACAATAGAGTTCACTTAAATATAGTACCTGTGCATTATATATAATATAATATCATCCAGGTACGAGGTTTCATTATATAATACTCATTGTAAAAACCAAATTAATTTAATAAAAAGAACCTCTAATGCCACACGTCTTCTTGTGAGATGGAGAATTTCAATTAAATCTAGTAGAGAATTTTGTGTAGTTTTCAGCACACATACAGTATCTATACTAATAATCCCAACAAATCGTTGTGTGTGTATGTGTGTATGTGTGTATGTGTGTATGTGTGTATGTGTGTATGTGTGTATGTGTGTATGTGTGTATGTGTGTATGTGTGTATGTGTGTATGTGTGTATGTGTGTATGTGTTTATGTGGGAAATTTCTGAGCGGCTTAATCAAGAAAACGGTAAGAGTTAAGGGACTGGTTTTTTCGGTATAGTTTCGACAAAACTATGACGAAGCCAATAAGAAAATTTTAAAAAAACATCGGCCGGTGGTAAGTAGATTTATTGATGGTTTTGTACCACAAATGTGACACAAGATGGCTCACATTTTCTCCCTCCTCGCTCTCTCTTCCATTACTGCATATTATGTAGCGTTGGTACATGGATCATAATTAGGTTAGCTGCAAGATAATACTATAAGCTTATTACGACAATGTTATGCGTGTTTTCAATATATAATAGGCGGGTTTATACTTTTGCATAAATTCAACTGCGATAGTGAAGTCTCAGCCGTAGGGTTACACTAGTATATAATATCATCAATAACTGCGTTACTTAATGATCTATCCTGATTGTAATTGTAGGGCCTGTCGTGATATCGTCGATCAAATTAGTTACACTGGGATCGGGTAGTACCCATCATTCTGCGGCCTGTATATGAGAACTGTCATCTCGCACACCTCATTCTGCGGCCTGTATATGAGTACTGTCATCTCGCACACCTCATTCTGCGACCTGTATATGAGAACTGTCATCTCGCATACCTCATTCTGCGGCCTGTATATGAGAACTGTCATCTCGCACACCTCATTCTGCGGCCTGTATATGAGAACTGTCATCTCGCACACCTCATTCTGCGGCCTGTATATGAGTACCGTCATCTCGCACACCTCATTCTGCGGCCTGTATATGAGAACTGTCATCTCGCATACCTCATTCTGCGGCCTGTATATGAGAACTGTCATCTCGCACACCTCATTCTGCGGCCTGTATATGAGAACTGTCATCTCGCACACCTCATTCTGCGGCCTGTATATGAGTACCGTCATCTCGCACACCTCATTCTGCGGCCTGTATATGAGAACTGTCATCTCGCACACCTCATTCTGCGGCCTGTATATGAGTACCGTCATCTCGCACACCTCATTCTGCGGCCTGTATATGAGAACTGTCATCTCGCACACCTCATTCTGCGGCCTGTATATGAGAACTGTCATCTCGCACACCTCATTCTGCGGCCTGTATATGAGTACTGTCATCTCGCACACCTCATTCTGCGGCCTGTATATGAGAACTGTCATCTCGCACACCTCATTCTGCGGCCTGTATATGAGAACTGTCATCTCGCACACCTCATTCTGCGGCCTGTATATGAGAACTGTCATCTCGCACACCTCATTCTGCGGCCTGTATATGAGTACCGTCATCTCGCATACCTCATTCTGCGGCCTGTATATGAGAACTGTCATCTCGCACACCTCATTCTGCGGCCTGTATATGAGTACCGTCATCTCGCATACCTCATTCTGCGGCCTGTATATGAGAACTGTCATCTCGCATACCTCATTCTGCGGCCTGTATATGAGAACTGTCATCTCGCACACCTCATTCTGCGGCCTGTATATGAGAACTGTCATCTCGCACACCTCATTCTGCGGCCTGTATATGAGAACTGTCATCTCGCACACCTCATTCTGCGGCCTGTATATGAGAACTGTCATCTCGCACACCTCATTCTGCGGCCTGTATATGAGTACCGTCATCTCGCACACCTCATTCTGCGGCCTGTATATGAGAACTGTCATCTCGCACACCTCATTCTGCGGCCTGTATATGAGAACTGTCATCTCGCACACCTCATTCTGCGGCCTGTATATGAGTACCGTCATCTCGCACACCTCATTCTGCGGCCTGTATATGAGTACTGTCATCTCGCACACCTCATTCTGCGGCCTGTATATGAGAACTGTCATCTCGCACACCTCATTCTGCGGCCTGTATATGAGAACTGTCATCTCGCATACCTCATTCTGCGGCCTGTATATGAGTACCGTCATCTCGCACACCTCATTCTGCGGCCTGTATATGAGTACCGTCATCTCGCACACCTCATTCTGCGGCCTGTATATGAGAACTGTCATCTCATACACCTCATTCTGCGGCCTGTATATGAGTACTGTCATCTCGCACACCTCATTCTGCGGCCTGTATATGAGAACTGTCATCTCGCACACCTCATTCTGCGGCCTGTATATGAGAACTGTCATCTCGCACACCTCATTCTGCGGCCTGTATATGAGAACTGTCATCTCGCACACCTCATTCTGCGGCCTGTATATGAGTACCGTCATCTCGCACACCTCATTCTGCGGCCTGTATATGAGTACTGTCATCTCGCACACCTCATTCTGCGGCCTGTATATGAGAACTGTCATCTCGCACACCTCATTCTGCGGCCTGTATATGAGAACTGTCATCTCGCACACCTCATTCTGCGGCCTGTATATGAGTACCGTCATCTCGCACACCTCATTCTGCGGCCTGTATATGAGAACTGTCATCTCGCACACCTCATTCTGCGGCCTGTATATGAGAACTGTCATCTCGCACACCTCATTCTGCGGCCTGTATATGAGTACTGTCATCTCGCACACCTCATTCTGCGGCCTGTATATGAGAACTGTCATCTCGCACACCTCATTCTGCGGCCTGTATATGAGTACCGTCATCTCACACACCTCATTCTGCGGCCTGTATATGAGAACTGTCATCTCGCACACCTCATTCTGCGGCCTGTATATGAGAACTGTCATCTCGCACACCTCATTCTGCGGCCTGTATATGAGTACCGTCATCTCGCACACCTCATTCTGCGGCCTGTATATGAGTACTGTCATCTCGCACACCTCATTCTGCGGCCTGTATATGAGAACTGTCATCTCGCACACCTCATTCTGCGGCCTGTATATGAGAACTGTCATCTCGCACACCTCATTCTGCGGCCTGTATATGAGAACTGTCATCTCGCATACCTCATTCTGCGGCCTGTATATGAGAACTGTCATCTCGCACACCTCATTCTGCGGCCTGTATATGAGTACCGTCATCTCGCACACCTCATTCTGCGGCCTGTATATGAGAACTGTCATCTCGCATACCTCATTCTGCGGCCTGTATATGAGAACTGTCATCTCGCGCACCTCATTCTGCGGCCTGTATATGAGAACTGTCATCTCGCACACCTCATTCTGCCGCACACCTCATTCTGCGGCCTGTATATGAGAACTGTCATCTCGCATACCTCATTCTGCGGCCTGTATATGAGAACTGTCATCTCGCACACCTCATTCTGCGGCCTGTATATGAGTACCGTCATCTCGCACACCTCATTCTGCGGCATGTATATGAGAACTGTCATCTCGCATACCTCATTCTGCGGCCTGTATATGAGAACTGTCATCTCGCACACCTCATTCTGCGGCCTGTATATGAGAACTGTCATCTCGCACACCTCATTCTGCGGCCTGTATATGAGAACTGTCATCTCGCACACCTCATTCTGCGGCCTGTATATGAGAACTGTCATCTCGCACACCTCATTCTGCGGCCTGTATATGAGAACTGTCATCTCGCACACCTCATTCTGCGGCCTGTATATGAGAACTGTCATCTCGCACACCTCATTCTGCGGCCTGTATATGAGTACCGTCATTTCGCATACCTCATTCTGCGGCCTGTATATGAGTACCGTCATCTCGCACACCTCCTTTTAAAAGTAGGTGCTGGGCATGTGAACATTTGCAGTTTTCCAGCATTGATTTGATGAACAAGATGTCGAACTTCACCTGGAGATCATGTGTCAGGGAAGCTCCCCTGTTAAATGGGTCTCATAATGAGGATCTCATTGTAAACACGTTTTGTTGACCCAATGAACTTGGTTCTAAAACGGCATTATAGTGACCAACTTGCCACTAACCACGTGACCAACTTGCCACTAATATAACCACGTGACTAACTTGCCACTAACCACGTGACCAACTTGCCACTTAACCCTTGTAACACGATCTTAGCTCCACAATGTTTTGTATTTAATAAACCCACTTTTTAACCACCCTGCACTGGGCAGTGTTTTTAACCAATCAGCGTACCCCACACTGTAACAACTACCAATCACATCTGCGAGCAATTGTCACGTGCGCCCCAGTGTAACGTTTGTCAATGAGAACCATGTTTACTTTAAACTATACACAATAATACACTGTAAACTATACACAATAATATACTGTCCGCTAGTGTTTGTGTACCATCACGTGACCATTATCACGTGATGTCAATAGGTCCTCTTCCACGATAAGTAAAGAAATAAGGCACTCAAATATAGAGCAATAAGGAACTGTGTGTAACTTTACATGTGTGTTGATGGTAGTCACTAGTCGAGTGTACATTATGAAAACGACGTATCTCGAGGTGACCCGCTGGTGACAATCTACATACCATCTACATTCTTCATAGGCTAGGTGGCCTAGTGGTTATAGCATCCGCCTTGAAGGTCCAGGGTTCGAATCCCAGTGTCAGGTCTAGTCTAGGGAGTAGCTAAGGATCCAATTGATCTATGCGATCTCCTCGGTCGACTCAGCCGAATGATAGGAAACTTGATTGAGGGTTAAATGAGGAGGGGTACCTGTTAAAATTTCAAGAAACTTCTTAGGATACCCCTTCAGTACATACTGTAAACATAGTACTATTATTACATACCATCTACATACCATCATTACTGACTTGTCCATTTCATATCAAACGTCAGCTAACGATCATCACAACTGTACACATGTAGAGCATTAAAATATGTTGTATTCTCCTTATTATGTGGAACAACTATAAAATACATAGAAACTCTTTGAATAAGAGTTGGCTGTAACAGATGGATAGGCCCGAGTACCCGAGAAGGCACATAACACGAGTTATTTCTCTTTGTTTAGAGACAGTTCATGAACAGCGAGAAATGAATAATTGAGGAGTCATTGGACCCGATGAGACTGAGTATTTGAATGAGCATTCATGTCACCTTCGTGCGCTTAGGTGTGTCATGTGACTTAACACAATAGCACGCTTGGAGTTGACCATTTGGCCGCAGTCGAATAGCTCCTGCTGGAGTCCTAGAGGCTCTATATGATATGATACCCTATGATAGCTGTATCTGATGTTTCTTTTGCTACAGAGGCCTTATGTAGCCGGTGGGCCCGACATATTTCGACATATCTCGACACGTCGGGGTTTGTCGGGGTCTGTCGGGATATGTCTGGGTTTGTCGGGATATGTCGGGGTGTGTCGGGGTTTGTCGAGCCTGGAGGCTACATGAGGCCTCTACAGTATCTTCCTATGGAACGAAACAGTTTACGTTAAATAAAAGTCTCTTTCAAGAGATAATGTTCTATTCTCTGACATGACAAGCTGGGGTTGTACCATGATCAGACCTCACACATTCTTTAAATACCATTAACCTGCCTTTGTGTTATCACGGTAACGTTCTGTTGCATCCCACACGCTGTATATAAGTCTAAGTGAGCGTGTTTTATAATATGTGTGCTGTGGTCGTTAAAACATTACACGCGGACAGTCATGTGACCATTATCACGTGACGTCACGTGACCATTATCACGTGACGTCACGTGATAGTTGAGTCTACACAGTGGTATTATCTATTAAAAGACCTCCCTGGTTATCAGTACTAATGGGAACACACTTCCTGTACTTGGTGTAGTGGACACTGGACACTTTACTTATAGAGCCATGTAATAGTTGCAGTGGAATTGTAAAGGTCTTATAATAAGGATCTTTGTGCAAAAATATGGGCGCGTAATGTATGACTTGTGATACGGTGCAATACTATATTAATGTATCATTATGTATACCATACAGTCACATGTTTATAAAGCTTTATATTATGCCTTACTGGCTTTTACGATAATAAAGAGGCTACTTATTAAACATACACTCGCAACCCATAAGACAGCTGTTATTGTTAGCCATGTAATATCGTGCACGGATCTGCTGATCTGTGCAATCACTATTCTTATAATATAGTCAGTACTGTATAACATTGTCATTTAAAGTCATTGAACATATTATACGATATTCACATAATATGATATTATGTGAATATCATTTCATAATGAATATTTTTGTCATTTATATTGTTGAAAATGTATAATTATCGACAATAATCATGCTTTATTTTACGGGCTTTGTAAATGTTCGTTAACCGTTATTATTGGGGTCCGGACTCAAGGGCGTAACTTTAAGTATAGGGTGTGGCACTCTAGGGAGTGAGACTCTAGGGCTCAAGGGCGTGAGACTCTAGGGTGTGAGACTCTAGGGCGGCGCCCTATGAAACAGGACCCTACGATGTACAAATTCTCGTATTTTCGATCGATATTGATAAATACTCTAGAAGCTTAGAAGAGTTACAAGAGTTTCGCGCCTTAGTGTCCCGGACCCGGGGCCAATCTCGTAAACAAAAAATGTTGGTATACAAGCTGGAAAAGTGTTAGTTGCAACTTGCAATGACTTAAGACCCCCCCGGCCCCCACCGCCCCCTCCCCTCCCCCTTAATAACAATAACTTCATTAGAAACCCCTTTTTAAGTTATAATATTCTCAACGCTATAAGAGGCAAAAAAAGGTGGTAGAAGAATAGTTTTCGCATCACTATACCAAATCTCTCGCCATGAGAGTCTCGTGCTCCATACTTTAAAGTGGATTAGTGCGGAGATGGCACACTCCACGGTGAGATCAATGAATGATCTTACTTTGTTCTTCAGTTCTGCTGCAGGCTGCAAGAATCTTTCTTAGCTATCCTTCTGCCGCCCAAACACCGCTCGTATGGGAGAAGACGGGGGGGGGGGGGGACTTTGGTTACCTAGAAGGGCCGCGTGTATAAAGGATGAATTACATTTGGGAGTTAGGGGTTCACATTTCACAAGAGTATTGTTAATTAATACCATCAGCTCAGTACTGACATTTTTATACTCAACGTCAGCTAACGCTTTGTACCTATTTGGGATTCTAAAAAGCTGCAAATTTGAAAAAAATGGGGGAAATATGGAAGATATGGAAATATGTAGTTGAAAATAAGGAAATAGTTGAAGATAAGGAAAGTCTTACGTTCTGGTACGTCATTGTGGCTATTTAATTACTATTAATTTAATTTACTATTATTTAATTACTGTTAGTTGTTACATAATAATACTTCAGATACACGAGCGATTGTACAGTGGGATAATGTGTACGTGCACTCTCATCGTAATCCTAACGATCCAAATGCAGAGAAAGGTACCATTTTCTTATCGTTTAAAATATAGATTTACAGATTACAGAACTTAATTATTGATGGTCAGATAGTGTTTGTAACTGGACATTACACTGATCAACAGTTTTTAGCCCACCGAGTTTTTTACCATCATTGCTTCTCCCCAGCTTAAAAAGCAGGCAGCAGCTTGGTTTAATTAATATGAGTTCACATGTAACAAAGATAACAGAGATAAAATGCAGTTATTTACATTATACAATTATTATATTATAGCCATTATATGGACATGGTTTAGTTGCAAAATGCACACGTCTTAGAAATTAATCAGCGAAACCTTTCAGATATGCCGTTCAGTTTCCAAGCACAATTGTACATCAACGGTGACATTATTTTTGCTTACAAACAGGTGAGTTACGGCTATTGTAATCCCTTTTTAATAAGTTAATATGCATGATAATTACATTATACGTAGATTATTTGTATTCAAATTATCTAATTGAGTAAACTAGTTGCTAATAGTCATCTCTGATTGTTTCAGTAATTAATAACAATATTTTAACCCTTCCTTGAACTTTATTTTTATGTGGATTATCGATGCATTATATAATAGCATTATGAAGACTAAAGAGTGATTAAATTATTTGCAAGTGACAGATTTTCGGCCAATATTAATCGTGAATAATTTTATTTGATGATTTATCATATAAACCGTTTGAAGCATTAAATAGTTAAACAATTAAACAATTAAACAATTAGGACTGCAACTGATTATTCTCGTTGGAGTTACTTTTTAACGAGAAAGTAAATCACGAATTATATAAAACTGCTTAATTGTTATGCCACTTATAAGTGCTAATAATAGTAATGACGGAACGTACAATTAATTTTTGAACTATAGATTTCTAATCCGAGAATTATTGTGAATATTTTCAGAACTTGATAATAATCAAGTTAGTCTAAGTTTTCCGACAAAGAATGTTTTTAATCAATCTTCTTACAACGTCGATAAAAGATTATAATTTATGTAATAATTTATGTAATAGAGAGGTTTCGTTTATGTCTGAAATGAAATTAATCTTATTATATTAATGTTATTAAATTAATGTTATTATATTATAGCGAAGTGCAATAAACGTTATAAGAATCTATTTACAGTATTATACAAAAGGCATTCATTACTTACAAAGGAATTACAATTATTCTAATAATTTCTGTTTATAAAATAACTGAGTAAGAAGAATCCTAAGAATTAATGAAAAAGATAATTTAGCTACATGTTCATGAGTTCTATTAAACGATGTACTTGACAAGCTGTCCAGGGTTCAAATTGAGTCCTTTATAATATTATGTTGATTCATTTTAGTTTTGGTATGCATTAAAGCATTAGATAGTTTTTAAAACAATCAAATAGGTTATATTAAAATTTAAACAACTTAATGCTATTCTCCAGTCGAGTGCTCAGGTTAGATTTCTAATCCGAGAATTATTATGAATATTTTCAGTTGATAATAATCAAGTTAGTCTAAATTTGCCGACAAAGAATGTTTGTAATCAATCTTCTTACTTACTATTTAAACAACTTAATGCTATTTTCAGGTCCCTTTCTCAGTAGACAGTATTGATGATGACTCTCATTACGTTAAGATTGGAATTTCTGAAGCATTCTACGAGGTCGACACCAAACATGGTACATACTTTCAACACTACTATATAACAAATAATTTGAGAACTGATGAAGATGTAGACCATCGAAAATATTTTTGTGTGATTAACTGCTTGTTTCATTTGTTGAGCTCGCTAGTGGAGGAAGAAACAGAATTTTCACCTATCAACATGGTACATGATACACTTTAACAATTCTCTACAATATTTCTTGTAATAATAAAAATAATAAAATTTGGTAGCTTAAACACAAACTCTAAGCCCAGTGGATAAACCACAAAACTTATGCTCTATTGTGTGAAACAAAGATACTAGATCAAGATAACTATCAAGGAGTGTATGCATAGGACACCAAACATGGTACATACACTTTAACAATTCTCTACAATATTTCTTGTAATGATATTGGTGGTGATTCTATTGTTCTACCAAGACTAACGTATCAAGAGTGAAGTGTTTCAAATAACGGAGTAGTTCGCTGTTTATTAGTCTCATGATTGAAATACTGATATTATATGTTATATAGTAGTGTTGAAAGTATTAATACTTTCAACACTACTATATAACAAATAATTTGAGCCTGAAGATGGCGTTGACGCCGAAAATTTGCCCTTACTCCTAACTTCCTTGTTTCATTTGTCCTTGTCTCTTCCAACCGGATATTATCCATATATCAGTCAAGTGTTTAGTTGTATCATCGATAATTAAAAATATTAAAACAAATATTACATTGTTCTAGTGAAAGTAGTTTAATATTCTTGATACTCCTTTTTCTTGAGCCAATAACATCTGGAATAGTTCATCCGCGAATACCACAAAGTTGATGTACCGTTTGCAGTGTATAGTGTACTGTGTATATATATAGTGTACTGTGTATAGTGTACTGTGTATAGTGTACTGTGTATAATAACATCTGAACTACAGGTATGACGGTGACCTATATCCACGAATACCACAAAGTTGATGTACCGTTTGCAGTGTATAGTGTACTGTGTATATATATATACTGTACTGTGTATAGTGTACTGTGTATAGTGTACTGTGTATAATAACATCTGAACTACAGGTATGACGGTGACCTATATCCACGAATACCACAAAGTTGATGTACCGTTTGCAGTGTATAGTGTACTGTGTATATATTATATAGTGTACTGTGTATAGTGTACTGTGTATAGTGTACTGTGTATAATAACATCTGAACTACAGGTATGACGGTGACCTATATCCACGAATACCACAACGTTTATGTACCGTTTGCAGTGTATAGTGTACTGTGTATATATTATATAGTGTACTGTGTATAGTGTACTGTGTATAGTGTACTGTGTATAATAACATCTGAACTACAGGTATGACGGTGACCTATATCCACGAATACCACAAAGTTGATGTACCGTTTGCAGTGTATAGTGTACTGTGTATAGTGTACTGTGTATAGTGTACTGTGTATAGTGTACTGTGTATAATAACATCTGAACTACAGGTATGACGGTGACCTGTATCCACGAATACCACAAAGTTGATGTACCGTTTGCAGTGTATTGTGTATAGTGTATTGTGTATAGTGTACTGTGTATAGTGGACTGTGTTTAGAGGTATAGTGTACTGTGTTGAGTGTGTATAGTGTACTGTGTATAGTATTGTCAGTATAAGTGACCGGCAATAACTACAGGTATGACGGTGACCTATATCCACGAATACCACAAAGTTGATGTACCGTTTGAGCACATAACGGTGGGCTCCGAAGTTATGCTCAACGCTCTCACCAGTAAGTTAAATCTACAATTAATGTACTGTCAAGCAATCTTGAGGGTCACAAAATCGAAAATCTTTTCAGAATTCAGACAGCATATTAACTTTAAGATTACGCAATTTAATGAATATATTATAGAATATTGTACATGGCAAAAAAATACGAGGTGTCGACTGTCGTACGTCTGCATTTTCGACATCCAACTTTTAGAAACAATCGACGCATCTTTGAAATTTTTCACAACACATTATGGAAAATAGGTAGTTGTCGAAATTTAGTGTTGGCACTTCTAAATGTATGACAACTATGTCGAGACAGCTTTGACAACAGCGGAATATTCTAATTTTTAAAATTTATAATAATGTGTTGCCTTTGGACACGAAGAAATATGAGGCTTGAAAAAAAAAATGATTTGCTTTATATATATTAAGTATTAAATTTAAATTATTAATTTATAATAATTTCAGCTTGCGCCACCGCACAGAGTTGTGCAGCTTGTGCAACGTTAGAGACTACATTTAACTGTAGTTGGTGCCCAAACGTGCAACAGTAAGTCCAACTTTAATTGTTTACTGCAAAACATTACTAATTACGTGCAACAGTAAGTCCAACTTTAATTGTTAACTGCAAAACATTACTTATTACGTGCAACAGTAAGTCCAACTTTAATTGTTTACTGCAAAACATTACTTATTACGTGCAACAATAAGTCCAACTTTAATTGTTAACTGCAAAACATTACTTATTACGTGCAACAGTAAGTCCAACTTTAATTGTTAACTGCAAAACATTACTTATTACGTGCAACAGTAAGTCCAACTTTAATTGTTTACTGCAAAACATTACTTATTACGTGCAACAGTAAGTCCAACTTTAATTGTTAACTGCAAAACATTACTTATTACGTGCAACAGTAAGTCCAACTTTAATTGTTTACTGCAAAACATTACTTATTACTTGCAACAATAAGTTTAACTTTAATTGTTAACTTCAAAACATTACTAATTACGTGCAACAGTAAGTCCAACTTTAATTGTTTACTGCAAAACATTACTAATTACTTGCAACAGTAAGTCCAACTTTAATTGTTAACTGCAAAACATTACTAATTACGTGCAACAGTAAGTCCAACTTTAATTGTTAACTGCAAAACATTACTTATTACGTGCAACAGTAAGTCCAACTTTAATTGTTCACTGCAAAACATTACTTATTACTTGCAACAATAAGTTTAACTTTAATTGTTAACTTCAAAACATTACTAATTACTTGCAACAATAAGTCCAACTTTAATTGTTTACTGCAAAACATTACTTATTACTTGCAACAATAAGTTTAACTTTAATTGTTAACTTCAAAACATTACTAATTACTTGCAACAATAAGTCCAACTTTAATTGTTTACTGCAAAACATTACTTATTACTTGCAACAGTAAGTCCAACTTTAATTGTTAACTGCAAAACATTACTTATTACGTGCAACAGTAAGTCCAACTTTAATTGTTAACTGCAAAACATTACTTATTACTTGCAACAGTAAGTCCAACTTTAATTGTTTACTGCAAAACATTACTTATTACGTGCAACAGTAAGTCCAACTTTAATTGTTAACTGCAAAACGTCACTAATTACTTGCAACAGTAAGTCTCACTCTAAACTAAAACATTACTAATTTAATGTTTATTTTAATTATGTAGTTGTTTTTTTAACATTCCCAGATGATGTTCAAATATTAATGTTTACAGTATACTTTTAAAAAAAGTTTCGTGTCGAGAGACTACCTGTATTAGTCACAGGCTTTTTATCAGAAGTTTTAGCTGAAGTTATGATATATAACTTAGCAGTTAGCACCAACGATCCTAGCCGGAATCCACCTTCCTTCGTATACTGCTACTAGCGACAAATTCGTGGTTCAATCATAGCTTTATTTGGACAATTGCTCAGCCATCCCCTAAATATGTTTAAATGTCACTAACACCTCAAGTCAAGTTATAAATATTTGGTTATCAATATACTGGGTGTCTAGAAACCCATAATTTGATAAGGCATCACCGTTATTTAGTCTAGCTAGTTTAATAACTGCAATTTTATACAGAGTTATTATTTTATTACATTTTATTATATTTCTTATATTTTATTATTTATGCCAAAGCGTTCAATAAGTGTTAGAATTTATTATTTATTTATTTATGTTACAATAACAGCTATTGACTCTATAACATATTATATACGGTAAACACACTCGCCTGCAGTCTCTTATCTGTTTTAACCCGACCCTATTTGTTCATTGTTTGTGTATCTCTGCTCTCTTATCTGTTTTAACCCGGCCCTATTTGTTCATTGTTTGTGTTTCTCTGCTCTCTTATCTGTTTTAACCCGGCCCTATTTGTTTGTGTTTCTCTGGTCTCTTATCTGTTTTAACCCGGCCCTATTTGTTTGTGTTTCTCTGGTCTCTTATCTGTTTTAACCCGGCCCTATTTGTTTGTGTTTCTCTGGTCTCTTATCTGTTTTAACCCGACCCTATTTGTTCATCGTTTGTGTATCTCTGGTCTCTTATCTGTTTTAACCCGACCCTATTTGTTTGTGTTTCTCTGGTATCTTATCTGTTTTAACCCGGCCCTATTTGTTTGTGTTTCTCTGGTCTCTTATCTGTTTTAACCCAGCCCTATTTGTTTGTGTTTCTCTGGTCTCTTATCTGTTTTAACCCGGCCCGTTCATTGTTTGTGTATCTCTGGTCTCTGTAACAACACGTGTGCAGGTGCAGTGACGGAACATCTCGCTGGAAACAGAACTGGATAACAGGAAAGTGTAACGAGCCTGACAACTCCGTTACACAGGCTACGGAGTGTCCCAATGAGAGCGAGGCTGCTTTACCTCCTAAAACTGATAAAGGTGCGTTTTAATTGATTAATTAATACAATTTTTAAATTTACAATGCTTTCTTTAGCTTGCTTCCTTTAAGCTATTTAACATGAGCTGTATAAAATATGCATTAATTTCTGAGATTTTCAAGCAGCTGAAAAGATGCATGATAAATAAAGTTTATGCTAGTTTATCGATGAATGCAAGGTTACTAACATTCTGATTACTTCACGCAAGTGTTGACTATAATTAAGACCGCGTATGTTTCGCGAGCACATCTATGTGATTTCTCGTTGATTAGCTGTATTTTGTTTTCGATGTTTCATAATTTACAGGACACCTATAATGGACATTATAATATTGTATTACAGATGAGCCTAATATTTATATTAAACACACTTTTAAACTTAATGTATAAATTATAAAATAATATAATAATTCTCACTATAAGCTACGTTGCTAAACACAGTTTATTGTTCGTTATACAATACATATTTCCGCAGCGTGCTATTCGTTATTTATTTGAACTATTTTGGGTTTTGAAAAAAGTCATCCCAGAGCCTGGTAAATTTGTGACCACTAACTTTGTTACAAAGCCTAAAAAAGTAAAAAGTCGTTACAGAGCCTAAAAAGTCATCACAAAACCCAAGGAAGTTGTTACTGAACCTAGAAAATCCTTCACTGGGCTCAAAGCTCTCACCAATAAGTTATAAATACCTAGTTACTACCTAGTTACTACCTAGTTACTACCTAGTTACTACCTAGTTACTACCTAGTTACTACCTAGTTACTACCTAGTTACTACCTAGTTATTACCTAGTTACTACCTAGTTACTGCCTAGTAACCTATATCCACGAATGTATTGTTTGAGCACATTACAGGGGGATCCGAAGTTACGCTCAACTCTCTCACCAACTCACCAAAACTCACCAGCTCACCACAACGTACGTACATTATCCAGAGACTCGTAATTACACTCACTGCTAACAATATCACGTGACCTGCACGCAAACTCGCGCCGTTAGGAATAACGAAAACATATGGCACCCCACTGTACCAGTAAGTACCCTATCTATTAAGGTACTGTCAAGCAATCTTGCGGGCGACAAAAATTAAAAATCCCAAAATAATATAATAATTCTCGTTGCCCGACACAGTTTATGATTCGTAATACAAAACATATTTCCGCAGCGTGCCATTCGTTATTTATTTGAATTTGATTTTGCCATGGTGTCGGTGAAAATGACTTCAATTTAGTACCCTCTCCACAAAACGCAGGGTTGATAAATAATCACTAATCGTCTTGATATTAAAGGGGTGGAGTTAGAACTGTATTAAGAAGTTTAATACCCTACATTATTAACTGATTTTGATATTTAATTCAATGAACGGACGATTCAAATATGGTTTATGTCATACCACTGCACCGTGAGGTCGAATTTTTATCTTGAACACACCGGTAATACCACTACCACTTCTTACAAAAGGAAACTCTAGCCTTACAGTAACATTTATTATACTGTGCGTCCTCAGACTAAACCGTTATTACCAGCTGCTCAGTCAGATGAAACTAAACCACATAATGTGGGGACATGTGGATAATTTAGGGTCACATGAAATGTATTTAATAGGTTACAAATGTATTATAATGACAATAAGAATTAATAATATGATACTTGTAGGCAAAAAGCAAACATTTTGCCGTTTTCATCTAACTGCATTGAACTGTAATATAGCTTCATTCGCGCTATTTTTATTCATTATATTATTATAATAGTCAAATTTATTATAATATTACGCAATGTATCTATTTCGGTGCAGTTATTTATAACTTTATAATAGGTGAGATGCTATAAGTATATCGGTGACTGGATTGAATTGTTTGACGATGATTCGGATCACGAATGTTTTGCATCTTGCAAATATGTAAAAGGTTACCATTACACAAGTAATACAAGTCAAATGTTATTTTTGGGATCAAAGCTTGCGATGCTCGCTCCAGAAATACCGAGAATGACAAGCCTATCGTCCGGGTCCTTGTCGAAGGGTGATCAACATATTATTTTGAACATTATCATGGAGCCTAGCAAACCCTAAATCTGACAATTTCTTCGATTAGATTAAATATGGTAACCACTTCGGTTAGTTTTAATACTTCTATGGAGAAATCAGTTTGTGGCGAGTTTTGGTTCAACTAGTAAGATGCAAAGATGCAGTACAAACTTAACTTTTTTAATAGTTAAGTTAACTATCTAAATAAGAAAGCGTAGCTAGAATAACTAGATACGAAAATATGATTTTTGCATTCAGCTGCAGCTGCCAAGAGGCGCTGAAAACTTTGCTCCTGCTTAGGATAATCCGATTATTTGACGCTAGTCCAGGGCACTCCGCACTACTCTTTTCTTTGCCATTTTACAGGACCCATAACCTTTTTCTTGCGGTAATATGTGTTCAAACTTCAAATAATGGTGTAAGATTGATAACTATTTGCTAGTTTCCTTTTTCCAGATTGGGTGGCGGATCCTACGACTAAACCAAAAACAGAACCTAAAGAAACCGCCACTAACCATGTTCCTTCAACTAACCAAGATTCTGAAGCTCAAAACACAGTTTCTGGTGATAATCATCGGCATTCCAAGCACAAAAATGCAGTAACTGACATGCATCATTTCGTTTCAGAGCATAATAAAATAGTTACAGAGCCTGAAAGAGTCATCACCGACCCTAAAAAAGTCGTTACAGAGCCTGAGAACGTCATCACAGAGCCTCATCGATTTGTCACTAAGCCTGAAAAATTTGTTCATGAACCTGAAAAAGTCACCACTGAGCCTAAGATTGGCACTGAGGAACCTAAATATGTCACTAAAAAAGTCGTTACAAAGCCTAAAAAAGTCGTTACAGAGCCTAAAAAAGTCGTTACAGAGCCTGAGATTGGTACTGAGGAATCTTGGCATCTTATTAACGTTACTGAGGAATCTAAACTAGACTCCACTTACTATTGTAAGTTTTTATCATGCTTACTTTTAATGAAAGCTCCAAATCCAATAAAAACAAAGTTTAGCGTTGATCGTGCCAATAAAAGTTACCTGCTTAACAGTGGTAACTTGCTAGTAGTTTGTTCTTTAGAAAAAAAGAAACAAAGAAATTGCGCTTTGCTAAATATCTGCTTTGAATCTAAACGCTTAGCTTTCCGCACTTTCCTGATATGAAAATTCTCTACATTCCTGTATACACTAAACACGTCCTAACCAATTAACCATGCCATTTCCCAGTGTAACTAATTAAGGGGGTAGGGTTCACCCTGATTTTTGTTGTGAAATTTGATTTGGAGATAGCAATTGACCAACAAACTAGGGCTTGTGACCGAGTTTACACTGGGAAATATTTCCATCACGCTACATTACATAATTCTCAATAAATGTAATAGAGTTGTAGTGTTGTAATTAGTGTAACCTTTTGTAGGTGTGTCTTATAATGAAGCTACATGTGAAGAACGTCATGATTCCATCAAATTATATAGTTAACAATGTTGCTGGGATATCTCTCTGAACTGACTGGCTCATTGGGGGTCGTTAACATATTATTACCTAAAGTTACGTTTTGGCCAAGTTTTGCTATTATATCTAAGGTAAAAATGTAAATCTGATAAGTTTTCCAATTTCCTCCCCCAATACTATTATTAGGGGAGTAGCGAATTCTATATCACTCGCTTCTATCACACGTATAAAAGCAGTGCAAATCTATCTTTGGCACACGTCCTGTCGAGACTATTGACTTTTCGATTACATTGTCATCTTATGGAGTTATGGCGATAAGATCGATTACATTGTCATCTTATGGCAATAAGAGGCTTCTACAGAAAAATCGTTCAAATCATCAATCAAGGTCATTACAGAGTTACAGATCGTTAGAAATAGAAAGGGTTGCTTCAGAGGGTAGTGTTCAGATGATGAGTGTTTATCAGAATGTCATGAATAATGTCAAATCAATACTCATTCTAAGTCATGTTCCTTACAGGTTCCTTACATGTTTTGGCTAAGCATTGACTTTACTTGAGCCAATTTCAAGGCAACCATATATTATTAAGCAATTATGATAGACAATACAATAACCATTACATACATATTAGCTGTACATTTTGCCCTTATCTTTAAGTCAGATGAGCTAAATATATCTTATGCTATAGTAGTTTCCAAGCACAATTTTCTGTAGAATGGACCAAGTATTCTATCAATGTGGTCCTCCTAATCAGTGTATATTCGCATTTTGCTAACCAACAGATAGACGATAAGCTGAGTAAGATTTAAATGATATTATGTGATTGTGATATTATGTTGATATGTGATAATATCTTGCAGCAGACGGTACGGCAGATGCAATACAAATCCCAGGTGCTAAGTCAAGGCCGCATAAGGGTATGTGGAGTTCAAGCAACCCTGATTTTATATTCCTCTTCGTGATCACACTTGAGATCACACTTTTTAATCACTCTTCGTGATTACTGGCTAAACTGCTGACATTTTGGGCATTCTTCTTCAGGATAATTATTAATACTGTCTTCAGCATCTTTCAAAGCACTTAAATTTACGAAATATCACTTCAAGCACTGGTGAAATTATAATTCTATCATTATTTCACAGTGCATTGTGTGATATCTTAGCATTTGCTATGAAGTCCTAATAAAGCTATAAAGCTGTTACAAATCATTGGCTGGTTTAAGGGAAAGCATATATTATATAATTACATGTTACCAGGCACCATATATTATCTAAATGAAATGTTAACCACTGTGAAACTCTGAATGTCAAACCAACAATGTATTATAATCGCGGCATTTTTTTGCTCCGTCGAAAATAAAATACAGAACTCAAAAGGACGTTGTAGCGAGGTTACTTTCTCGTCTCATGTTATAATTTGATTTGGAATACTCTTTGATTTGGAATACATCTTTCGATTAAAATGGTCCGAGAATTTCGAGTAGTTTTTTTCTACACCCAAGTAGTTTTCTTTCCGTTTGTCCAAAAAACATACATTTTCTTAAAATAACACAATACGCTCACGTATTACATTATTAAGTTATTATCTATTGCGTACGTTATGTGTAACGTGTGTTTTTTAACAGTCCCCCTGGATTAAAAGTATTCAAAGTTTTAAAGCTTCAATACGCTGTATTGATAAGGAATTTAAACTGATTTAAAACTGCATAAGTTTAATATTTCCACACTAAGTCTCGCTTGAATGACTTACATGTCCATGTACATCTTTGTTGGGTATATTTAAAACGTCGAAGCGTGTAACAAATGTAAGAATTTATTTATGTATATAAGTATTTCAATATTTAAAAACTTCAATTGATAAGGTACTCATAACCCTGATTTAGGTTTCAACGGCATTATTATATGAATACTAGTGTAACCCGGCCTTCGGCCGGGATTTCACTGCCGCAGTTAAAAAGGGTAGGAGTATTTAGCCACTGAGTCAAAACCCGCATTAGGTGAGCAATTCTATTCGGAGTGCCGTCACGTATCTAATAGTATCTTAGACAATAGTATCTTAAAATCAATAGAAATTAACCCTTATTAACTCCGCACCACACCCGCATATTTGAAAACATACATTTCATTGCCGTATGAAAGTATGAACTCTCTCTACAGTTCAAACAGACCGCTATAAGCGCTCCTTCCCCTAATAAGTTTAAAGTACCCATGACAGCACGTAGTTATGATCTATTCGTACCAACGCTACATAATATTATGCAGTAATGGGAGAGAGCGAGCCCCGTAACTTGATTAAGCTGCTCAAGCCATTTTATGTAACATTTATGGTACAAAACCATCAATTAAACCACTTACCACCGGCCGATTTAAAAAAAATTGCTTATCGGCTTCGTCAGAGTTTTGTCGGCACTATACCGAAAAAACCAGTCCCGTAACTCTTACCGGGAAATTACACACGCACAGACAGACAGACAGACAGACAGACGATCAGACACACACACATTCTGAGATTATTAAGGTGATGGTTAAATAAGGATTACCTTTACAATGAATTTGAAAGAATTTCTTTTTTGACTGAAGGCCATTTGGTACAAAATAGGATTTGCTTAAAGGTTATAATCGATTTGTAGCATACTCTAGATATTGTATATCCCAAGTCAAACGCGAAGACGCCGTGATATTATTAAATTCAAGACAATGGAGCACACGCATTTGTATTTATACGCATAAAGAAATATTTTATATAGCTCTAGCTTTAGTGTCTACTGTTTCGTGGTGAAATAACAAGCTCTGGACACAGAGCTTCTTTTAAAGTAGAGGATCGTAATAAATCAGCCCTTTCGATTCATGCCTATGAACATCACAGTGACATTTTTACTATTGACAACTATAAATTTGCCATTTTGAAAGAATGTAACCCTGGGGGATTAAATAGGGAGGAATTTAGGTATATTGAGAAGTATAGAACTAATTGCTTGGGTCTAAATAGATGCATAGTTGAAAGATAAGGTTCTTAGTTTTTAATTCATTTTTTGAAGCTATATTTTTGTGTAGTTCATTTCCATTTACCACGTGTATTTTTTTATAAGGTTATTTGATTCTCGATTTTTTGAGGCATTTTAGATCTTCATTTGTTTAGTACTAATTAAACTAACCAACTTAATTCCATTGTAGCTAATAATGTAATCTTACGAAGTATACACTACATAATTTGCGTGTTTCACTGTCTAGCCCATCAATCATAATCTGTGGTGAAATAAGAAAATCCAAAACTGTGATAAAATGAATAGAATGTAACTTGCATATTACATACTGCATATTACATACTGCATCTTACATACTGCATCATAGTATCACAGTCGGATATTAATCATTCCCTATTTCCGGAAATTTCATAATTCGATTTGATACCCTATAATTAATTATACAGAAAACGATAACTTGTAAACTCCAAAAATGTCCAGTATATTTCTGGATCGTTAATGTCACAAGGTCATGAAGAAAGCTGGGAGTGGCTGTATAATATATAAACAAATGGCCTTCGTAACGTTCGTTCCTCTAAACTGAAATAGCCAATGAAACATTTGTATTGTAATGTATGTACTAGTGGGGTGTACTGAGTAACGCATAAACGCTCTAAATAGGAAGTAAAGTCTGGTCAGTAACTAGTAGTTCTATAAACACTATATTACTATACATTGGGTTTATAGAAACAGTTTTTAAAGCTTTGTGATACTCAAATCCCGCGACCCGCAGCTTTGTACCTCTACACTCTACAATATTACACTCACAAAATTATCTTCTTTCTTCTTTCTTCTTTCTTCCTCCCATACAATAGGTAGTGGGTACCCTTTCCTGAATCCTGATGTTGTTTTACTTTCTTACTTGTAACATGGTCTCAATCATGACCATGCCCCATGGTTTTATCTATCCACCTTCCAATTACAGTAAAACCGGGCGATTTACCGTACCCCAAAATATTTAAAAATGTCTAAATTTTTAATTCTATAATGTACTCAAGACGTTGTCCCCGAAACTTCTTTTTTTTGGGGACTGGTTTATTTAATTAGCCAGTCAATGTTTACGAATGTAATAACTTTATCAAATAATTATAAAATATGTATTTAACATAAATAGATCAAATCAAAAACGTCATGAACACTGAACACTGATAATTTTACGTGTGTCTTAGCGACATATTATTATCAAAATTCAAACGCCTACTGATTGGCCATGATGAGCAACGTGTATCAAATTACTACACTTCTATCATGAAGAAACCTTCGTGCATTATTATAATATACATAATACATTGTAATACACAATACATTGGCTTAATTTTGTGCTTCTCGCAATCTCTGTAGCAAAGGTATTATGGTATTACATTACACGATCCTTTGTCGGCTGATCTCAAGCAAGCTTGTGAGGATCCCCCTATTTACCCCTTACTTGAGTGCTTGTCAGTCATGACTGGGAACCATTTAATCATTACTGTGCGGTAGAAAACCATCTGGCTTGGACACAAAAGTCACAACCCCAATCTACCTCACAACCCTAATAACCGTAATGTTTATCTTTCTCCAAACTGTACGCTTAATCGGACAGTAATACCCCGATTTACCGCGGAGTTCGGAGAAAGGAAAAAGCGGCGTCCTCAGATTTCTTTATCAGAGCGGCTTCGCAAACTTCAAATGTTTACAGTATTTTTACCATTTCGAAAATACTTTTTACGCTGTTATTTACTTACCTTCTGGTTCTAATGCTGACTGATAATACTAATTAACTACCAATCATGCTAAGTATCTACTAATTAACATAATTATGTTCAGGAGCGTACGAGATGGTGTTATGCCAGGAATCTAAAACAGCTATAGTGTGCTCAGGAGCAGACACCCTTATGATAGAGGAGGCCAGCTTCAGCAGAATGAATTATCACGGGTAAATAATTAGTAAATAATTAGCTGATAAGGAGCGATAATTCAAGAATCATTATTTCGCGTTATCAGGCAACGAATAAGTGGTAGACTTCAAATACATCTTTAAGTAAGGTTATAACGCTGGTAGAATATTTTCTTTAACCATCATTTTCTTTAAATTCTTTAACCATCAGGCATCAGTACCTAATATGATTAGTACTCTAATGAATCAAAATTGATGAATTATTGTAAATACAAAATTAACAAGGAGTAATAATCATAACTGTTTAATTTTTATAATACTATCTAGAAATACAAGTGTTCTGCGTTACGAATAAATAACTATTTTCATGGACCTTTTAAAGGGTGCACTTTTTTTCACAGAGCCTTATTGGTCGTTGCTGTAAACTAATTGGTTAAATATCTTTTATGCTAATTAACCATTTATCTTTATATTAGTAATAATTATATTAATTGTTACTTATTATTAGTGTAGTTCTTGATTTACTTATACTGATCGTTATTCGTTCGTAACCACCAACTCGCCGATAAGCAACGTGTTGAAAGTGGAATACTTCTAACTTATTAAACCTCAGAATATAAACACAGTATCTTAGGATCTTATCGTTAATTCGAGTTTTATGCATATCCATTATCCAACTGTCCTACAAAGGATAATACCACCAAGTCAAATATTGAGACACAATTATTGAAGTCTTGAGTAGGTCTCTATATTTACAGTTACCTGTATATTATCTAGTGTTACAGCTTTATATATAAGCTTTATAAGAGGACATATTTAACCGCATTATCAATTGTAATCCCCAAGGGAGTTATCACGCACTAGAGCACTAGTGTGTCTTTAGAGAGAGACAGCTAACATTGTGTCCAGGTTTAACTACCGGATAGTTGGGTAATTAGTAGGTAATTAGTAAGTAATTAGTAGGTAATTAGTACTAGGTAATTAGTTAGGTGATATAAGTTTAGTTGAGCTGTTAAGTGTTAGAAGTGATGTCATGTTGAGCTGTGATTGGTTGTTTTCACGAAACTGAACAGTGAACATCCAGTGTCTGTTGGAAGTGGAAGACCCTGTATTGGTTATCGCCATTCATACCAACCCAACCCAACACGGTGGGACTGTATTCTGTGTAAAATTATCTTTAATAATAAATGTTTTAATACTTTCAACACTACTATATAACAAATAATTTGAGATCATGAATACGATGTAGTTACATTGAAACGTCGAGTAAACTCCTTTCCCTAATAAGAGCATTTTTACTTGTCGCAGTAACCGGGATAAAGATAATTTTACACAGAATACATTACAACAATGCGACTCATAAATAATACTCCAATCCGGATTTTACACAGTGGGACTAGTTTGAACTAATCATTGAATGTTAATCTGTGGTTTGTTATCTAAATAATATATAATGTATCTTGGTGCGGAATGCGGATGTGTGTGTGGCTTGATTGAATTCTGGGGAAACTCTAATAACCAACAAGAGCTGGCGAATAACGAATTTTACTAGAACAATCACTGGATTATAACCGACTGAACTTAATATTATTATGTAAGATTGAAATTAAGTGATTATGACTAATTAACTGATCAGTCTCTCAAACCCACCAGGTCCTTCTGTGAAAGCTCCAAATCTCCAAACGGAAACAAGAAGTGTGCGTATGATAACAACATGGTTAAAGAAAAGGTCTCAGAGATGTGCAACCACAAAACCAAGTGTTTTGTCCAGTGAGTAATCCCTTAATTAACTTGATTACCTTAATTGCTTAATTGTTTAATTACTTAATCCACTATCTTCAACTGGGCTTAATCATATTATCTTACAATGTATTGATATGATAATAATTTGTGTGGTGGTGGTCAGACTAAGAGCAGAGCCAAATCTGTAGATACACCACGTGACCATATCACATGACACCACGTGACCATATCACATGACCACTATATATAGATAATGGAGCATATGATCACTATCATGTGAATAATTACATAATAGATATGCATCAAATAAGCTTGCCAAGACGACAAGTTAACATGCAATCTTCCTACTCGTGATACAGCTAAAAAATTGGCAAATAAGTCATGTTGTTCACCTCCCTGAGCGAAAAATGTAAAGAATTCAAGGTCAAAGCTCAAAATAATATATAAATACATCTTTGCTGAGCAGGTGAAACTTGTTCATTACCACACACAAGAGTTGCAAGAGTAACAATGGAAATATTTACAGAGCTACTCAAACATTCTTTGGTTCGGACCCGTGCCCTGGAGCTGATAAGACGCTCAATATCTACTACAAGTGTAGCGGTAAGTTAATATATACAATATATGTATTTACCTTACTCGGGAATATTTTAGCGGGTTAATTTATGACGGGGAAAATTAATGACCGGGAAAAATATGGCGGAATTTTCCAAAATCCACCACTTTATCCCAGTCATAATATTCCCGAGTAAGGTAGTAAGTTACATTTTAAAGTTTTTTCTCAAATTTTCTATATTTTCTGAAAACCACGTGACCGCAGGTTCGAACACAGCAGTTAGAGCCCTGATAGGATTCATTGTAACTCTGATCCTCCTTATTGTTATGATATTTGTGGGGTGGTCAGTGTACGCTTACAGGAACCCAACAACCCCCAGTGGACTGTGGCTTATCAAGGTATGTTAGCAATTTTAGGTATGTTTTTTAGCAATATCAAGGTATGTTAGCAATTTTAGGTATGTTTTTTAGCAATATCAAGGTATGTTAGCAATTGTTCATCTTTAAAAATTTGCTCCTTCATAAAAAGATTTATCATTTTTATAATCTCAAAATTCTCGTTGAGTCATCCTGTAGTGTTAAGTTAACAGTGGGGGAAATAGCCTGAAAATGTATCCATGCTTTAAAAAATGTAAAACCTGGACAGGAACAAGATGGTACGTGATCCTTTGATTAATCGAGTTTGTATTGGGGGTTGTGAAACTTTGCGAACCAAGATACGGGCAATTTAGTTCATTTTTTGTGGTTTTTTCGCCTTAGTATCCACATTTAAACAGATATAAAGCTATAACTTACAGAGAATATGTAGTTTAGGCTTACTTTTCATAAAAAGTAAGTCTCATTCAAAAATATTGATATTTGACCAATTTATGGGACGAAATCTACCAAATTTGGTGCGTATGACCAAATATGGGCATATGGTTTTTGGCTCATAACTCAGTCATTTTGTTGTCCAATCTTGATGAAATTTCATATACAAGTTCAGGAGACCACTAGCTACAAGTAGAGCACCATAAACCTGGGTTTTGGGCATGTTCAGGGTTTTTGGCTAGGTAAATTGGGCCTAATTTGGACCGAATATGGGCGTGGCTGCCCTGCGCGTACCGTTTGGCGGTTGGGGTCCGGGATATGACCCCCTCAAAAGTTCGGTCACTGGTCCTAGTTTGTTGGTCAACTATCTCTCAACTATCTCGAAATCAAGTTTCACAAAAAACTAAAAAAATACCCATTGGCCCCCCCCCCCCCCCCCCCCCCCCTTTAAAAGTTGAACATTCTGTTTTGGACTTTGGTCATTACATGTCCATTACATGTCCATTGTATTGGTAAACGCAGCTAGAAGCACTGATCTAAATTAATTATCTATTGAACCCTGTAATAAGAAATATTTGAGCCACATTAGCTGCTGGGGACAGTTGAAGGTGCTGGCGCTTGGTGTCAAATGGCTGTTGAATATTTTGTGGCCTATGGGTAGTGGGGAATATAAACACATGCTAATGTATGTAATGTATACCACATTGTTTGGTTATTTGAACAGTTTAGATGTTTGTATGATCCAGGTTTTCCTTTAAAAGAATGCATTCTTTCTGGACGTCAGGAATCCGCGCTTAATATTCTATTAAGTGCTTTGTCAGCACAACGTGCGCGCGCGTACAAATATATCGCGCGCGGCGTGCGAGATAAGCGCGCGCCGCGCTTCTCAGATCAGTGCATGCAGATTGTTCAGCGTGCAGTGCATGACCGTCAATGGTCATGCAATGATCCGATTCGTTAAGTACAGACCACTTGCAAAATGCAAGTCATAATTACACTAAACACTAATCTTTGTTTATTTCAGTACGGAAGATTCTGGAAGTCGAGAGCGTACAAGGAAGACACGACCGAGTCTGGTATTTAGACAGACGTTCACCGCTGCTTTTCTTCTGCAGTTGTTCAATTCTTCAAGACGTATTCAGGAGCGATCCACGCTCTGCCCTATTGTCAACCGTGAATGAAGAAAATTCGTGATGACTCCCCGACCCGGATGATAATTAACAAATTCGTTATGTATCATTATTAGCTGGTAGAATAAGTTTACTTTTCCCAATTTGTGCAAAGTTATAGTTTTTCTTTGGTTGATGAACAATAAGATGCTTTAGTTATTAAATTAATAAATTATCAGAGCATGTTAGAACCACAACATGTCTTTTGTTCAGAGTTCAGATTTTAGCTTTTCAGACTGCTCAGTGTGTTGAATGATAATTATAAAATATTTCGTTGTTATTTTTATTTTTGTTACTATGTATTAGTATGTAGGAAGAGATTGTACAGCATGTATTGTTCAAGAGGAAGTAAAATCGCCCTGACGGCAGCAGTAAAGACGATAATTTCCACTTTTGTCCACATTTTTGATATGCGAGACTGTTGCCAAAGGGTTACTTTATGAAAATGTAAACTTTTGTGTTTATTATATTTTGCGAGTCAATGTACATGAAAGGCAAAGTTGTAAAATTTCGGCGTGTCTCCTTCTCAATGGTTGTCTTACAAAAACCACTGATCTTGAAAAAAACACAAATAAATGGCTATACGGTTTTTAAAAGACCGTCTGATGGATCAGATAGTGGAGACTAGTCGAACTTTTCAAATTTTTTCCCATATAATTCTAACATATGTATGTCCGTGCCCTGTTTTAGATTTTAATTCTTGGCAGAGTCTCAATCCTTTTTTAAAACCAGATTCGGGTTCAGTAACTTTTTAATTTTTGTTGGTGTGATCTAAAAGTAGACAGAATTGCTCGTTTTATTTGTGAAAGTGTGCTTATTTTCTCCAAGCCGTTCAACGTGAGCTGGTTTTACAATGTTCTATTGAAAACAGACTGTTATTCAGTATTCACTGGTCGCCTTAGCTAGATTCTTACTAGATAATTATCTAAACATATGCTGTTAGTTGTAAGTCAGTGTTATAGTTTCTTTAATTAACGAACCTCCATCCATATTGTAATATAGGTAATGCTCGCATTTGATGTATGAGTGTTTGTGAGCATCTGTGGTTTTAGAAAATCCAAACTGTTAATTTAAATAAATATTGGATGAGTCTTCAATTTATTTCCCCATATTAGGTAGAATACCCCCATACTATATTTCTGCTCAAATTACATATTCTGTAGATTTGTACTTAAAGGAACCATCAATCGATAGTATTATTTCTCTGATCATGATCAGCCATATAGGAAAGAAGTCTCCTGTGAGTTTCTTGAAAAGCAAATCTATTGTCTTTATAAATTGAAAATAAATAGTTAACGACATTTTCATATATAAAAGTTTCTACAAACATCTGTACAAATTTATATAAGTTACAAACTGGCACTGAGCTAAATATAATACTACAATCTATACACGTAGACAGCTATAAAATGTAGAAAACTAGGAATATACGAATTACGAGTGTAGGTCACTTGCGAGGTCTCAGGATCGATGAGCTTAAACAATGCTCCAAAAATTTAAATATATACGATCAGGTTTCGGGGCCAACTAACACCATTTTTGTTCATTTGGAACTGAGGCCCCTGAAACACTAAGAAATTTAAGGCGAATGATTCTCCATAATATCAAGGAAAGAGCGCTCAGTCGATCATACATCTAAATATTGGTAACTAGTCAAACTATATTAATTGTTTTGACACAAATCAGTGGTCTTGGGTGAAAGTTAAATCGTGGTCATGAAATGTGTCCAAGAAAATATAATTCAAATCCCCACCAGTATTCAAACGCACTGATTGGCAAATATTCAAAGCTCGTCAGCTATCAATAAGTTGCCGCTATATTGTTCATCGAACAACATTCTTGAAGTTCTTCATCACTGTATCTCCATTTGGTCTTTACAGCGGTCAGGTAAAAAGTCGAAGAAGAACTTGATTTGATTTTCGCACTGAAAATAGATTGAGCATTATTGATTATAAGCTAGTAAGCTAAATTATCAGATATATATACTAGAATTGGAAAGGAAATAGATTTTCAAGAGCAACTTTTGATCTTAATTCTGAGATTCCAGAATAAATAATTCGATTTCGCGCGCAAACCGATCGATATAATGTTATGAACCAAAATTTCCATGTTACACTGAATGCAAAAACAAAGTGCTTTCTTATTCAACAAAATTAAGCGCGCTACGTTTACAAATATTTGCGGATGAGACCGAAACTTAACAAGTTTATATTTTGTTGATCCAGATCTTCGCTCAACTTGCTTCTTCAAATATGTCCAAAAACCATGAAATTCCACGCAATTATTTTGGGGCAAAATTTATAGTTTTTCCATTTATTGCGAAAATGCTCTAATACGAGGATAATGGAAACGCTACAAATTTTGCCCCAGAAACATTAAATTGAATGTCCCGATCCGTGATAATTAACTCAGACTGATGGCAAGAACCAACATCATAAGAAACTTACCGTTTGTTTATTGGTTGACGTCAGCATCATGTGATCGTACGAGTCTAAAAGTTTCCTGTTGTTGGTGTTCGAATATCTGAATAGAATTCCTGGTTAGCATATTCTGGTTTCAAGTAAGAAACCGTTTTAACGTTGATCCAACAAAGAATGAGAAATCAGAATAAGCCAATTTTAACGAGAGAAATTGAAATTATTAATAATTTCTAAAACTAACCCTTGCAAGATTTGTGAAAAGCAGGAGGCTGCGTTTTCTCTTTGAAGCACCAATAAAAGACAGGGTCTGTTAACGAAAGTCTGACTCAACTGAAAGGTTATAAGATGAGACATGAGGGTAATATAACTTACTCGGTGTAGGTTTATTTCAAACTGTACTAAAAATCACAAGATAGCCTTACCAACAAATCAGAAAATTCCAAACAATCACTTGAAATCAAACAGAACATTTTCGTTGATCTTCTTTTAACGATGAATCACTTATTTGATTAATTACTTAATTTATTTATGAATAACTTAATTACTTAATCAATCACTTGATCAATTACTTAATTACCTCGTAGTGTACTTTAAAGAGAGTTCTGAAGGGTTGTATCTGGAGTGTGGGTATTGTTAACAGCCGCACATTCACTATCTCAAACTGACAACTCTGTATCATCCTGTGTAATTACATAATTAATTAACTAATTAGCTCACTCTCAAAATAATTAACTACTGTCATTATTGAGTATCATCTAATCTAACAGTGCGTTGTCCCAATCAGAAATGAAACAAGATTTTAATGCACGATATTGCTGATGAAAATAATGAAATATTGTATATATTTGAATAATATATATTATTGAATAATGAAAGGTAAAATAATGAAAGGTAAGACAGGAGAACTTACGTGATGAGTTGACTAGCAGGTGATAGGCGCATGTGTTTGGCGGGTCTCAGTAAATCAGGAGGAAACACAACACACACCGTCTGGAGGAGAGGCTTCAAGGGATATGATCTGGATACGTATCTCCTAGCGCTCGCTGTATTCACCAACTCGTCTATGTAGGAGTGAGGAATCTGAGGTATTGGGAATTATTATTCTTGAGTGAAAAGAGGGAGTTTTATAGGGAATTTGACTTGATGTCGTGGTGGCGCCGTGTTATCTTTGGATTTGTGAAGACAGCGCAACAAAATAAAATAGAATACCAAAATGAATTATAGCCTAGATAGGGTAAGGGTATCTTGATGAAAGATTTATGATAATGAAGAATAGATAATTAGTATTAATGGTAAGGAACCTACCCCCTCAGCCTGCATATCAAGAGTGTTGGCACAACACAGTCCATCAGGGAAATATCTCTTTACATCAGTGACACTGTCATTATAAGTCGGGGACGCTGAAATTGATAATTTTAGACCATTACATCTCATGAAAACTTTATTGTTTATAACGTCGTTAGCATGAAATATCAATTTTTAAAGATTTAATCGTATTCGGGTTAAGCTGATTAAAAACTAAAATACCATAAAAAGAGTCGGAGTGTGTAGCAAAAGAAGCCCTCAACGAGAACTGATGGGAAGATTTAGCCTCCTTAAGATCTCTAGGTCCAACCAGCTGTAGCAGCTTGTAGATACAGTTCTCTGCTTGTACACAGAACACAATGCTGTCCGTGTCACGTGTTAGGTGTACTCCTACTACTGTAAACTCTGGAGGAGGGTTGTGATTGGTTACTTTTTAATTAAAACTTTACTTACCTACACCAACACTAGAATGTGCTCATTTGAAATAATTTCGACAAATCAAAACATAGTAATAAAGCTAAAGTAGACACAATTTCTTCGCTAACAATAATATATATTATCTAATCCTTCAAGAGTTGAACCACAAATGACAGTCTACACCTCTAACCTTCTTGTTCCAACCTCTTGAGTATCTTGCCAAAATGATTAACTTGTGACGTCACTAAGATAGAGGCGAGTAGCCTGGGAGGAGCTAACATACTCTTCAGTATCCCCTCTGATTGGTAGACTAGTCTGTCAGGTAGGTCTGATAAGTGGTGTCTTCCTGTGGAGGGGTCAGAGGGGTTAGATGGGTTAGAGGGGTTTGTGGGGTTATATGGGTTAAAGGGGGTTAGAGGAGTTAGAGGGGTAAGAGCTGGGTAATGAGAAATAATAAAGTTGGTTTCAGAGTATTGGTGGTAGGGTTCGCTTTAGGGCGCAAATAGCTAAACTTTATTTGACATAATGAACAATTATCCGGCAACAAAATATAGCATGATTTTTGATATAATTAGTGGTTGATCAGAAAGTACCCACCCTCCTTGCTGATGATACTATTAACATGAGTCCTGGGTGGGGGTAGATGTAATTGTTTAGGCCTCATGATCTCGTCACTGTACAGTTCCTTCTCAAAGAACAGCAGACTGGCTAGCTTGTACGCATGTTCTGGTGTCTCTGACATGATACTGCTGCAATGGTCACGTGATCCACGCCCACGTGCAGGCGTATCGTCACGTGATCTGATGCTGGGAGTAGTGCACGTGGTGGAGCGGGAGAGGAGCTGTTTGATAATTTGGAAAGCGTTGATTCCTCGGAACAGCAGAGAGATTATGGGCACTGAAAAGATAAGGAAAATGTTTCGGTTGATGTGATTTTTATCGTTCAGTAATAAATTGATATTTGAAAACATGATTTATTTATTGACAGTCCCTAATCATCAACAAAGACACAAAGAGTTAAAGGTATTAAATAGTTATATATGCAAGAAATAGAAATACTGCGGTAAAAACTTGGTGACGTCACCCAAAGTACCTGTCTGAAGGAACTGAATGTCACTCTTCCAATGTGGATCACCCACTTCGTACTGAGTAACTTCTCTAGCTTGGAAGGAGTTAAGTTTACTGATGAGTTTAACTCCCAACAGTTCCAGCTGACCTGTCTCATTCTCTGGTACCTCTATTCCCAACGTGTCTGTGAAAAGTTAAGTTGCTCTGTTAGTTGAATATAATTATATATATGTGTAATATAAGGATAGGAACATTATTTATGGGTCGCATTGTTGTGATGTTTCTGATGAACATTTCTGATTAATAAATATACTAATTGAAAATACTAAGAGTTTTTTGTAGACATGAACAACATCACGAAAAGACTATAAAATTCACGAAACATACCACAGAAATGAACGAAAGCGTGTATCTCGCGCCCAGCTGTAGCGGCCACATCTTTACCGATAAGAGCTACGAACACTATCTGTTCTAAGTCACATTTCTCTGTTATCACGTCCTGAGGTTTATGTAAAATGTGTTGAATATGCTGAAATATGTTAAAATGTGTCCTGAAGTTTATGTTAAATGTGTTGAATATGCTGAAATATGTTAAAATATGTCGGAAATCGAAATAAAAGGCAAATTTTGTCACCTTAGAAAGATTTCAAAATAATTTTCAATGAAAGTAAATCAAATTTTTCTTCAACATTATCACACAAAATTTTAATCTAATTAACATTTTAATTACATTTTAATTAATTTAACTTGATCTAAACACCATTCTAGGATAAAAGCAACACATTTACATAATTTATCGATACAAAACAATTAGTTATCAAAAACTTATGAACGATGTTAAAATAATGAAATGTTCTGTAATTATTGGTAATATTGAAACATTTTCAATTTTTAAAAGTTAAAATTATTGGTAATATTGAATTATTGGTAATATTGAAACATTTTCAATTTTCAAAAGCTAAAAAATGATAGCAAATTATAAGAAAAGACACCGTAAAGATTCTAAAATCGAAGATCACATTGAAAAAAAAAACATGACAAATTGTACAATTAATGGAACACTAATACGATGATACATAATTTATGTAATAAGTAATGCAGTTTCATTTTTACGTATAAAATATTACGAAGCTGTCTCATTGAACATATAAGCAATGCAATACTAAATTGGAGAAATTGTATTAACAAAAAGTAATCAGCCAAGTAAAGGTATCTCAACAATGTAACATTGAAGTATTAGAAATGGCACTCTACTATTATAAAACACTTTACTGTACTGTATTAAACAATATTAAATGAAATTAAGCCAGAGAAGGCATGAACTTCAGAAAAGGACAAAACACTAACGGTACAAAAACTTAAATGAGTTTCAGGGAAGGGTTACTAAAATTTTACGGTAGCGCTCGATTTTATTCAACAATTTTCAAAGTGCTCAGCACCACGAAAAATATAATTTTTTCTTCCGCTTTCAAAACTTGTTTTGACGCTGAAAAACTATCAATAGTATTATTGAACAGTATTAAAACACTTTGTGGGCAAAAATATTTCATTGTGGATGTATAAAGAGCCGAAAAAATTTAGCGCGCAAAAAAACATTTTTTTGGAGGTTTTTTATTTTGACCGGGTTAACTCTTGTGCGTGCTTATTATATTGATATTAGCTAGTGCGGCAAATGAAAATGTACAAGAAACCAAAATATGCAAGCTTTTCTATTGAATTAACCTGTCGAAATTTCTAAAAAACCTCAAAAAATGGCCATTTTTGGGGCAAAAAATCGGTTTTTTCAAAATAAAACCGGGTTAACCCCATTTTTAACACTTCCCACTATCCCCAATCGATTCAGGGGCCAAAAATACGTCTTTTAAGACATGTCTGATGACTCTGGTGTATCGAGCAGACAATCCCCGTAACAGCTTCGATCTACTATCCTGTTTAATGAAGTTCAATAAATGGTCAAATTAAAATTGTAAATTGATTTCTACGGTTCAAGTTCTAAAACGACAAACGGATTAATCGGATCTATTTTACTTGTTCAAAACAAAACAATATAAATAAAAGACTGCACGTCAGAGGTCAAAATAGCTTGTTTATGTTAAAAAGTAGTTTCTAACTTATCTAAACACGTGGAAGGGGAATATGGATTGTTTTTTATTTAATGAAATTATCAGACACGCATACACAAGTATTTTCGAAAAATCGATTTAGATATTTCAAAAAAATTTTAGGGTTTCAACAAATTTATTTTCATATTTAATACGTCCATATAATCAATAATAATACCACAAAAAATAGGTATTAAGTTGTGAAAGAACCTCTATAGCTAACGTCAGAACTAATCGGCCGCGCAAATAATGTTTTTTGCAATCCACAATTTCGGCGTAAGATCGGCAAGATGCTAACCAGAACCTGCCGGGTCCTCATGCAGCATGCTGTTATATATTATTTCTGTTCATAATCATACGAATAGATATTAGGCGGAATGACAGGTTACTGGGCGGTGCTCAGCCTGTCATTTCGCCAAATCTTTATTATGTTTATGAACATAATAGCCTGGGGTCCCCAGGTAAAATGACAGGCTGAGCACGGCCCAGTAACGAAATTCACCACTGGGCCACGCCGCGCCGAGCTGCGAAAGATTGACATCGTGAATATAAAAAATCAACAGGGAGAATATCAATAAACATGCACCCGTACCTGTCATGTCCTGCCATATAAACTACCTCTTTCACTCTCCACCAGGTTCACCAGTTCTTCCAGTTCTAAAGCGTAAAGGAAATTAGAAATCTAGATCTAAGAAATTTGATGATATTACTACAACATACAAATATGCCTATTTTGTCGTTTTTATTTTGAGTTTTACCTCGAAAATTAGAAATTTTCAGAAAATGTGTTATTGGTCTGGTTTGGGGAGCGGCCTAGGGCGCTTTAATTATTCTTGCCCATCATCAGCCGCTTCCCCGGTCCCCGAGACTTCATCTTTACTTTCGTCTGGTTTTCCACTCTCTGTTCAATCACCAAGTTACTAGCTAGGTAACAACGATTTCGAGGATGGTTCAGACAAACCCTTGCTCTCACCCATCTGAGCAACAAACCAGTGCACTGCCAACTATGCTACCTCACACTTGCATGTTTATATCCAAGCAAAAGTTATCTTTATACTAACATTGTTTACAAAATATTTACCTTGCACGCACGCACGGCTACCCAGCGACACACCGAGAACTAGCTCTACCTGTTGATTATACCGTATAAGGCGTGTAATTAGCTGTGCAAATATCACGTGCTAGATGCAGCTAGTGAAAGTGATAGAGACCGAGCTAGCTGCAGCTCTTAATTACGCCTTATATGGTCCGTAATGGCTCTGCATAATAGCTCAATATCACGCGCTATATATTCAACCAGTAAACGCGCTCAATCGATATCTCGTGACTGTCACGTGACAGCTATCCAAGGAAATTCTCTATATGGCGTCTCCGGTGTAAACTAGGAAAGAGCTAGTTTGAGGAATAAGTAGGCAGGACACTTCTCGTTCTGCAGCTGCAGAGTTTTACATCTATCTGCCACTCGCTTTCACTTAAACAGCTCACAGCTGCTTAAGTTAACCGGACCTCGGACCGGATTGTGGGAACACCCTTCAGTTTGTTAGTCGGACTGACAGGAAACGGCTTTGCGTTCCTTTTCGAAAAAAGAACGTTTCGAAAATGCAGAAATCAACAAATTTCTCAACATCACGCAACCAGCTCGGTAGCTAAACATCTATAAATTTCAACTATTATAATACCTATACATTTACAATTTCATCGTCAAAGATTTGAACTGTGGATTAGTAAATATCTGTCTTAAGCTGTCATAACATCCAAGCGAACATTCTAGAAGACACAGTACTAGCTGTTTCATATTTGGTGGGAAATCATTATATCAGCTCATGGTTATTTATTACCACAAGTGCCAGTCGGAGCCGCGCACACGTGCACACTCGTACATTGAGCTACCTATACTTTACACCCTTCTTACACCCGCTCGGAATCACTTCTTGTATTTTCTCTGTCAGCTGTTTCGTCTGCTCGATCGTCTAGCTTGGTGACGGAGCCCCTGTGTCATGTATATATAATATATCATGTGCAATTCTGTAAAGTGTAAACCGGCTGCTATTCATTTTCTGTAACTCAATACATTGTTTTGACGATGTAACTGCTATCATCTTCATCAGGGAAAACTATTCAGTTTGATAATGTTAGTCGGACTGACAGGAAACGGCTTTGCGTTCCTTTTCGAAAAAAGAACGTTTCGAAAATGCAGAAATCAACAAACTTCTCAACATCACGCAACCAGCTCGGTAGCTAAACATCTATAAATTTCAACTATTATAATACCTATAACATGCGTTTACATACAATTTCATCGTCAAAGATTTGAACTGTGGATTAGTAAATATCTGTCTTAAGCTTTCATAACATCCCAGCGAACATTCTAGAAGACACAGTACTAGCTGTTTCATATTTGGCGGGAAATCATTATATCAGCTCATGGTTATTTATTACCACAAGTGCCAGTCGGAGCCGCGCACACGTGCACATCAGTACACTCGTACATTGAGCTACCTTACACGTGCATGACCGTCAATGGTCATGCAATGATCCGATTCGTTAAGTACAGACCACTTGCAAAATGCAAGTCATAATTACACTAAACACTAATCTTTGTTTATTTCAGTACCGAAGATTCTGGAAGTCGAGAGCGTACAATACAAGGAAGACACGACCGAGTCTGGTATTTAGACAGACGTTCACCGCTGCTTTTCTTCTGCAGTTGTTCAATTCTTCAAGACGTATTCAGGAGCGATCCACGCTCTGCCCTATTGTCAACCGTGAATGAAGAAAATTCGTGATGACACTCCCCGACCCGGATGATAATTAACAAATTCGTTATGTATCATTATTAGCTGGTAGAATAAGTTTTCTTTTCCCAATTTGTGCAAAGTTATAGTTTTTCTTTGGTTGATGAACAATTAGATGCTTTAGTTATTAAATTAATAAATTATCAGAGCATGTTAGGAACACAACATGTCTTTTGTTCAGAGTTCAGATTTTAGCTTTTCAGACTGCTCAGTGTGTTGAATGATAATTATAAAATATTTCGTTGTTATTTTTATTTTTGTTACTATGTATTAGTATGTAGGAAGAGATTGTACAGCATGTATTGTTCAAGAGGAAGTAAAATCGCCCTAACGGCAGCAGTAAAGACGATAATTTCCACTTTTGTCCACATTTTTGATATGCGAGACTGTTGCCAAAGGGTTACTTTATGAAAATGTAAACTTTTGTGTTTATTATATTTTGCGAGTCAATGTACATGAAAGGCAAAGTTGTAAAATTTCGGCGTGTCTCCTTCTCAATGGTTGTCTAACAAAAACCACTGATTTTGAAAAAAACACAAATAAATGGCTATACGGTTTTTAAAAGACCGTCTGATGGATCAGATAGTGGAGACTAGTCGAACTTTTCAAATTTTTTCCCATATAATTCTAACATATGTATGTCCGTGCCCTGTTTTAGATTTTAATTCTTGGCAGAGTCTCAATCCTTTTTTAAAACCAGATTCGGGTTCAGTAACTTTTTAATTTTTGTTGGTGTGATCTAAAAGTAGACAGAATTGCTCGTTTTATTTGTGAAAGTGTGCTTATTTTCTCCAAGCCGTTCAACGTGAGCTGGTTTTACAATGTTCTATTGAAAACAGACTGTTATTCAGTATTCACTGGTCGCCTTAGCTAGATTCTTACTAGATAATTATCTAAACATATGCTGTTAGTTGTAAGTCAGTGTTATAGTTTCTTTAATTAACGAACCTCCATCCATATTGTAATATAGGTAATGCTCGCATTTGATGTATGAGTGTTTGTGAGCATCTGTGGTTTTAGAAAATCCAAACTGTTAATTTAAATAAATATTGGATGAGTCTTCAATTTATTTCCCCATATTAGGTAGAATACCCCCATACTATATTTCTGCTCAAATTACATATTCTGTAGATTTGTACTTAAAGGAACCATCAATCGATAGTATTATTTCTCTGATCATGATCAGCCATATAGGAAAGAAGTCTCCTGTGAGTTTCTTGAAAAGCAAATCTATTGTCTTTATAAATTGAAAATAAATAGTTAACGACATTTTCATATATAAAAGTTTCTACAAACATCTGTACAAATTTATATAAGTTACAAACTGGCACTGAGCTAAATATAATACTACAATCTATACACGTAGACAGCTATAAAATGTAGAAAACTAGGAATATACGAATTACGAGTGTAGGTCACTTGCGAGGTCTCAGGATCGATGAGCTTAAACAATGCTCCAAAAATTTAAATATATACGATCAGGTTTCGGGGCCAACTAACACCATTTTTGTTCATTTGGAACTGAGGCCCCTGAAACACTAAGAAATTTAAGGCGAATGATTCTCCATAATATCAAGGAAAGAGCGCTCAGTCGATCATACATCTAAATATTGGTAACTAGTCAAACTATATTAATTGTTTTGACACAAATCAGTGGTCTTGGGTGAAAGTTAAATCGTGGTCATGAAATGTGTCCAAGAAAATATAATTCAAATCCCCACCAGTATTCAAACGCACTGATTGGCAAATATTCAAAGCTCGTCAGCTATCAATAAGTTGCCGCTATATTGTTCATCGAACAACATTCTTGAAGTTCTTCATCACTGTATCTCCATTTGGTCTTTACAGCGGTCAGGTAAAAAGTCGAAGAAGAACTTGATTTGATTTTCGCACTGAAAATAGATTGAGCATTATTGATTATAAGCTAGTAAGCTAAATTATCAGATATATATACTAGAATTGGAAAGGAAATAGATTTTCAAGAGCAACTTTTGATCTTAATTCTGAGATTCCAGAATAAATAATTCGATTTCGCGCGCAAACCGATCGATATAATGTTATGAACCAAAATTTCCATGTTACACTGAATGCAAAAACAAAGTGCTTTCTTATTCAACAAAATCAAGCGCGCTACGTTTACAAATATTTGCGGATGAGACCGAAACTTAACAAGTTTTTTTTGCGGATGAGACCGAAACTTTGGCTTTACAGCGGTAAAGACCAAAGTTTTGTTGATCCAGATCTTCGCTCAACTTGCTTCTTCAAATATGTCCAAAAACCATGAAATTCCACGCAATTATTTTGGGGCAAAATTTATAGTTTTTCCATTTATTGCGACAGTGCTCGATTACGAGGATAATGGAAACGCTACAAATTTTGCCCCAGAAACATTAAATTGAATGTCCCGATCCGTGATAATTAACTCAGACTGATGGCAAGAACCAACATCATAAGAAACTTACCGTTTGTTTATTGGTTGACGTCAGCATCATGTGATCGTAAGAGTCTAAAAGTTTCCTGTTGTTGGTGTTCGAATATCTGAATAGAATTCCTGGTTAGCATATTCTGGTTTCAAGTAAGAAACCGTTTTAATGTTGATCCAACAAAGAATGAGAAATCAGAATAAGCCAATTTTAACGAGGGAAATGGAAATTATTAATAATTTCTAAAACTTGGTGGCAAGAGATTTTTATAATCTCAGGAAATAGTGATCGTGTAACTTATAACCTCTCCTATTTCAATGACCATAGTACACCCTTTACGAGGTGCCACTATTAAGTACAGTAATCTGTTCTGGGTGATTCCAGTTTAAACAGATGAGGTGCAACAAAAAACTATGGATCTAGACCAGTAAAGGTCGACAAAAAACTACCAGGTTCGAGGGGCCAGCTACCCTTCAACCTTAAAATAGCTACTGAAACATCAATGAATAACCAAAAGTGTAGTGACTCTCGGAGTTCAAGGAGGGGTGTAGCCAGGATGAAGTGCTCTGGGCAAAGCCGCAAGGACCCCAGTGTGCAGATGAGAACAAAGAAGTCGCCTTATTTCAACAGTGTTATTAGTTCACAGCATATCACTCATGTGGACCCGGAGAAGGGGAGAGCACTCCCGTGCAACTTTATCAAACACAGCATTAATGTGGGAACGTGGAATGTGTTATCATTGGAGAGCAGTTCCTCAAAGCTGTATGAATTGTCACAGAATATGTCAGCATATAAAATGGATGTCTTGGGGCTGACAGAGACGCACAGACCCGGCACTGGTGAGGTTACCTTGGATGATGGGTCCCTCTTTATTAACTCAGGAAGAAGTGATGGGTACAGACGACAAGGGGTAGGTTTAGTCCTCTCGAAGAAGACTAAAAATTCATTGATTTCATACAGTCCGATATCAGAACGTATTCTTGCAGCGAGGCTGCACAGTCGACATATCAACATTTCGATTGTGATAGCTTATGCTCCAACTGAGGATGCAGCAGTCGGGGTAAAGGATGACTTTTATCAGCAGCTATCTGGGGCATTTGATGAACTACCAGCTCATGACGTGAAGTTTTTACTTGGAGATCTAAATGCTCGCATTGGCCAAGATAACTCAGCTTGGTCCGGTGTGATTGGTAAGCATTCCCTTCACGTTTCATCAAATGACAACGGCCTTCGACTATTAGATTTCTGTGCATTACATCAGTTGACAATCGGTGGGACGCTTTTCCAGCATCGTGATATTCATAAAGGAAGTTGGAAGTCTCCAGATGGCCGCACAGTAAATCAGATTGACCATGTCTGTATTTCTACCAAGTGGAGTCACTCTCTACTTGACGTAAGATCATGCAGGGGTGCAGACATTGGCTCCGATCATTATTTGGTTCGGGGTCAATTTAGAGTCAAACTTATGGCAGTTCAAAAAATGAACGCCTCTCGTAGGATATCTCCAGCGATTGAGAATCTTAGAGATCAGTCCAAGGTTGAAGAGTACTGCATTGCTCTTCAAAATCGTTTTAGCTGCCTACCAATGGAGGAGAATCTTGATGGAGAATGGACATTAGTTAAGGATACTATTAAAGAAGTGTCTATGGAGGTACTGGGTGAGCGCCCCCGGCGCAGAAAGCAGCAGCATTTGTCTCAGGAGACAAAAACCCTTATTGCAGAACGCAGTAAGATTAAACAAATGGCGCCTAATGACAACAACAATAGGAGCGAGTATTCTCGGGCCAACAAACTTGTCAAAAAGAGCTGCAGGAAAGACGACGAGAATTGGGCTCTTAGAGTTGCAGCAGATCTGGAAACAGCTGCTGTCCATGGCCGTCAAAGGGAAGTCTGGCAACGGATAAAAACACTGTCCGGTAAGAAGAATCGAAAATCAACTGCTGTAAGAGACAAATCCGGGAAGTTGATTGCTGATCCCTCTGCTCAGAGAGAGAGATGGGGAGAACATTTTTCGGAGCTATTAAACCCTCCTCCCACGAATGCGGATATGTCTGACCTGGACCATCTTGAAGTGGTTCCATGCTTTCCTTATCTTGGTGATGGTGATGGTCCCCCCACAAGACTTGAGATTTTAAACTGTCTCAAAAAATTAAAGAATCACAAAAGTTCTGGGATTGACGAAATCTCTAATGAGCAGTTAAAGTATGGGGCAAGTGGTCTTGTGGATAGGATGGAGAAATTGTTCTCTAAAGTTTGGAATTCAGAAGCAGTGCCTGACGACTGGTTGAAAGGCATCGTGATAATTGTACCAAAGAAGGGTGATACCTCTCATTGCTCCAATAATAGGGGGATCACTCTAAGATCTACAGCATCTAAACTGTATCAAATCATCATATTACAACGCATGAGTGACGGTTTAGAAAGTCTGCTACGAGACAATCAGTGTGGGTTTAGAAAGAACAGATCATGCATTGATCAGATTTATTCACTCCGCACTATTATACATAACTGCATTGAATATAATCTCCCCCTGTATGTAAATTTTGTGGACTTCAAGGCAGCTTTTGATTCCATCGACAGGAATTATATTTGGAAAGCTTTCAGTCATTATGGCCTGCCATGTAAATATATTCGAATAATACAGGCATTCTTTAATGGAACTGTTAGTGCTGTTAGACACAATGGTGAACTATCAGAATGGTTTGAAGTAAGTTCAGGCAGTGGCCAAGGAGACATTCAGGGTCCCCCACTTTTTAATGTCTGCCTCAATGTGGCTGCTGAGAGAACAGAAAGCAACAAAGTGGTGTCCCACGGAGCGGTTCTTCAAAGATCTATCAGTCCGCTCGTTGATGATATCACTGTGTTAGATACAGATTATGCAGATGACATGGCTGTACTGGATAACAGCGAGGAAGGTCTTCAAGAAACAACTGACCTTTTGTGTATGTATGGTGCCCAGGGAGGTCTTAGAATCAATGGTAAAAAGACTGAGGCTATGGTCATTGGTAAAGCAACCTCTCAACGGCCATACACGAAAGAAGCCACAGTGAACATCACTGTTGAAGACACGCCAGTGCAGCAAGTTAGTGACTTTACGTACTTAGGTACAATTATTTCCAGCGACGGTACTATCGACCGTGAGCTGTCAGCTAGGATTCAGAAAGCTTCCGGAGCCTTCAATCAACTGAGTAATATATGGAAAAACCGCAACATCCAGTCTTATACAAAGATCAGGATTTATAAGGCAGCGGTTTTGACAATATTGTTATATGGTAGTGAGGTTTGGAACACAACCAAAAAGCAGCTACATCGCTTTGAGGTGTTCCATCAGCGTTGCTTGAGGAGAATACTTAGGATAAGATGGCTCGATCGGGTTAGAAACACTGAAGTGCTGGAGCGTGCAAAGATAAATCCAGTAGAGACGTACATAGGAGCAAACCGCCTGCGTTGGTTTGGCCATGTCACCAGAATGCCAGACACTAGGCTTCCTAAGTACCTGCTTAACTGGACCCCTGCCCATGGGAGAAGATCTAGGGGCCGTCCAAGAAAGAACTGGAGGAAATGTTTGCTGGAAGATGCTGCATCGTTTACAGGAAACACTGACATAGACCTAGAAGGAGCGAGCAAGATGGCTAGTGACCGAAAACTTTGGAGGGAGATGATACGTCACAAACGGGAGTTCATTGGTGCAGGCCACTCGAATGATTGAGGAGACCTAATCAAGTACAAGTAAGTAAAACTAACCCTTGCAAGATTTGTGAAAAGCAGGAGGCTGCGTTTTCTCTTTGAAGCACCAATAAAAGACAGGGTCTGTTAACGAAAGTCTGACTCAACTGAAAGGTTATAAGATGAGACATGAGGGTAATATAACTTACTCGGTCTAGGTTTATTTTAAACTGTACTAAAAATCAGAAGATAGCCTTACCAACAAATCAGAAAATTCCAAACAATCACTTGAAATCAAACAGAACATTTTCGTTGATCTTCTTTTAACGATGAATCACTTATTTGATTAATTACTTAATTTATTTATGAATAACTTAATTACTTAATCAATCACTTGATCAATAGCTTAATAACCTCGTAGTGCACTTTAAAGAGAGTTCTGAAGGGTTGTATCTGGAGTGTGGGTATTGTCAACAGCCGCACATTCACTATCTCAAACTGACAACTCTGTATCATCCTGTGTAATTACACAATTAATTAATTAATTAGCTCACTCTCAAAACAATTAACTAGTGTCATTATTGAGTATCATCTAATCTAACAGTACGTTGTCCCAATCAGAAATATCAATAAAACAAGATTTTAATAGTTTAATGCACGATATTGCTGATGAAAATAATGAAATATTGTATATTTGAATAATATAATATTATTGAATAATACAGGGTGGCCCAAAAGTGACTACCCACACGCAACCTTTTAATAACTCACGTAATTCGTCTCCAAATTGCACCAAAATTTCAGAGATTATAGATATGGATCAAACTTAGATTTCCTGAAAGTTTCGTAAGCCACGCCCAATTACAGTGGGCATGTGAGCCAAACAGGCCATACTTAACCATGAAGTGACGAGATCACTGACTGAGTGCTCGGATCACGTATCCGATGGATTTTGAAATGGTCATAACTCAGCGAAATTTTAAACAATGAACTTGAAACTTTGGGAAAAGTTTTAAATTATCAAGCTGATAATTCTTTTATCGAACTGAGTGTTTTTTAACAGCATAAATCGCTCCCACACGGTAACAAAAGGTTGTAAATTATATTGTATAGTGTTATCTTTATCAGATGTACGTGTAACTTCATTTCCCAATATCTTCAGAATATTTTGTAACTCAAGCCATTGCATTATAAAATCACTGAAGATATGTGCCGTGAGTTGGTATGAAGCTATTAATAATTGCAGTGTCAGAACTCAGAAATCGGAGCCCTGGGCGTAAAGGATTGAGCTACTCAAGTGGAAATTATACCAACATTCCAGCCATAGAATTAAAACAGTAGCGTACTTTGAGTTTGAGATAAGAGCAGTAGAGCCCCTCCCAGATTGCAACATTGCCATGTAAGAAAAGTAATGACTGCACTAACAATATTTGTTACATGGGCTGACTCCAACTTACTTTTTATCTAGACAGACATCAATTTAATGGTGAAATTTAATGGTGAATAATGGTGAGGAATGATTTTTAAGGTGAATAATTGAGTATCCAAATTGTAAAATTTTCACCATTTTACACGGCTAAAGTAACAAAATATTTTGAAATGAATAAACAAAATGAACTGAGTGTTTTTTACAGCATAGATGGTTCATTCCTTTTTATTGATTGTAAGGAACGAACCTGTGACTAGCAGGGCTAACAAGCCCTGAAACGGTGACACCACCATTAATTCGTGTTATAACGTTTTAGGTCCTGTCAGCTGTATAGGCCGGCCCATAAGCAGGCTGCAACCAATCAAGCGGTGCATGTGATCCAAACAGGCCATATTTAACCATGAAGTGACGAGATCACTGACTGAGTGCTCGGATCTCGTATCCGATGTATTTTGAAATGGTCTTAAGACTAAGTCTTAACTCAGCCAAATTTTGAACAATGAACTTGAAACTTTGGAAAAGGTTTTAAATTATCAAGCCAAATGTGTGCAAAAATGTTCAGTACTTATCTTAAAGCTTTCTCATTTTATGAAGACATTAGTGAAAAAAGGGAGTGTCACGCCACGCCCACTGTAATTGGGCGTGGCTTACGAAACTTTCAGGAAATCTAGGTTTGACCCATATCTATAATCTCTGAAATTTTGGTGCAATTTGGAGACGAATTACGTGAGTTATTAAAAGGTTGCGTGTGGGTAGTCACTTTTGGGCCACCCTGTATATAAATAATGAAAGGTAAAATAATGAAAGGTAAGACAGGAGAACTTACGTGATGAGTTGACTAGCAGGTGATAGGCGCATGTGTTTGGCGGGTCTCAGTAAATCAGGAGGAAACACAACACACACCGTCTGGAGGAGAGGCTTCAAGGGATATGATCTGGATACGTATCTCCTAGCGCTCGCTGTATTCACCAACTCGTCTATGTAGGAGTGAGGAATCTGAAGCATTGGGAATTATTATTCTTGAGTGAAAAGAGGAAGTTTTATAGAGAATTTGACTTGACGTCGTGGTGGCGCCGTGTTATCTTTGGATTTGTGAAGACAGCGCAATAAAATAAAATAGAATAGCAAAATGAATTATAGCCTATACAGGCCGGGTAAGGGTATCTTCTTTAACACTGATTTATGATAATGAAGAATAGATAATTAGTATTAATGGTAAGGAACCTACCCCCTCAGCCTGCATATCAAGAGTGTTGGCACAACACAGTCCATCAGGGAAATATCTCTTTACATCAGTGACACTGTCATTATAAGTCGGGGACGCTGAAATTAATAATTTTAGACCATTACATCTCATGAAAACTTTATTGTTTATAACGTCGTTAGCATGAAATATCAATTTTTAAAGATTTAATCGTATTCGGGTTAAGCTGATTAAAAACTAAAATACCATAAAAAGAGTCGGAGTTTGTAGCAAAAGAAATCTTTCTATGAATAATATTTTTGATCTGACAAGAGCTTATGACAAGAGATATTGGCAGAAACTACAATGAAGTTTTGATATTTAGTTATGTGTTTTAGGGAAAGATTAAACTTGGGCGTTGTTTTTAACTATCCCTTGTTTAGAACTTTTATTTTATGTAATAATACCATAAAAAGAGTCGGAGTGTGTAGCAAAAGAAGCCCTCAACGAGAACTGATGGGAAGATTTAGCCTCCTTAAGATCTTTAGGTCCAACCAGCTGCAGCAGCTTGTAGATACAGTTCTCTGCTTGTACACAGAACACAATGCTGTCCGTGTCACGTGTTAGGTGTACTCCTACTACTGTAAACTCTGGAGGAGGGGTGTGATTGGTTACTTTTTAATTAAAACTTTACTTACCTACACCAACAGTAGAATGTGCTCATTTGAAATAATTTCGACAAATCAAAACATAGTAATAAAGCTAAAGTAGACACAATTTCTTTGCTAACAATAATATATATTATCTAATCCTTCAAGAGTTGAACCACAAATGACAGTCTACACCTCTAACCTTCTTGTTCCAACCTCTTGAGTATCTTGCCAAAATGATTAACTTGTGACGTCACTAAGATAGAGGCGAGTAGCCTGGGAGGAGCTAACATGCTCTTCAGTATCCCCTCTGATTGGTAGACTAGTCTGTCAGGTAGGTCTGATAAGTGGTGTCTTCCTGTGGAGGGGTCAGAGGGGTTAGAGGGGTTTGTGGGGTTAAAGGGGTTAGTGGGGTTAGAGGGGTTTGTGGGGTTTGTGGGGTTAGAGAGGTTTGTGGGGTTAGAGGGGTTTGTGGGGTTAGAGGGGTTTGTGGGGTTAAAGGGGTTAGTGGGGTTAGAGGGGTTTGTGGGGTTTGTGGGGTTAGAGAGGTTTGTGGGGTTAGAGGGGTTTGTGGGGTTAGAGGGGTTTGTGGGGTTAGAGGGGTTTGTGGGGTTAGAGGGGTTTGTGGGGTTAGAGGGGTTTGTGGGGTTAGAGGGGTTTGTGGGGTTAGAGGGGTTAGAAGGGTTAAAGGGGTTAGTGGGGTTAGAGGGGTTTGTGGGGTTTGTGGGGTTAGAGAGGTTTGTGGGGTTAGAGGGGTTTGTGGGGTTAGAGGGGTTTGTGGGGTTAGAGGGGTTTGTGGGGTTAGAGGGGTTTGTGGGGTTAGAGGGGTTAGAGGGGTTTGTGGGGTTAGAGGGGTTAGAGGGGTTTGTGGGGTTAGAGGGGTTTGTGGGGTTAGAGGGGTTAGAAGGGTTAGAGGGGTTAGAGGGGTTAGAGGGGTAAGAGCTGGGTAATGAGAAATAATAAAGTTGGTTTCAGAGTATTGGTGGTAGGGTTCGCTTTAGGGCGCAAATAGCTAAACTTTATTTGACATAATGAACAATTATCCGGCAACAAAATATAGCATGATTTTTGATATAATTAGTGGTTGATCAGAAAGTACCCACCCTCCTTGCTGATGATACTATTAACATGAGTCCTGGGTGGGGGTAGATGTAATTGTTTAGGCCTCATGATCTCGTCACTGTACAGTTCCTTCTCAAAGAACAGCAGACTGGCTAGCTTGTACGCATGTTCTGGTGTCTCTGACATGATACTGCTGCAATGGTCACGTGATCCACGCCCACGTGCAGGCGTATCGTCACGTGATCTGATGCTGGGAGTAGTGCACGTGGTGGAGCGGGAGAGGAGCTGTTTGATAATTTGGAAAGCGTTGATTCCTCGGAACAGCAGAGAGATTATGGGCACTGAAAAGATAAGGAAAATGTTTCGGTTGATGTGATTTTTATTGTTCAGTAATAAATTGATATTTGAAAACATGATTTATTTATTGACAGTCCCTAATCATCAACGAAGACACAAAGAGTTAAAGGTATTAAATAGTTATATGCAAGAAATAGAAATACTGCGGTAAAAACTTGGTGACGTCACCCAAAGTACCTGTCTGAAGGAACTGAATGTCACTCTTCCAATGTGGATCACCCACTTCGTACTGAGTAACTTCTCTAGCTTGGAAGGAGTTAAGTTTACTGATGAGTTTAACTCCCAACAGTTCCAGCTGACCTGTCTCATTCTCTGGTACCTCTATTCCCAACGTGTCTGTGAAAAGTTAAGTTGCTCTGTTAGTTGAATATAATTATATAGATATGTAATATACGGATAGGAACATTATTTATGGGTCGCATTGTTGTGATGTTTCTGATGAACATTTCTGATTAATAAATATACTAATTGAAAATACTAAGAGTTTTTTGTAGACATGAACAACATCACGAAAAGACTATAAAATTCACGAAACATACCACAGAAATGAACGAAAGCGTGTATCTCGCGCCCAGCTGTAGCGGCCACATCTTTACCGATAAGAGCTACGAACACTATCTGTTCTAAGTCACATTTCTCTGTTATCACGTCCTGAGGTTTATGTAAAATGTGTTGAATATGCTGAAATATGTTAAAATGTGTCCTGAAGTTTATGTTAAATGTGTTGAATATGCTGAAATATGTTAAAATATGTCGGAAATCGAAATAAAAGGCAAATTTTGTCACCTTAGAAAGATTTCAAAATAATTTTCAATGAAAGTAAATCAAATTTTTCTTCAACATTATCGCACAAAACATTTTAATTACATTTTAACTAATTTAACTTGATCTAATCACCATTCTAGGATAAAAGCAACACATAATTTACATTTATCGATACAAAACAATTAGTTATCAAAAACTTATGAACGATGTTAAAATAATGAAATGTTCTGTAATTATTGGTAATATTGAAACATTTTCAATTTTTAAAAGTTAAAAAAGAATAGCAAATTATAAGAAAAGACACCGTAAAGATTCTTAAATCGAAGGTCACATTGAAAGAACATGACAAATTGTACAATTAATGAAACACTAATACTATGATACATAATTTATGTAATAAGTAATGCAGTTTCATTTTCATGCATAAAATATTACGAAGCTGTCTCATTGAACACTAAACGGGCGTATCCACAATATCTGGGAAGTTTTGTTGTATCTCATCTTCCTGTAACTGCATTCCTTGTAGCTCTACAGCAGGAGTTAGGATATCATCACCTTGCACCTCTGGAGGATCTTGCCTTGGATATGGTCTCTGCCCGACTGGTCTTTGATGTCTTTGTTGGAGTTGTCGTCCTCCTTGCATGGACAGCCTCATTAAGGTAAAGAGTTCGGATGTCTTCACTTTTAGGAAATGTCTAAAACTTCTCACAGTAAGGGAGTACACAAAGAAGTTAGACATTATATTCAGGTAAGTGAGATACAACATTACTCGAATGGAAGTGGTGCTGTATTTAACTCCCCAATGTTTTGTCGCAATGAATGGCAGGTAAGATATAAAGAACACTCCGACAGTGAGCAGCACTGTCATCACACCTCCCCATCTCATTTTTATTCCGTGTCGGGAGGCAGCTCTACTAGCCACGATCAGGAGGAGAACTGATGTAAGGATGAGTATGGTGGAGGGGAGGATACCGAACACAGCACCACTGATAATAAAGTACCATGGGAACCAGGTTGGTACACTGGGTGAGCCGAGATCATAATGACAAATATAGACTATGTAGTCAAAGTGGATTGTGTCTCTGATGTAAAGCATGTTCAATACTAGTGCTGGAGTGCACCCACCAAGTGCTAAGAGCCACACAGCAGAACAGATTTTATGTCCTAACCGTGTAGACCAGGCACTAGTTCTCAGAGGATACTTCACTATTATCAGTTTCAGAGTGGTCATAGCACATGTCAGAAGCACTGTCACGAAATTGCAAACCCAGCCAACATTGTCCTGCACATGACAGAGTAACACTCCAAAAACCGAACGATCTGATATTATTGCCAGAGTACCAGGGAACACTCTGAATACTGTTTGTAATAAGTCACAAACAGCCATGTGTTGCATTACTGTTATTATCACTTTATGGAGTTTGATGGCTTTGTACTTAATAGTCGCTATCAAAATGATACTGTCCCCTATAAGTGACGACAGAATAACTATAAAGTTCCACAATATAAGAAGTGACCGCTCCTCATTATCTCTGATAGCATATAGCGTTTTGTTGTTCGTTTGCATGTTCGACAGAATGTAACCTGATCATTACAAGAATGTTTCGTTAAAACAGAATATTATTTACCCAGCAGGTGAAATTTATTTTCAATGTATGCGGGTAAATTACCCGCTTTCATTAAAATAAATATCAACAAAGACAACTCTGTTAACGGAGACAATGTAAAATTGTACTATTTAGCGTGTATTAAAACTAAGGATTCCTAAGACGGCGTTAAAAATTGTCAAATTGGCTATGAAAAAATAAACACGCAACCGATTCCCAAAATGCTGGCTAATTATACCACAAGTACGGACACAGTTCTGAGGCACGTAATGAATAAAATATATTGATACAAAATGTTCACAATTACGTAAAACGTATAATGATTAATGAGCTACTTTTTTTGGTAACAATTTTCGTGAAAATTTTGAATTTGTTCGGGAAATCAGACAGAGCTACACAAGGACAAAAGAAAATCGTGATTATTTAGGCCAAAAATCGCGGCGCTGCGATGAGCTAAAATTGTTAAAATTGCAACCAAAATTTCGAAAATCGCGGCATATTCGCGGAAAAAACATATTTACGGTATAATATACCTTAAAAACGACAAATGTAGTCTACCATAAATTTAGTCAGAATTTTGACATGAATATTATTGAGCTTACATTGTTTATAATTAATATAGTGACATCACCGTTCCTACTGCTGAGCTACTTTGACTATTAAACGTGTAATCCACTGCTTTTATGTTTTAACATTCTCTTACTTCCTTTTCCCATCAGGCAGTACTATCTGCATCTAGTTTAATTCTAGAATTGAACTTTTAAAACTGCTGCTATATTATGTTATAATAAACCGTTAAATATTGCTAACTGTACACAGGATCCTACTGCATGAACTAAGAAATTTGATGTTATGTAATGTAACTGATGGATGTAATGTTGGCTCGTCGTTAGAATTCAAACAGGGAGACATTAAATGTAATAAATCATTTAATCAACATGCCTGACTTTAAACTTTTAAAGTATGAATTTATGTGCGAAATGGGAAACAACAAAACTAGCTAAATAATGGAAAAATCAAATAAATGGAATGGAAAATGGTCTCGGAAATTCGAAAAAAGTGACTAAAATTGGGGGCCAACAGGCAACCTTACGCCACTGTGCTACTCTATCGCAGATTTGGTTGATAATCCATCATCATGACGAGGAGAAAAAAGTTACTATTCAATAGTCACGTGATAGTAGCTGGCAGAGTCACGGGGTCGGGAGAGGATTACTCCGTACAAACCATTTTATGGCTATGCTACTCTATCGCAGATTTGGTTCATCTTACTATATATAAAGCGAGACTATATATATATATATATTCTATATGGATGGATCCGTGCCATTTTACTGACACCACGGCATCAACTTTAATGTGACTTTCCGCAAAAAAACCGTAAAAGATATACAACTGAAACTTTTTTGATTGGGTCGAATGCTTTTATGCTTTTCAAATCAGCATGAAAAAATAAAAAATTGGCCAAGGAATAGGGATTTTAGAGCCCAAAATTTGGACCCCCAAGTGGTGTCAAAAACGCGATTTAAATAGGTCATAATTATTTCAGTCTCTTGAGTCTTGACACCATTTAGGGTTATACGGCTTCCTGCTAGTAATAATTCATCCAGCATAATTTTTTTGTTTGCGACCAGATTTGTTTACTTCAAATATATTTATTATAATAAATAATAATAAGAAAATTTGGTAGCTTAGACACAAAATCTAAGCCCAGTGGATAAACCACAAAACTTATGCTCTATTGTGTGAAACAAAGATACTAGATCAAGATAACTATCAAGGAGTGTATGCATAGGACATAAAAAGTTATAGAGACAAAATTGATGTAAAAAAGTAGTGCGCAAAATACATAATAACTCCTAACCTCCTCATGACGAGGAGAAAACAGTTACTATATCATAGTCACGTGATAGTAGCTGGCAGAGTCACGGGGTCGGGAGAGGATTATTAGCGAGAGAAAAGTCAGATTATATACGACTATCCTATGTGATCTGATAACAATATTTTGTTGAGTAGACTGAGAAAAACCCTGATTTAAGAGTGGTGAGGCTAGCGAAGAGAGTGATTTAAACTAAAAATACCACCCCAAAGTACCGACACAGTTCTGAGGCACGTAATGAATAAAATATAATTGATTTCACAACTACGTAAAACGTATAATGAGCTACTTTTTTTGGTAACAATTTTCGTGAAAATTTTGAATTTGTTCGGGAAATCAGATAGAGCCACACAAGGACAAAAGAAAATCGTGATTATTTAGGCCAAAAATCGCGGCGCTGCGATGACCTAAAATTGTTAAAATTGCAACCAAAATTTCGAAAATCGCGGCATATTCGCGGAAAAAACATATTTACGGTATAATATACCTTAAAAACGACAAATGTAGTCTACCATAAATTTAGTCAGAATTTTGACATGAATATTATTGAGCTTACATTGTTTATAATTAATATAGTGACATCACCGTTCGCGTTCCTACTGCTGAGCTACTTTGACTATTAAACGTGTAATCCACTGCTTTTATGTTTTAACATTCTCTTACTTCCTTTTCCCATCAGGCAGTACTATCTGCATCTAGTTTAATTCTAGAATTGAACTTTTAAAACTGCTGCTATATTATGTTATAATAAACCGTTAAATATTGCTAACTGTACACAGGATCCTACTGCATGAACTAAGAAATTTGATGTTATGTAATGTAACTGATGGATGTAATCTTGGCTCGTCGTTAGAATTCAAACAGGGAGACATTAAATGTAATAAATCATTTAATCAACATGCCTGACTTTAAACTTTTAAAGTATGAATTTATGTGCGAAATGGGAAACAACAAAACTAGCTAAATAATGGAAAAATCAAATAAATGGAATGGAAAATGGTCTCGGAAATTCGAAAAAAGTGACTAAAATTGGGGGCCAACAGGCAACCTTACGCCACTGTGCTACTCTATCGCAGATTTGGTTGATAATCCATCATCATGACGAGGAGAAAAAAGTTCCTATTCCATAGTCACGTGATAGTAGCTGGCAGAGTCACGGGGTCGGGAGAGGATTACTCCGTACAAACCACTTTATGGGTATGCTACTCTATCGCAGATTTGGTTCATCTTACTATATATAAAGCGAGACTATATATATATATATATTCTATATGGATGGATCCGTGCCATTTTACTGACACCACGGCATCAACTTTAATGTGACTTTCCGTAAAAAAACCGTAAAAGAAATACAACTGAAACTTTTTTGACTGGGTCGAATGCTTTTATGCTTTTCAAATCAGCATGAAAAAATAAAAAATAGGCCAAGGAATAGGGATTTTAGAGCCCAAAATTTAATTATTTCAGTCTCTTGAGTCTTCCTGCTAGTAATAATTCATCCAGCATAATTTGTTTGTTTGCGACCAGATTTGTTTACTTCAAATATATTTATTATAATAAATAATAATAAGAAAATTTGGTAGCTCAGACACAAAATCTAAGCCCAGTGGATAAACCACAAAACTTATGCTCTATTGTGTGAAACAAAGATACTAGATCAAGATAACTATCAAGGAGTGTATGCATAGGACATAAAAAGTTATAGAGACAAAATTGATGTAAAAAAGTAGTGCGCAAAATACATAATAACTCCTTACCTCCTCATGACGAGGAGAAAACAGTTACTATATCATAGTCACGTGATAGTAGCTGGCAGAGTCACGGGGTCGGGAAAGGATTATTAGCGAGAGAAAAGTCAGATTATATACGACTATCCTATGTGATCTGATAACAATATTTTGTTGAGTAGACTGAGAAAAACCCTGATTTAAGAGTGGTGAGGCTAGCGAAGAGAGTGATTTAAACTAAAAATACCACCCCAAAGTACCGACACAGTTCTGAGGCACGTAATGAATAAAATATAATTGATTTCACAATTACGTAATACGTATAATGAGCTACTTTTTTTGGTAACAATTTTCGTGAAAATTTTGAATTTGTTCGGGAAATCAGACAGAGCCACACAAGGACAAAAGAAAATAGCAACAAAAACTTCGAAAATCGCGGCATATTCGCGGCAAAAAATATTTACGGTAAATTTAGTCTACCATAAATTTAGTCACTACAGATATAATAAGAAATAATTTTACCATGTAAAATACAGATTTTGTACCCTCAATCACCTGTTTGTGAGACATGAAGAAGTCGAATGTTTTCCTCTCCGGCATAAGACCAAACTGACCACCAACATTCCACAGGTTGTTCTCAGAATGCGGCACTATCTCAAAATACAGATAGGGATCTGAAGGTATTATCTCATGATTATCGTACAAATATGTGAAAAAAATGAGTCTTGAAGCGATTTTGCGTCACGAAAATAGGTGACGTCATGAAACACATAACGTCATGAAACAGGTGACGTCATGAATCACGCGACTAATAACTATATCTCAGATAATATCACAAACCTGACAGCTGTTCCCTGCTATTAAAAGTATCGGAAGTCTGCAAGGTATGACTCATGTTAACATCAACTACCCGTGTTTTCAGTTCCTTTACCAGGTGACGGGAGTGGTAGATACCGTTACGTTTGGACAGGAACAGGACGGTGGAAGCCAAGGTGGGTTGTGAGGGGGACGCGTCCGTTGTAAAGTTCTGAGAGTAATGGTTATGTGAATACACGTCACGTGGGCGAGTCACGTGGGCGAGTCACGTAGTGTGACGTCATGTCACGTGGTTAAGATATGTTACCCTAGTGACGGTGCTTAGCATTTCAAAGGTGGCGAAATGCACCGTGCACTGTGCATATAAACTGCAGAGAAAATTCATAAACATCAAAGCAAAATCATGCTGAATGGAATTATCAATCATGATTTCCAAAGCACTATTCGCATTTAAGATAAAACATCACAAAACATGTGATATCATAAATCATGAAACAAGTGACGACATGATTGAAAAGTCCCACCTGAGGGAAGAACTGTCTTTCTTCTCCAGGAGTAGAACCATTAGAACTAGATAGTGAGGGTGAGGTGAGGGGAGTTCCGTTAAACTTAGAGAACACTTTCGTCTGACATTCAGATAGTCCCAGTCCAACACATTTCCTGTAGTTTAGTCTACTTCTTCTAACGCCTAGAAAATAGTTTAACAGTTTGCATTTTAAATTTATGGGCTATGATGAAACGCAAAAAAATGTTGCTTATTTCAGAAGCCAAGTTCTTGATCAAATTTGTACGGATAATGCATTATTTACAAGAAGAACTACACTGTGGCTAAATAACTGTGGCCGTATTAGGGTGTAAGAACACAAACGAAACGATTCCCGAGTAAAACTAACCGAGCAAAGAAACACCACTATCCTGAAGAACAGATAATATCTCCCCCAACAGAGATGGTGAAATGAGGGGTGATACCAGAAGGAAGAAGTAATCGTAGGACCGTTCGAAGACGAGAGGGTAGGTAGGTTCAGAAGTTCTGGGGGGAGCTGCGTCCTGGAATCTGTACCCAAAGTAGCGGGCTAGTTCCTGTCTGGGGAGGTTGCTGTTAGATTAATTGTTATAATATCTAAATAATGAGCTGGACAGATTGTACACCGCACAATAAAACACCTGTATAATGTGTATATAACTCCTCGCGTGACGTCACACTGCTCATCACGTGACGTCACACAATTTCTCACGTTACGCCACACCTTATCACGTGACATCACACTGCTCATCACGTGACGTCACACTGCTCATCACGTGACGTCACACTGCACATCACGTGATGTCACACTGCTCATCACGTGACGTCACACTGCTCATCACGTGACGTCACACTGCTCATCACGTGACGTCACACTGCTCATCACGTTACGTCACACTGCTCATCACGTGACGTCACACAATTACCTGGTTTTATCAGATGTTCTGGTGTTAGTGAGTGAGAACTGGTCTATATCCAGCTGAGTCAGTACAGCTCGCACACTGTTGGAGTTGGTTCGCAGAGCCAGTTCCCTGTCCACAGCTCCTAGTTTATCTGAAATAGTGGGGCGTAATATTGAGGGAATCAACATCTGCAATCAACCCAATGTTCTTTATTTTGATTTTATAATTACACAGAACGAAATTATATATATATATACTATGATTATATCTATATAATATATACTACTAGAAACCCGCCGCTAGTCGAAAGCTTTGTTCGAGGAAATTTTAAGCATCAGTTATTTTTTAATTTCTCTTCATCATATAGCCCCAAAACGATACTTTTTACCGCATCAAAAAATTTCAATCACAACCAAAGTTATAAATATATATAGGTATATAGCGTCATGAGGGTAAATGTGAGCTAGTTGTGAAATTCTGATATTTCAATCGAGAATGACAGTCAATTGAATTATTGCCAGGCAATTAAAATGTTTAACTGCGCAAAGTTATTTGCGTAATTAGAAAACAACAATATTTTTGTTGATTGTGTGTGCGCGGCGTCATGTCAGCATTGTGTGTAGCTCTAGCGAATTTAGTATCGAAAAAAAAGTATCGATACTTTTTACTGCATCAAAATATTGCAATCACAAACAAAGTTATAAGAAGTCATAGCGTAAGCGTAAATGTGAGCTAGTTTTGAAATTATGACGTATCATACAGCATAACAACGCGCGTTGTTAATCTGTGGTTGCTCGCACACGTGCATTTTTATCGTTGCTACGCAACAGCGCAGTAAACCTTTGCTTAAATAACGCCATTATTCTAACGATTATTTAACCTCACTTCCGACGTTAATTATAAAAAATCTAAAGCCTAAATCAAAATTCTAAGAATGCTATAGCCTATTCCTATCCTTTTTCTACAACCCTGCTAAAAATGGCGAGGTTTCAACTCCATTTGCGAGCTGGGTTTGGCATCACCAGAGGGTCATTTTGAGGTCGATTTTCGGTGTTTTTTCTTCTATGTCCCCGTTGCCGGGGAAATTTCGTCAAGTTTAAAATATAATATAGATATATCGTCACCTACAAAATATAGAAAGGGCTTATGTCGACATAGGCCCTTTTAAAAAGCTATACCAGCACGATAATCTGTGGAACCATACCTACCATATCCCCAAATATAAAGTCAATTGGGTGAAAATTGAATATCTCTAATTTTTTAAAAGGGCCTATATTAACATAGTCCTTTTTCAATAAACTGAACTGCTACTGATATTGATAAAATAAAAAGGGCCCATGTCGACATATGCCCTAACAAATTGTTGGAATGTGATGTTTTTGATGATGTTTTTGAAAAGTAGAAAGGGCCCAAGTCAACATATGCCCTAACAAATTGTTGAGGTGTGATGTTTTTGAAAAGTAGAAAGGGCCTAAGTCAACATATGCCCTAACAAATTGTTGGAATGTGATGTTTAAAGAAATAATTTGAAAAGTTAAAAGGACCTATGTACACATACGCCCTGTACCGATTCTCACATGTAAGATGTTTCAATTAATTAAGAGTGGCCTATGTATTGAATATTTTTTTAAAGGGCCTATGAGGGCCTATGTCAAAATTAAATCAATTACCCCAATTAATTGAAAAGCTTCAGGAACATTTTCAGAGTGTAGGCCAGTCATTTTTTCCATTTCCGTAAATAGGTTTTTATTGATTATCTCAAAACGACATTTTTCGACATAAGCCCTTTCTATTTGTAGGTGACGATATACAATGCTAGAAAATTATAACACGAACGTGCATATTTCACCGAATGTATGAAAGCAATATCTTAATCTAAAGATGAATCTTAGCCTTATATTGAGTTATACTCTTGTTCATTTTTGCACATTTGCTCACATCACTCACAGTCAGCCGCTCTGACATGGTTAACCACCTTCCTTGAGCTGTTGGTTAATCATATAAGCGGGATATAGATACCTCATTTCATTCATTTCATCCCAGGTTGAATGCCCTGGCATGGAGGTAACTCATGTCTATACTAATTAGCAACTAATAACTAATTAGTAACTAGCAACTAATGTATTCCTACCTGACCATTTGCCAATAGCCGAGTACCCTGACAGTACCAGACAAAGAGTTTGTTGAGATGTGTCAGTTTGTACCAGTCTAAGTGCTGATATCTCCAGCTGTGTATCACGTATACTCGACAACACGTAGAATAAACCCGCCTGAAAATCAGTTGCACTTCAGTATATACAGTATATACAGTATACTCCAGTATACTCCAGTATACTCTAGTATACTCTAGTATACTCCAGTATACTCCAGTATACTCCAGTATATACAGTTTGTACCAGTCTAAGTGCTGATATCTCCAGCTGTGTATCACGTATACTCGACAACACGTAGAATAAACCCGCCTGAAAATCAGTTGCACTTCAGTATATACAGTATATACAGTATACTCCAGTATACTCGGACAGTATACTCTAGTATACTCTAGTATACTCCAGTATACTCCAGTATATACAGTTTGTACCAGTCTAAGTGCTGATATCTCCAGCTGGGTATCACGTATACTCGACAACACGTAGAATAAACCCGCCTGAAAATCAGTTGCACTCGGAACGTTCTATAATTTACTCAGAGTAAGTGATTTTTAATTATTAATTATACATAAAACAATTATTATATACATAATTAACAATAAGATTTTAACGTTTGTAAACGTTCAGGAAATCGTACAGATTTTTCAGGAAACCGTATGTAGATTTTTGGTAGGTTCCACTTCGAACAAAATGTAATGACGATAAGAAAATTTTGTCAGTCTATGTTGAATGTTGATATTATATACCTGAGAAGTAAGAATGCCCCCAGCCAATGTGGAAACACAGAACTCAGTACTGGAAACAGGGGACACGTTGTTCTGTATCTCTGACAGTGTCATCCTCTGTTTTGTCTTTGTACCGTGGACTTCGTTAACCTGGAAGAGTGATTGTATCATAGAAATGTGACAACATGTGACATGTATTGTATAGATACGTGACCACATGTGACATGTATTGTATAGACATGTGACCACATGTGACATGTATTGTATAGACATGTGACCACATGTGACATGTATTGTATAGACACGTGACAACACGTGACATGTATTGTATAGACATGTGACATGTATTGTATATACACGTGACCACATGTGACATGTATTGTATAGACATGTGACATGTATTGTATAGATACGTGACCACATGTGACATGTATTGTATAGATACGTGACCACATGTGACATGTATTGTATAGACATGTGACCACATGTGACATGTATTGTATAGACATGTGACCACATGTGACATGTATTGTATAGACACGTGACAACACGTGACATGTATTGTATAGACATGTGACATGTATTGTATATACACGTGACCACATGTGACATGTATTGTATAGACATGTGACATGTATTGTATAGACACGTGACCACATGTGACATGTATTGTATAGACATGTGACCACATGTGACATGTATTGTATAGACACGTGACAACACGTGACATGTATTGTATAGACATGTGACATGTATTGTATAGACATGTGACAGACATGTGACAGCAGGGCGCTCTGCAAATCTGTAGAACTCAGACTTAACATCATACACTCTCCTCTCTTATCGGTACATTTTTAAAACCAATAAGTAAAACCCATTTTCAAAACTGACTCGTTACTTTTGTTATTCTAACTTAAAAATTGCACTCGTATATAAATGAGAACTGACCTTATCGTGAGCCAAGTTACACATATAGAAATGAGAACTGACCTTATCGTGAGCCAAGTTGCACGTATATAAATGAGAACTGACCTTATCGTGAGCCAAGTTACACGTATAGAAATGAGAACTGACCTTATCGTGAGCCAAGTTACAGGTATATAAATGAGAACTGACCTTATCGTGAGCCAAGTTGCACGTATATAAATGAGAACTGACATTATCGTGAGCCAAGTTACAGGTATATAAATGAGAACTGACATTATCGTGAGCCAAGTTACACGTATATAAATGAGAACTGACCTTATCGTGAGCCAAGTTACACGTATATAAATGAGAACTGACATTATCGTGAGCCAAGTTGCACGTATATAAATGAGAACTGACCTTATCGTGAGCCAAGTTACAGGTATATAAATGAGAACTGACCTTATCGTGAGCCAAGTTACAGGTATATAAATGAGAACTGACCTTATCGTGAGCCAAGTTACAGGTATATAAATGAGAACTGACCTTATCGTGAGCCAAGTTACAGGTATATAAATGAGAACTGACCTTATCGTGAGCCAAGTTACAGGTATATAAATGAGAACTGACCTTATCGTGAGCCAAGTTACAGGTATATAAATGAGAACTGACCTTATCGTGAGCCAAGTTACAGGTATATAAATGAGAACTGACCTTATCGTGAGCCAAGTTACACGTATAGAAATTACACGTATATAAATGAGAACTGACCTTATCGTGAGCCAAATTACACGTATATAAATGAGAACTGACCTTATCGTGAGCCAAATTACACGTATATAAATGAGAACTGACATTATCGTGAGCCAAGTTACAGGTATAGAAATGAGAACTGACCTTATCGTGAGCCAAATTACACGTATATAAATGAGAACTGACATTATCGTGAGCCAAATTACACGTATATAAATGAGAACTGACCTTATCGTGAGCCAAATTACACGTATATAAATGAGAACTGACATTATCGTGAGCCAAGTTACAGGTATAGAAATGAGAACTGACCTTATCGTGAGCCAAATTACACGTATATAAATGAGAACTGACATTATCGTGAGCCAAATTACACGTATATAAATGAGAACTGACCTTATCGTGAGCCAAGTTACACGTATAGAAATGAGAACTGACCTTATCGTGAGCCAAGTTACACGTATATAAATGAGAACTGACCTTATCGTGAGCCAAGTTACACGTATAGAAATGAGAACTGACCTTATCGTGAGCCAAGTTACACGTATACCAAGCAGGCTGAGCAGTAAACCACGTGCACAAGTTCTTGTTGTATTTAGATACCAGGAACAACTTGTTTAGTGGTTCACAGAGCGGGTAGTCACGTGGGTTCAGTAGAGTGGATCTGGGAATGATTACTTTGGTAAGTAACTACTGGTAACTACTGGTAAGTAACTACTGGTAACTACTGGTAAGTTACTACTGGTAAGAAACTGGCTGACGCGAACGGCCAACCGATTTAAGAGGTTTACAAAATATGAAATCAGAAAACAGATATGAAATCAGAATGGAGAACACATTTCTTTTATTAAAAGTTGGTGGTATTCTCACTTGAAGAGTTGGGGATCTGACTGAGCTATGGAGTGAGAGGAGAGGTACAGTCCGACATCTTTATAGAAAGTAGAGGAGATAGGGTTCGAGCAACTCTTCACCAGGAACACGTACGTCAAACAATTGCTGAAATAAACTATTTGGTGGATCGTTGAGACATGGACATTTTATACAGAGTGTGTTTTTTGTTCAAGAGGGAATTTTAAGAGATCGCTTTTTTCTTTTCAGTAAAGCTGCTAACCAGGTTACAGTATATTCAAGTTGGCACCTGTCTTAAAAACTAGTACCCATATTTAATAACCTATCAGAGTTGACAAAACAGCACTCTCCAAACTACAGATTACTATAAAATGTGCTAATATAAAAAACTTAATATAACTTAATATAACTTAATACAAATAACTTCTAACTTGATAAAAGTAAGTCTAGCAGCGATCACTTGGAATGGCTTATTCTGAGAGGTAAGCATCCAAGTTAGAACTCCCTCGGTACCGTAGTAGCTAACTGTTGGTATGTCATTGTAACAGTATGAGTAGTATTCTGGTGGTAGCGAGGATAACTCTCCTGGAATAATAAAATAATTATTTTATAACAATTTAAATGATAATTTGAATTATACATAATTTAATTATAATAATTTAAATAATAATTTAAATAATAATTTAAATGATAATTTAAATGATAATTTAATAACAAATATAAGTATGAAATGAGGTATGGAAATAGTGGGGGCAGAGAAATAGTGTTATAAGAATTAAGAGTGGTACCAAAGTTAAGTACAGTATTTTATTATAGAGCATGATCTTTTATCGCAATATTCTGTCATACTGAAGGGAAAGGAAGCAGTTCTAACGAGCTCTTCTCAAACACAAGGATATATTCTTGTGAACTCGGCTAGTATATATGAAACATTTGTCATGGAGTTGTAGAGGGAGTTATGTGCCTCGCCGGGCTAAAGTAGTGGATGACCTTGCTGTACGGCAAGTTAAACAAGGATCTGAAACTACTAGGTTCCGTACAGACTCAACTCTGCACCCGTGTCAATATGTTCATTATATGCAAGCCTCTTGATTTATAATCACCGAGTCTAGTAATTGTTTAAGAGAGTTCTCTGGCAGTTACGAAACTCGAGAGACTGTGGGATACTGAAGGGAAAGGAAGCAGTTCTAACGAGCTCTTCTCAAACACAAGGATATATTCTTGTGAACTCGGCTAGTATATATGAAACATTTGTCATGGAGTTGTAGAGGGAGTTATGTGCCTCGCCGGGCTAAAGTAGTGGATGACCTTGCTGTACGGCAAGTTAAACAAGGATCTGAAACTACTAGGTTCCGTACAGACTCAACTCTGCACCCGTGTCAATATGTTCATTATATGCAAGCCTCTTGATTTATAATCACCGAGTCTAGTAATTGTTTAAGAGAGTTCTCTGGCAGTTACGAAACTCGAGAGACTGTGGGATACTGAAGGGAAAGGAAGCAGTTCTAACGAGCTCTTCTCAAACACAAGGATATATTCTTGTGAACTCGGCTAGTATATATGAAACATTTGTCATGGAGTTGTAGAGGGAGTTATGTGCCTCGCCGGGCTAAAGTAGTGGATGACCTTGCTGTACGGCAAGTTAAACAAGGATCTGAAACTACTAGGTTCCGTACAGACTCAACTCTGCACCCGTGTCAATATGTTCATTATATGCAAGCCTCTTGATTTATATCATCAGAACATAACGCAACATCATAAAAATGTAATATCTTAATAATATGATACATGACAGAAACTAAGAAACTTAAAATAGGTAACTTATTAACAAAACTTTAGCCCCGCGCACCTTGGTTATCTATCATAAGTTGTAGTACCAGTAGTTGGTCAGTGCAGCTATCCAACATGTCTTCTGACACATCGTGTAATCTTTCACTGTAACTCTCCTCTATGTCAAGGATAAGCTGGGTGGATGACCGGTCTCGGTTCTGTTCTTCCAGTCTCGTCCCTGAAGGAATCAGGTTTTCAAATATTTTTTTTCAGGTTATGATCGGACCGTTTCTTTATGTAAAGAAAACTAAATTTTACCAATCAGAACAATGCAAATGTGGATTCAAACTATACAGCACAACAATTGTGGAGGCATAATAATGATGTCTTTAACTATTCCTGGTGAATATCATTCGTGTAAGCTATTATTAAAGGTATAATACCTTCCGGGAATTATATCCACCAGCGTGCGCTTTTTCGCATAGCGGGCTCTCACCAGCCCGCTGTCAAAGGGCCCGATATCTCTACAGCCCGCTCATGATATAGCCCGCTAACAAGTGACATTTAATTTGACCAGTAGCAATATCGCCCGGAGTTCTCTAAAATATTTTCAGTTTCTGTATTGTATCCATGTGAATTCGAAATTCCTTATTACACTGACTATATTATATACATTTTATTTTTGTGTCCGGTAGGGCTGCTCATGCAGCTCGTGATCAGATGACATGATACTTTGATATATATCAAAGTTATTATAACACACTACATAATGATACACATCAGCACTATAATCCCCCTATATTATTGATATTCATCGTCACTGACATTACATTCATTATTCCCACGGCCCAGGAATGCAGTGCATCTCCAGCCCCTATATACGACACAGCCCTTTATGATTGGCTTACATTGAACACGTGACGTGTTACCATGGTTACAACAATTAGTGGCGACCTTTTCTATAGTTGACTTTTATACAAGCTCCATTGTTTATTTATAAAATTATATATTAACTGTAATACGCCCGCTGGTGGATATAATCCACATCACCTCGACCCGCGGGCGGAAAAATCGTATAGCACTCGGGCCCAATGGGCCCTCCGTGCTATACGAAAATATGTCCTCCTCGGGCTAGCGCCCTCGGGGACATATGAAATATTGCACGCGCGTGCGCGTGCAATATTTTGTTCCGCCCGCGAGTCTCCGGTGATATGTATATATATCCACTAAAAGTCTCGGACACTGAGAGCTGATAATTTGCCGATATATCCCGCAAGGGAAGCCAAGGTATTATCAGCATAGACCTCAGACTGGCTGGCGGCAAGTTGTAAAACAAATAACACTGGCGTTCTATATATTAGACACTATATTGTATCATGCGCACGTATCGGATTACACCCCTTCCAATCGGAGAACCGGAAAATATTATAATATAATAATGCCTTCGGCTCTTCGGGCTCCGCTTGATAATTCCCGGAGCTCAGGTAATTTTTATAACTCAATAATCAATAGTAGGATGATTGCCATGAATGATCTAATAGTGTAACAAACTTAACAAAAACGTATTATACATATATAAGTTACTTACGGTACTCAGCCCGTTTTTCTCTTACTCTCATTTGTTCCAACCGCTGTGATTTCAAGATCGCTCCTTCTTCTTTTTTCTTCTTTACGATTATTTCATCCTCGATCTGTTTTTGAGTTTTGTTTTGAGCATTATCCTTTTGTTTGACGATTTCGTTTTCGTTACCTTGATTATTGTCAACTACATCTGCCCAAGCGACACACTTCTTGTTTATGATGTGAGCGGTGTTGTTCTTGTTTGAAGCCTTCTCTGGATCATTTGTTTCGTCTGATGTTCTTTTTAAACGTCTCTTTCCTTCTTTGGATCTCGTTCTAGCAGTTCTTTTCAGATTGGATGGGAGGTCTTCTTTATTACTTTGATCATCTGAGAAAGTAGCTCGCCCAGTTGCAGATCCGTTCGTTTGAACTGTTGTAGTGTTAAGTTCTGTTGATGATTTAAGAACCCTTGTTGAGCCGTTCATTTCCTGGATAATAAAATTGGAGTTGACAGTTGTGGAGATGTTTCCGGAGTTTCTGTTTAGGGAAATCCTATTTTGAGTTGAAGTACCAAAACTTTGGGTTGAAACTCCGGTACTTTGAGTTGATACTCCGGTGTTTTGAGTTGAAACTCCGGTGTTTTGAGTTGAAACTCCGGTACTTTGGGTTGAAACACCAGAACTTTGAGTTGAAACACCAGTTGACACACTTGTAGGTTTAGTCGAGGGAGAGTCTATCTTTTCATCGGTGCCACAAGATTTAGAAGAAGGAAAAAATGAAGTACTCTTCATGTTTCTTCTCATACTTTCCCAAGCAATGTCTTCGGTCTCGTCATCACTGAAATTAAAATAAGAAATAAATTGCAATATTATTATTATAGATTATACATAAATATGTAAAACAACCAAAGGTCACCACCATCCAAAAACTGTTGTGAAACATATACAATATATAATTCTATAATTGTCATTTTAAACGTTTCTTTCGATCGAAAATTCAGCCAATAAGTACTAAGTAGGCTCCTTTAAATTCCATATCACAACTTTCTCCCTTGACAGCTAATTTACCTGTCACTTGAAGGGGCTCTTTGTAACTTTTTCGTCAAATACGGCGGAACAATCCTCTGAAAATAACATTATCCGTCACGACCAATAATTGTTACTATAAATAAATCAACGTCTTAGAACCTGGACTTTCATTTGTACAAGCTCGGAGATTGACAATAATGCCTGTAGTGTACTTGACAAGCTGCTCTCAACACACCATCATATTGTAGAAGTAATGCTTGTGTAGTGGATGAAATGTGTACATATATTGTATTCAGATAGCATGCACATGAACTTGTGTTTCAGAAAGAACTGGTCAACATAGGATCTTTACTTATTAACTTTCCGTACTGACTGATTTACCATGCAAGACCGATGTGCATAATTTTTCATTATTTCATAACATTTATCATATTTTTCGTCTCAATAATCGCGTAAACTTTTTACGCGATTCAGACAAAAATATGATAAACGTAACAACTTTTTTCGCGTAAACAGTCTAGAAAGACAAGCTCAAGACTGGCTAATAAAAATAACTGGCTAAAAACAGATAACTCGTTAAACTTCTTTACCCTGGAAGATCGTCTTAGTGTAGGTTCAGGTGTAGTGGGGCGTAGATCTATTAGTACTGTATCTCTTTTAGTCTTATCTGGAGATCCTGTAAAAGTAGATCTATTAGTACTGTATCTCTTTTAGTCTTATCTGGAGATCCTGTAAAAGTAGATCTATTAGTACTGTATCTCTTTTAGTCTTACCTGGAGAACCTGTAAAAGTAGATCTATTAGTACTGTATCTCTCTTAGTCTTATCTGGAGATCCTGTAAAAGTAGATCTATTAGTACTGTATCTCTTTTAGTCTTATCTGGAGATCCTGTAAAAGTAGATCTATTAGTACTGTATCTCTTTTAGTCTTATCTGGAGATCCTGTAAAAGTAGATCTATTAGTACCTTATCTCTCTTAGTCTTATCTGGAGATCCTGTAAAAGTAGGTCTATTAGTACTGTATCTCTTTTAGTCTTATCTGGAGATCCTGTAAAAGTAGATCTATTAGTACTGTATCTCTTTTAGTCTTATCTGGAGATCCTGTAAAAGTAGATCTATTAGTACTGTATCTCTTTTAGTCTTATCTGGAGATCCTGTAAAAGTAGATCTATTAGTACTGTATCTCTTTTAGTCTTATCTGGAGATCCTTTTACAAGTAGATCTATTAGTACTGTATCTCTTTTAGTCTTATCTGGAGATCCTGTAAAAGTAGATCTATTAGTACTGTATCTCTTTTAGTCTTATCTGGAGATCCTGTAAAAGTAGATCTATTAGTACTGTATCTCTTTTAGTCTTATCTGGAGATCCTGTAAAAGTAGATCTATTAGTACTGTATCTCTCTTAGTCTTATCTGGAGATCCTGTAAAAGTAGATCTATTAGTACTGTATCTCTTTTAGTCTTATCTGGAGATCCTGTAAAAGTAGATCTATTAGAACTGTATCTCTTTTAGTCTTATCTGGAGATCCTGTAAAATCAAAATAAAAGCAAAATAAAATACTCTTGTCGATTTTAAGGTAATTTTTAGATAGGAATGATATTATGATCTATATTGTGTATAAATATTCGAACTTTTAAAAATATGGGATGAGATAGAAAAGAGAAGACCGTATGATTTAAAACAACTAATATCTTCAAAGTGATTCATGTTTCGTGGTTTATAATTTCAAAAAATGCTGTTCAACTGTAATATTATTCAGAAATTCTAGCCAAGAAATTCAACACCCTTATTCAATTTTACAATTCCTTATCTAACAAGTTCAATCCACGCACTGACCTGCACTCTCAGAGAAATCAGCCAATACGGAGCTTCTTGCTTCGTGCTCACTCTTATCTTGGTTTTTAGGTGTTGTTGGGTTGGTGTTAGGTGTTGTTATTTTGTTGTTAGGTGTTGTTACTTTGTTGTTAGGAGTGCTGGAACGGCTGTTTGGAGTGGTTGCACGTGGGGTGGCAGGCGTGTTGTCCAGTCCATCATACGTTTCAGCAATCCTGAAAACATTTTTTGTATATTTTTTGTATATTTTGGCTAATTTTGGCTAATTATGGACACCCTAATTATGGCCACTTTTGAAAATCCACTAAGAAAATCCACTAAGAAAATCCACTAAGAAATCCAAAATTAGCCAAAATTGACCTCCCCCAATATTACATCACAAATTGGTGCCCTTTTTGATAAATCCATAAGTAACACACTAACACTATTTAGTAATTGAATATAAAATCAGTTTTACAATTTACAAGTACGGTATTCATTGCAGTTAATGTTTAAAATATTGCAGCGCTGAGTAGAATTAACCACAACTTATGGTTATCTGAACAACACATAACAGTATCTAGTAGTTAGTACCTAGCTAGCTCGTCCATTACGATAGTACTGGTGCTGCTGTCACTTTCTTCGTCACTATCGTGTTCTGCTTCTGAAAATACAGTTGTTATCTGTGAACAGAGATCAGTTAATGAGAATGTTACCCCTTTAGAGTAGTCTTGAAGAGGATTAATCGTGCTGTTTATTTAGCAGTGACCATGACCAGTTGTGAATACTTGTGACTACTTGTGAGTATTTGTGACTACTTGTGACTACTTTTGACTACTTGTGACTACTTGTGACTGCTTGTCCTACAGAGCTGTGTATTTTCCTCTTTCAAAACCACAAGGAAATGTTTTAACCGGGAATGTTGGACACCAGAGATAAGATCTTATCAGCCCGGTATGTGGCCCCCGTCTTCACACCACGTAACGAGGAAGGGAATGTGAACTATTCTATCATCCCCAGTTACATTACCCACCTCATCAACTCAGGAGTGACCGGTTTGTCAAAATAATAATTTAAACTTTGTTATGATAAGTTTTCGTTGTTTAGGGAGTAAACTTGCCAGCATAGGTTCAGGATCGAAATCAGAATATAAAAGGTGGCCCTGATTAAATTACCACCCTGTATATCTAGGTATTCTAGTTGGTGGATCAGCAGGGCAGGGTTTACTGCTATCCAATACTGAGAGACTAGCTGTAGCAAGAGCTTTCATTGTAGCTGCTGATCGACGTATCGCTGTCATCATTCATGCAGGTAGAGACAAATGACTATTCCTCAAACATTTTCAAAAATTTTCATATATTTTCGAATATTTAAAAAAATCTCACGTTATGATGTCAACAGTAGTATTTTTCACGATAGTTAAAGGGAGATCCCATAGTTTGAATGATTCAACAGGTGGGGTAAACTACCAAGACACCTTATCTCTGTGTGAGATCCTATCTGGTATGGAAGGAGTTGATGGGATTATGCTCTCCACTCCCATGTTCTACCCTTACTTCACTTACACTGGACTACTCCAGTTCCTGTGTGATGCAGGTCAGATCAAATTATGATTAGAAATATTTCAGTGTGCGCTAGGCTCTAAGACCCACATTTATGATAAGTTGAAGTTTGAACTGGTTGACATTTTTAAGACTTCATTGCCGAATAATGTTTTACTTTCTAAGGAGAGGCCTGCAATGGAAAGCCAGTTCTGTACTACCATTTTCCTTCGCTGACAAGGCTGCAGTATGATGTAGTCGAACTTATGAAGAATCTCAAAAGAAGACTTAGCAATTTCATTGGCTTAAAGTACACTGCCAATGACGAAAGTGTTTACAAGAAATTAGTAAGATATTGATTAAGCAAACCTCGAATACCCTCATTTCATGAATACCACTAAATAAGGGAACTATACCAAAAATAAGCATAACAAAGAGTTTAAAACCGTTTTATGAATTGTTAACATGCTGTCACAGTATTTTGTAAAACTCTCCTCTGATTCAGATGAAACTTAATCAACCAATTAATTAATTAAGGTGAAACTGATTAATTAATTAAGGTGAAACTGGATCTAAAGATATTTCTCGGGTTCCCGAACATGACACTTGTAGGTGCCCAGACTCAGGGAGCTGAAGTGTCTCTCATTACGGGACCAACTAACTTTGTGAACGGTGTCATGGTGCGGATTGTTGATCTCGTGCTTAGGGGTGACATCAGAAAAGCAAAGGTTTGTGTAGGGTAAATACACTAAATATTATAAGCGGAATTATTGATACCCTAGTCAAACATAGCAGGTCTAACACTAAAGTGGTGTCAAGAGACAATATTTATATATTTTCCGATTTGCTTCATACTGGTCTCAAACCCATATAAAAGCATTCGACCCAAGCATTCGACGGAAAGTCGTGGTGTCAGTAAAGTGGCAACAGATATATATCGTCTCGTTTTATACACAGTAAGATATTATCAGTTTAATGTTTTTACATAGCTCAATAGTTTTTAGAAATCGATTTCCAGATGACTGAAAACATTATACAGGTAATACAAAACGATTTGGAAGGTTTCATGGAATCGATCATAGTAGACCAAGAACTCATGTCTTCTTTGACCCATGTTATGGATTTTGTAGGTGAGTAAAATTCACCGATATTAGGCAAAAATATGGCAAATGTACATCATATATACATGATAAATGTGCATGGTCCATAATACCATAAAATTATACATTTGATACGACTAACGATGTGCTAGGTACACTGTAAGCCTACAGGGTTAATATCTTAATATTTTATTTCTTACAGGTCTTCCTATGGGTCCTCCTACAAAACCACTGAGTGACTTGACAGATACCCAGAAAAGGATGCTGAAAGGAAATTTAAACAAAGTGGGAAGTGAAGGACGGTTCATTGACATGGTGGACAAATATAAAGCCCCTGCGGAAACTCATTCAACTTTCACCAGCTATTTACTGATGGGAACGTGTGCTTTTTTTCTTTATAAAGTATTTTACAAGAAAATTAGTTGGTAAAACTGTCAGATTTTAAATAATCTTGATATATGCATATTAGTAATGATTTTGAACGATTGAAATGTTCACAGATTATTGTGATATATGTTTATCAAAATATACGACTGATAACTTTGAGGCTAGTGGGTATCTGTTAAGAATAGTACCACAGTTTTGATGTACTCATATAATAATAATATATTAATTTAACAACAAACCTTCAATTTTTATGTCGTGACTGCTTTCCAACAGACCAATAAGTTGATCGAGATCTAGATCTGTGTTATTCTCCAACTTGTAATCTGGAGCCTGTGAATTAATTATAATTATAATCATAATTAATCATAATTTAATTAATCTCAGTGTTTATAAACAGATGAACCAACACTTTTAATCAGAACAATACTTATGAACACAAGGTAGCTTTTGTTAAACAAAGCATAAAATTAATTTGAAACCGCAGAATTAACTTTAGTGATCTGACTCAATTTTTATTGACAATCAATTTAAAAGAAAGTTTTCACACTGAACAGAATATAATTCGATTCTTAGGTATCCCAATCTGGAACAACACCACTTATGTCTCTTTGACACTTTAATAATATGATATAAAACCCCGATTTACTGCGGACTTTGGGGAAAGATAAAAGCTGTGGTTAATCAGGGTCTGTGTAATAAATCGCAATTTTATATATATTTTATATTATGTTAATTCTTAATTTGGGAAGATAATTGCCGTGATAAACAGCGGTTTGCAGTATTGGGACGCACTAAATCAGGGTTTTACTAAATCAGTACTAACCTTTTTAGAGGGTGGTTGTTCAGCGATTTGGCAAACAAGAGAGTCAATGAAGCTGTGAACACTAAGTTCCGTAATTTCTTTTTCGGCCTTTTGCTCTGATAGGATTCATTATTATAATTACACATCACCAAATTCTTAATATGATTTTCTGAACATTGAATACATCAAAAGCTATAGATAAGATAAGTTGCAATGTAAAACCTCCATAATGAGGGGTGTTTAAATTTACCATGAATATTCTTGACACTTTCAAACTCCTCCGAAATGGTGACATCTTCAATGTTGATATCACCAGACTTGTCTATTTCCTCAATTTTGTTGGAGACATGAGTGATGACAGGTTTATACTCCCGAGTCACAACTTCAACCTAACAGGATAAGATGAATTTAATAGTTGAATACCAATTGGCAATTTAAGCAAAATCAAGTCGATGTTTTTTTTATGAATTCAGGATTCATGATCAATACTAACAGATTCTGAGTCATCATCATCCTCAGTCTCATTGTCTGAAAAATCCATGCTCGGAAGAATGCTCTCCACATTTGTAAATATGTCTGTGATCTGACGTGATCGCTGAAATGCTGGTAGACCATGCTTTTCACCATCTTCCATCACCACAATATCATCACTCATGCTGAAATAGTCTTGGGAAATCACAATATGGTCTTTAATGAAGAATAATATTCAAACAATATGCACAGATAATTTCAGCAATGATGGTCATTGTTTAGCTGTAAGGTTAGACATCCTTAACAATATATAAACCAATACAATAAATGAATAAAACTGTAAACATTTTAGAAGGGTAGAATTTAAAAAACCCCCCTTCGCAGTATGTAAAGATTCCGCACGCGGCGCAACTTTGAAAATACACTTTCCACATTATGTTACAACATACTTGAAATACTCACATCACTGCAATAAGTAGTCCAGGCCTCCACCAAACAAACACTCCGTGAGAATTTATGATCCAGGAGTGTTGATCAGGTTAAGATCTAAATTACTTATTGCTGTGGGCAGTGGGCTTTTGCACCTCTGTAACTCCTAATAAATATTATATACAATCATAGGTATTGTCTTCACTTGATGATTTGCCTGCAGAGCCCTGTTTACCACTGCAGCTGTTCAGCGTTCATGTCATAATAAATATACAAATGCAAAACCATAGCTATAATATTGTACAGCTAAACTGCATGATGACTAGCTGTAACTTTATCTTGATTTTATTTTTCCATGAGTATAGCAGAATACCTATTAGCTGAGTATATACCTGCTTGAAACTTATATCCCTGGTGCAGCTATGTCACCTAAACTAAAGGTTCAGTCACATGTTAGGAGGAGAGGTTGGACAAATGTATGCCACGCTTGTTTAATAAACAATCCCTTAAATATACAAAGGAAATTATTTCTGGCACATCCTTAGAAAATGACATCTTAAACAGCGTAACAGTATGTATGTTTCGGCCCATGGTTCTGCGGAAATGGACTAGTGTAACTCCTGCAACTTGATAGGCATGCCCTGACAAACTTAATCATGACATTTTCAGGATTCAATAACTTATTCTCCCATGATCATTGTATAAATGTCTGTTATGTAAAAGTTTTTCTCTCACTCTTGTTTACGCTAATATAATGTAACTTACCCATGTGATAACTACCCATACGATAACTATCCATGTGATAACTATGTTATCGCATGGGTCCTTCGACCTACATTTAGGCTGTGATTAACAGGTATATTTTCCTTGGGCCCATACTTGTGCAGGAGGTGCATTTTGCTCTCAAAATCAGTGTTTTGGTGACCCTCAGGTCCTTTGATTACATACATTCTGTCCTAGAAAATCTGATTTTATCGGAGTCTACTTTTGAGAAGATTTAATGTTGTTCATTCATTGTGTAAATTTGTATGTAATTGATTGATTTGAAAGATTTCAATAAAAAAAATAGGGGTGTGATAACTCCTGATCTCCCACTGGTGTTAACAAATGTTTAATGACGAATGAATGTTGTGATTAGGACTAACCTAGGTATAAAGTAAAGTAAAGTAAAGTAAAATTTATGACATCACATCATCACACATGTCTACAAACTATCATCGCACTGTGTGAAAAAATATATAATAAATATTTCCCCACCAACATTAATTAATTATCAAATACAATATTTAAAAACAATTTCATCAAAAACATTATCCTATTTTAAAAACTTCCCAGTGGAATAAAGATTTATAAAATGCTTCTTTGCCACATAAGGATGGAACCAAAGATAATTGTTATGTTTCTCTTTATTACTGACATAACTGGCTCCCTCAATTCTTACTAAAACTTCATTAGAAACATTCCAAAAAAAGCAATCATTTGTAATACTTTTAGAAATCATATCTATCTTATATCCTTCTAATTTAATTTTAAAACCTAAAACTGTCACAGAGTTCTTGACGTCCGGAGGGAGTTTGTTCCAATATGGAATAACTCGCTCCGGGAGAAAAGACTTCTGGATATTTTTGACCTTTGTCATACTTTTACTACATCTATTGGATGAAACCAGATTAAGACCTGATCTGCTTGGTCTGAACAAGTCTGAACCATAATCAGTCATACCATTAATTACCTTAAAAGCTTCAATAAGGTCCCCACGTATTCGCCGCTCTGCCAGCGTTGTCAAATTGAGGATTTCCAGTCTACGGCTGTACGGAAGAGTACCCACCTCATCAATCAGACGGGTAAACCGCCTCTGGACGCTCTCCAGCTCCAAAACAGTCCCCCAACTTCCATGAGCCGCAGGTGGATTCCACAATTGGACACAATACTCAAGATGAGGTCTTATTAAAGCTTTATATATAGCAATCATAACAACCTTTTCTCTAATAACTAAATTCCTTACAATCCAACAAATCATACGATTTGCCTTAGCGATACATGCTTTGATCTGTTCGTTCCAAAGCAGGGAGCTATGGGTAATAACCCCCAAATCTTTTTCCTGTGCAGATACTTCAAGTTCTATACCATTTACCTTATAATTTAAATTAGGATTGTTGTTAAAATTAATGTGCACTACTTTGCACTTGGCAGGATTAAATTGTAAAAGCCAAATACTTTCCCAAACTTCTAATTCTTCGATATCTTCAGCAACACTACCGTGGTTAGCTGCATTACCAATTAATTTAAGATCATCAGCAAATAACTTTATCTTATTTTTTAAAAGGTCAGGCAAATCATTAATATACAGAATGAATAGGTGAGGGCCTAGAACTGACCCCTGAGGAACACCAGATAAAACATGTTTAACCTCGGACCATTGTCCTTCTACAGAAACCCTCATAGTCCTGTCTGTCAGAAAATCTTTAATAACATCTAAAACCTTTCCTTTGACACCAAAGCCTTCCAATTTAGACAGAAGTCTAAAGTGGGGGACTGTGTCGAATGCCTTACTAAAATCAAAGTATAGAAGATCAACCGGGGCACCTTCATCTAAAATGTCAAGAATGTAATCAAATGTTTCTAAAAGATTAGATAAACACGATTTACCCTTAACAAATCCATGCTAATGCTTCGAAATTCGATGTTCTAGAAAATTTAATACATGTGCTCTCACCAACTTTTCATACACTTTGCACAAAATACAAGTTAATGAAACTGGTCTATAATTTAAGGGGTCCGATTTAAAGCCGTAGTACATACATATTGCATTACTTTAAAACCGACTTTACACTGAAACCGTCACAGACGCGCGCGCGCGTTTTTCGCGCGAAGAATCATTAAATCTTCGCTATGCGTGTTACGTTAAAAGAAGAAGTAATCCTGCTATAATCTGCCATTTATGGCGCATTTGTGGTATGAGAGAGATAGATAGAGAGAGATATAGAGAGAGAGAGAGAGAGAGAGAGAGAGAGAGGGAGA
>NC_087084.1:2319844-2322344 GCF_026151205.1 Bolinopsis microptera | reverse complement strand
TTACCAGTACTTGTGATTCCGCGGTTATAGCTTGAACCATGTTTTGTGCATGCAACACTTGGATGAACCGTTGATTAGAAACATTGAAGAGATTTCAAAGCAATCTCTTGCAGTACTACCGTCTTCGTTCTTTAGACCAAAGTAGTTGAAAAGAATTATGTGGTGCCACAGGACTCTGCAGTAAATATCCACCATAAAGATCTTCACAATCCAGTCAACACCAGTGATCCCGGGAATTAGCTCTCTTTTGGTTTTTTCTTCCTTTCCACTTGGTCACTGAGCTGAAGTTACTCTCATCACCACATGTCAGTTCAATCAGTAAAACTAAAATATTCTTGGAGAATGGAACTAACTGACAAAATTAAAATATCCAACCTCTAGCATTGTAGGTATGCTGAGGGAATTGGGCAGGGTATTTATCTTCGTCAAACAGTATATTCCAATCTCTTGCATCACTAGAGATGTCCTTCTTCATCATCATCATCTCCTTACCAAGCTTCTAGTACTGGGTAAGTTTAGACCTGAGCTTAAACCACAGCTCACACAGTCCTCCTTGGGTGACGGGTGTGTTACTACTCTCTCTGTTGTCTGCCAATTGAATCGGAAAGGTCGAGGTGATTTCATGTTAGTCTTTAAATCTCTATTGACAAAATGTGTAATACTCTAATCGTGAAATATCGTCAACTCACTACTAAAGCCCTTTGCATTGGATCAACTCCAACAAAATAACTTCAGGTCAGCCTACAAAATGTTCGAGTATTCACAAAGTGAGTGAAAATGTCTCGTATAGCGCTCGATTTTTCTTAACGATATTTTTTAACTTTCGGTAATGACGACCAAACGCATCGCGCGGCTTTTTATTTTTAAAATAATTATTTTTATCTAACAAAATTGCTAATTATTATCCCGTATACATTTTACTATTTTAAAATATGATATGAATAAATATTATGGGTTATAATTGTATAATTTTAAATTACTTTGTAAAATAACAAAATTTGAACAATTATGTATTTAAAATTAATAAAAAATTTTAAATACGGTAAATTGTTGTTCATTGATTTTCAAGAACTATTTTATGCATTGGAAATTTAATTTATAATATACTGCGATCAGACATTTGTGGGGTTTTAGATTTTTTTGTTAGCAAAGATTTATTTTAAAAATAAAAGCCGCGCGATGCGTTTGGTCGTCATTACCGAAAGTTAAAAAATATCGTTAGGAAAAATCGAGCGCTATACGAGACATTTTCATCCCACTTTGTGGATACTCAAACATTTTGTAGGCTGACCCGAAGTTATTTTGTTGGAGTTGATCCAATGCAAAGGGCTTTAGTAGTGAGTTGACGATATTTCACGATTAGAGTATTACACATTTTGTCAACAGAGATTTAAAGACTAACATGAAATCACCTCGACCTTTCCGATTCAATTGGCAGACAACAGAGAGAGTAGTAACACACCCGTCACCCAAGGAGGACTGTGGGAGCTGTGGTCTAAGTTCAGGTCTAAACTTACCCAGTACTAGAAGCTTGGTAAGGAGATGATGATGATGAAGAAGGACATCTCTAGTGATGCAAGGGATTGGAATATACTGTTTGACGAAGATAAATACCCTGCCCAATTCCCTCAGCATACCTACAATGCTAGAGGTTGGATATTTTAATTTTGTCAGTTAGTTCCATTCTCCAAGAATATTTTAGTTTTACTGATTGAACTGACATGTGGTGATGAGAGTAACTTCAGCTCAGTGACCAAGTGGAAAGGAAGAAAAAACCAAAAGAGAGCTAATTCCCGGGATCACTGGTGTTGACTGGATTGTGTGTGAAGATCTTTATGGTGGATATTTACTGCAGAGTCCTGTGGCACCACATAATTCTTTTCAACTACTTTGGTCTAAAGAACGAAGACGGTAGTACTGCAAGAGATTGCTTTGAAATCTCTTCAATTTTCTAATCAACGGTTCATCTAAGTGTTGCATGCACAAAACATGGTTCAAGCTATAACCGCGGAATCACAAGTACTGGTAACTGAGATGCCTTCTAACAACCAGAAGCCCAGAAGAAACTGCTCTTTCAAGACATACAGTTTAAGGGCATAATTGTTTTAATTTTATCTGCTTTTACTGTAGTTGAACTGCAACTATCATAATCTAACAGACATGATGGACAGTTGAGCTGAAGATTACATATATATTTGGCTTTCATTTATATCAGCGTTGTTTTCAATGGCCTTCAAACTTCAGCTTTTTTGATGAAATAAGACCCTTCATGATTGAATTTCTCAGAAGTTTATTATCTTACTGTTGTTAAGTAAGTTTTTCACGGGGATATATTCATAAAAACACTGTCTAACATTTACTTCATCAAAGGTATGTGAATTTACAAACTACGATTCTGATAGAATTGAAAGCTACAAAAGTAAAGTGACAGATCTTTTTGCACGATAACTGTCATTATCCTCCACCATGCTGGGTTCCTGACCTTGCTTCATCTAAATAC
>NC_087084.1:2287344-2314844 GCF_026151205.1 Bolinopsis microptera | reverse complement strand
TATATATATAATATTCATTTTGCACCCAGATCAGAGAAAGATGTGATCACAGAGGTAGTTTCGATATTATGTTCATGACAAGGTATGGGGCTGCTGCAAGTTATATTTTGCTAAGATATTACCGCTTTTTCAAGCTTAAGTAATCTAGGCAAGGTCAATTTTAAAGTTTTTGAATTTTGTCGAACGCTGTTTAACCCATTAGGGACGACGAGTTTTAAAGTTTGCCGATTTTGATGCCGTTTAACACACTAGGTCACTTTACAGCAAAAATGAGATATCCAAAAAAGCTAATCTGTATCTCGTTTACTTTAAAAGATACAGCTATGGTCGCATACGACCCACTCGTCCGGGTCGCAAACGACCCATCACGGTTTTTCGGCTTTAACTTCTGAAACAAAGACGTTAGGATAAAATAAAATAAAAAGCATAAGTTAAAAACATATGGTCAATACTGTGTGACTCTAACTTTTTAAAAATAAAGAATTTGGGTCATTAACGACCCACTCGGCTCACTTGCTTATTACTACATATGTCCATGTAACTTCTTGAATTCAGCCTAAAGCATGACATCATAAGTTCAAAATCGCCTCTCAGCAAGTGATAATCATCATAAACTGCGAAAAATCGGTTAAATGGGTCATTAGCGACCCACTAAGACCACAAAATTGATTAATTAAATATAATGTTGTCAAACTTTTACAAATATTAGTATAAAAACATGTTATATCTTGGTCATTACTCCTGTACGTTGATTTAAATTTTAAAATCGATCAACTGGGTCAATAACGACCCACTCGGAAGTTGAACCACGACATTAATTATCAGTATCATGTTGTTCTACCATCAAGAAAGACACTCGTAGGTCTTAATTCCACGCAAACCACGGGTGGCTGACTACTAGCCCTTCTGAGATCTGGAGTCTCACGGTAATCTGCAGATCACGTCACCCAATGACTGACGAATAATGGGCAGAATTGGATTGATAGGTAGGTGAGTTTATCAGCTGTTAGTACACGACCGTAATGTCGTGAGACAGCAAACAACATGCCTATCTTTTCTCGATTCCTAGAACGTCCAAGAAGAACTATACAACTGCTGGATTCAGATTTCAGATGGCTGCATCTACTCTCTTCGCAGCTCCCTTTCTTTACTTCTTAGGGGCCGTTCATATATAACGTAATCACTTATTGGACAATTTTTACGCCCCCCCCCCCACCACATAGCTATTATGTCAAAATTACACAAGCTTAATCATTTGGAAACTCCCCTCCCTCTCGGCCGATTACGTAATACTTGTTTTCGTTTTGAAAGCTGCCTCGTTGTTGCGGGGTTTGTTACCCAAAACGAGGTAGTTGTCTGAGAGATTGCAGGTTGCAGCACCGCCAGCCAAATGGGGGGGGGGGGGGGGGGGGGGCTTTTTCCTTGTCCTTCTTCACAGAGCTGTAAATGTAGCCATCTGAATGCAGCAGTTGTTTAGTTATTCTCGTACTTTCTAGGAATGAAAAAAACATATTGGCATGTTGGATTAGAATATGCAATTTGACCACTCGTCTTTCAGTATTTACCCAAGGTTACATGATATCTCGTATACTTCGTTCAGGGGATTTTTCTTGAGTGACATGATCTGATCACCGTGGGACCCTGGGTCTCAAGCGGTGGGTTGTAGCAGGTCGTTTACCAAGATTCGAAATTGACGAAAAAGGTAACAGAATCTAATAAGCAACAACAACAGCATGGCTATTACCTAGCAAGTTAGGAACGAGGGCCGATTCCTTTTCTTTTGCGGCACGGCCACGGTCCTTTCGGTACAGATTTCCACGCACCATAGTATTATAGTCAGGACGCAACTCCAGGCATATGCAGTAGTGTTATTCTCGCAGCTCTTTGATGAGTGATGACGGCCCTTCAGTTGGCCCTGGATCTCAGAAGGGCTAGTAGTCAGCCACCCGTGGTTTGCGTGGAATTAAGACCTACGAGTGTCTTTCTTGATGGTGGAACAGCATGATACTGATAATAATTGATGAGGTGGTTCAACTTCCGAGTGGGTCGTTATTGACCCAGTTGATCGATTTTAAAAGTTAAATCAACGTACAGGAGTAATGACCAAGATATAACATGTTTTTATACTAATATTTGTAAAAGTTTGACAACATTATATTTAATTAATCAATTTTGTGGTCCTAGTGGGTCGCTAATGACCCATTTAACCGATTTTTCGCAGTTTATGATGATTATCACTTGCTGAGAGGCGATTTTGAACTTATGATGTCATGCTTTAGGCTGAATTCAAGAAGTTACATGGACATATGTAGTAATAAGCAAGTGAGCCGAGTGGGTCGTTAATGACCCAAATTCTTTATTTTTAAAAGGTTAGAGTTACACAGTATTGACCATATGTTTTTAACTTATGCTACAGTTTTTATTTTATCCTAACGTCTTTGTTTCAGAAGTTAAAGCCGAAAAACCGTGATGGGTCGTTTGCGACCCGGACGAGCGGGTCGTATGCGACCGCAGTTAGTAAACAGCGTCTAGCTCTGTTTGTGAACATCTGATTATCACGGGCTTTTCATATGTCTCAAGGAAATCGTTGCCCGCAACTATTTTGTCCTCAACAAAATAAGCATACATAAAGTTTTAATGTCCCAATCAAGGCAAGAAGTAAAGTGAAATATTTTCCAATTATGACGACTAATTAGCCTAATTATTTAGTTGTTAGTAATTAATTGGGTCTCGACTGGAAAGTCAATAATGTAGCCCAATAAATTTTGAGCATATGTGCGAAAGATTCGTTGCGTTTAGTATTATGGTTTGTCCTCTATAGCCTCTAGAAAAGGTGGGTCGTAAACGACCCTATCGTCCCTAATGGGTTAAAGCTAAGTTCCAGTCATTTGGTTCTCCTTCCTTTTGAGTGTGAGTGATGGTGATTCTTATGGATGATTTGAGGTGATTGGGCTTATAACTGGTGAATGTAGTTAGCATGAGATTTTGTCGTACTGTATTCCATATTGTCCCTGCTCTGTATATGTAGCTGTCTGATGGTTTAGGTGTGAGAATTAGTGTCTCTTTGCCAAGTCTGCCAGATGTTTCAAAGAGGGAGTATAGTGATATAGGGGTTCTATATTTCAAGACCTTGAAGATGTCATTAATACAATGGTAGAAGTACAGATTATGCACATTCATGATTTCATGAGTGTTGAAGAGGGGTTTTGTATGCTCCTTTCTGTAGAATTCCTTGCCCAGGATTTGCTCCCCGTAGGGTCTGCATCGTGCACTAGTTTTAAATTTATCCAAGTATGCTTCTTTATCTCCAAACATTATGCGGGCACACATTTTCTGTGCTTTGAACAGAGGTTCAAGTTTTTTGTTAGATGCCCCTCCCCAGACAGTTATACCATATGCAAGATAGCTTTCAAACAGAGTGTGATATAGATCTTTATCTTTAGCGATTTCAACAACTTCGGATGAACACCATCCGGACCAGAACTCTTAAAAATGTTAAGCTTTAAAAGTTGCTTTTTTATATCAGAACTCCTGACTTCCATATCATCAATATCATCAATACTCTCATTGTCAGGTCTTAAATTCTCAGTTTTAGGGAGAGGGCCAGGTGGTTCACGCACAAAAACAGAGCTAAAGGCACTTGCGAGTACCTCAGCTGACTCAGTCGAACTATCTGTGCGTGTACCATCTCCTCTATCTAAAGAAACCACACTTGATTTAATTTGACGTTTATTTCGTAAATAAGAGTAAAAAGACTTACAATTCTGCTTCAGATTAGATGTAATTTTCTTTTCATAGTTAACTTTAGCTTTAATTTCTGCTACTTCATAAGTATGTTGTTTGCTACTTGCATAACTAAAATTAACATCAGATGGATTAATATCAAACTCAGCCCATGCTTTATCTTTATTCTTTCTCATTCGTTTAAGTGCAGATGTACTCCATGGCAACTTGACAGGTCTGTTGTCGAGATAAACCGAAGCAGTCGGAACAGCTGCAGCAACAGTCTCCAGTTTACCATGTAATTCAGCCCACATATCTTGAACATCATTGGTAGAACTATAATCCCAGTCGATATTTTTCAAACTAAAATTTAATAACTCTTCAGAGGAAATCTTACCCCATATAGGTTTGATAATCTTCTCTTTTAAACATTTGCTAGTATCCGGCGAAACAACTAGTTCGACAAGTATCCCAACATGATCACTCTTACCAAGCAGAGAAACGATCTTACAACCGTTGACAAGAGCATCATTTGTATACAGGACCTGATCAAGAAGACTCTCCTGGAGAGTATATCCTTCACAAGCCGTCTTCTAGTTGTCTCGTTGGTGAAATACCAAGTTAAACCACTGTCATTGAAAACATCCATGAATTTCTGTTGAGTAACTAAAAACTGGTTCTTGCTAGCAATATTACTATTTATGCTACCAGTTTCCCATAAAACATTTGGTAAATTAAAATCTCCTAAAAGGAGTGTTTCAAAATCATTCCTTTCACTACAGAATACAGATGCTCTTGATACAAGATATTAACGCATTATTCTGTTCTAAATTCAATGAAGTGGATCTGTAAATACAACAAATCAGGGGTGTAGGAATGATTTTCTTCATGGGGGGGCCAAATTCTAAATTTTTTTTGGCGCTTCGCGCCACAGCCTAAATTTATTGGGGCTTCGCGCCAAAGCCAGAATGTAGGTAAGGACTTCAAAAAACCGAAAAAAATATTTTTGGCTCATAATGATCAGGGTAGCATGAAACATGAACAAAAGTAGTTTCCAAGAAAACTTTGAAAATTGTTGACTTTGAAAATGTTCGGTCTGAGACATTCTCGATACGTACCTCTGAAAGCAGAGCTCCCGCTTCCGAGCTCGTATTGCGAAGGGGAGGCCTGCCTTCCGAGATCGCATTACAAAGGGGGACCCTCGAGTCCAAAATCTTATATCGAACTTCGAAAACCGAAAAAAACATACATAAATTATAGAGCCTCCTCCACCACTTATACTGCCAGTGGAATTGTCAATTCTAAAATCTCTAAAATAAATAAATAAATAAATAAAGTCAATTTTTACAGCACAGCAATATATATCTAAATATCAGATCCTCTGTAATCATAATGTATAAAAAAAGGAGCTTTTCTCTGTGCTGAAGGATGAATCAAGGCAGATCTCTATCTTTTCTAAACATACTAAATCCTTCAATATAAATTTCGGCATTTAATATATCACTACTAAAATGAGTTTCTGTTACACAAATTACCTCAATAGATTTATACATTGATAAAATACATTTTAGTTCATCAATTTTATTAAATAGGCCGTTAGCATTGGTATAAAAAATATTTAACGGCTGGGCACTGCGGCCTCCGCTTTGTCCTCTGTCTTCTCTGGCTCTCTTTTCTTTGCTTCCTCCTTCGTCTTCTCTGTCTCTCTTTTCTTTGCTTCCTCCTGCCTCTTCTTCCTCTCCTTTCTGGCTAAAAAACGAATATCTCTGTCTGCCTTGCAGAGGTCCAAGTTGATCCAATATGTTGACTCTTTCCAGTCCTTACCATGGTCAGCGTAGAAATTTACTGACTCTTCATCTCGTGTCTGGATGATGAGCGGGCGACGGTGATCTGGCTTGTCAGCATCAAGCTTGCCAGAGCGATGGAAACTTATCATGTCGTCCTTCTTAATCTTTAGGGTCTCCCTGCAGAACTTGGAGTCGTCCTCCTGGCGTTGCTTAGAGGTAGTCTTTTTGCTCTCTGGAACCTTGAGCACACACAGATTGAGTTTTCGTTTGTTTCGCTCAAATGTATCAGTGTGCATCTTCATTTGCACTTCCGAAATAACAGTTTCAGAAGCTTGTTCACGACTCATGTCATCGAGAACCTTCTTCTGGGTTTGTGCTGTTACCTCGGAATAGAGATGAACAGCTTTATCAACTGTTTTCTCTGCGCTGCCTTTGAGGGCTTCTTTGAGAGAGTTTGTCAGAGCTGGTGTAATAAGCTTGATCTCTTCTTTGAGGATTGCACTGATTGCTCTGTTTTCAACAGAGTCGGGTGAGGTATGATATATAACGAAGCAATGAACTACACAGAAAAGCAGATTAATTTCATTTATGATAACTAAATCTACTAAATAAACTGCAAGCTTTAGGATGTCACATCAACATTTATCTTGACGTGACGGATGTTACTCGTCTAAATTTCTTTGAAGTAGCGTGCGCCGCTTTCTTCTCGAAATGTTAGCGCGCGCCGGGCCAGACCATTAACAATGGTCATTGGTCAACATTTATCGTGAAAAAAAGGATATCGATGCAGTTCTTACTGCAGTAATATAGTTTCTTATCAAAAAAAAAGATAAGGATGCGTCCTCCAGAAAATTTGACTCTGATACATTATATTATGTAGTAATATTATCGGTTTTTATTTTCCGATGTAAATACTGCGTTTGCTAGCATCATTTCGACCATCGTGCGCGCGGAGAATGCATTTACATTGACCATTGTTAATGGTCTGGCCCGGCGCCGCGCGCGCTACTAGCTTTATAGCACTTCAGTTAAACAAAAATTTCAGTTAAACAAAAATTTCAATTTTATGCCATTTATTACAGATTAAACAAGTTTACAATAAATCAATTTGATATTTGACGGAATCCTAATTCAATGTGCAGTATGGTTGTCACTCTTTAAATAGATTAGATATAGGTTGACGGGGCAAAGGAGTGTGCGTGCTGTTCGCTATTGCTCACACCAAACGGCAACCTAGTAAAGGTTTTGTATGAACACCGGTCTCCATCACGATACAAAATTAGGATTGTAGAATTTATTGTATAACTATTAGTGCAGTGGAGGTAGCGGTGTCGTGCATTAATAGAGTGACAGCCTACTGATTTAGAGTTGTTTTTAAGTGAGCATAATGGGTGTATTTTTGGATCTAATGGCAACTTTAAAATTTGTTCTTTTAATCATTTATTAAATATCAGTTTAAAAATATATAAATCTGGAATCTGTTCACTCTGTGAACCATTCCTATAAAAATTTCAAAAACCCTCCTAAATTAAATATTAAAAACGTCTCAGTAATGGAAATAGTCATACAATTAAGAAATTAACCAAATTCTTAATATCTACCTAAGAGAAAAATACCTACCTAAGTCAATTTCTACCTGTAATACACTAAATATTAGGTTAAATACATAGGTGGTGGAGTCAGCACACATTTACCAAAATCAATATTGTTTAATAGGAGGAGGAGCCTGTGGGCCGAGATCACTGGATTAAATTTGATGAAGGGGATTGTTTTCAAATGACACCTGCATTATGTCATAATCGCTTGTGGTCCATGCCGAATCATTATAAGCATGTTGCAGCTTTAGTAGTGCCTTTTTCAGGCGACTTTTAGCAAGGCTAATCTTGTAGGAGTAGTCAAAGAGCTTAAGTTTAGGTGCAATTGTGTTCCAAATTTTGGTGGATCTTGATATGAAGTCATTAGATGGGAGTTGTGAAATGATAGTGGTTTCCTTTCTAGAAGATGACTGATAATGCTGTTGCAGTGATGCTGGGCACCTTAGTTTTAGTATTTTAAAAACTTCCATAAATGTGTGATATGTATATAAATTTTTGAAAGCCAGGATGTTTTGTTGCTTGAAAAGTGGTTTACAGTGCTCTAGTTGGAAGAATGTGTGGTCAAGTGCCTGGCTGTCAAACTCTCTTGTTCTTGCACATGTAAGGAACTTGTTTAGGTATGCCTCTTTATCACCAAAGAGGACCCGTACACAGTGCTTCTGAGACAGCCAGATACTTGCTGTCCTAAAGAGTGCTGCATCACCCCAAACTGAGATACAATATGTAAGGTGGGATTCAAATAGTGTGTGGTAGAGGTCTTTATGGAGTTCCTTTGGTACAGAGTCCCTAATTCTATTTAAGGTGGCAGAGGCATAGTTTAACTTTCGTTTAAGTGCTGTTATATGAGGCCCCCAGGAAAGCTGTTCGTCAATAACAACTCCAAGAAACTTAGTTGCTTTGGTTTTTTTAATTGGAAAGCCATCAATATGGAGTTGAAGCGAATCTGGCAATTCTACTGGTTTACTAGCCTTTGGTTTAAAATGCATATAACAGCACTTTGACATGTTGATGTGAAGTTTGTTAAGGATCATATACTTTTTTATACAGCTTAGCAATTTGTTGCCTTTCTCATAAGCTTCTTCTACAGTTTTTCCATCAATAAAAATGTTGGTGTCGTCAGCAAATAGTATGAAAGTTCCTAAATCCGAGGAATTGGCAATATCATTTATGTATAGAAGAAAAAGTAGCGGTCCCAAAACAGAGCCTTGTGGAACTCCATATTTAATGATAAGGTTTTCGGATTTTTCATTAAGGACTTCTGTATACTGTGTTCTATTTGATAAGTAGCTTTTAATAAGACAGTTTGCATTGCCTCTTATTCCATACCTATCTAGTTTTGTTAGGAGTGTACTATGGTCGATTGTATCAAATGCTTTACTCAAATCTATAAATATTCCTAGAACATGGTTTCGTTTTTTTTTTTACTTACTTTTTACTTGCCATCAACTAATTATAATAACTAGCAGGAACCCGTCAAACCTTTAAAACTGGTGTCAAGGCTCTTTGGTGGTCGGATCAATATCCTACCCTAAAGTCTCCCAGTAAAAAATAATTAATAATTACCTATTTAATTCGCGTTTTTGACACCACTTGGGGATCCAGATTTTGGGTACTCAAATTTTTATTCCTTGGCCGATTTTTGATTTTTTTCATGCTGATTTAAAGGCCATTAAATCATTTGAATCAGTTAAAAAAGTTTCAGTTTTATATCTTGTACGGTTTTTGTTACTGGGCCGCGCTCAGCCTGTCATTCCGCCAAATCTTTATTCATTAATAACAATTTTAAAAAAACAAAAACCAACTCTTTTGGTATTTATTTATAATACATAAACAATAAAAACAATTTTGTAGCGCGATGCACTCTTGGTCTGGGCCGCGCCGCGCATTTTCTCGCAACCACAGTAGATCAGCAAAATGCACTATTAGGCCTCAAAGAGCTGCGTTATAGGTTTATAACCTACGTACTAAGACACGCACCGAGTTGGACTCGTTGACAGTCCTAATATTTGAAACAAATATTTTACGAGTATCACCCGTTAAAGGCTGCGAAAGGATTGACATGTCATACGTTTGTATGACCCTCAGCGCACGAAGTGCGCGGCCCCCCTGTATCGACAGGACGACCATAGGAAAATGACCGTGGGGGTCGCTACGTGATACAAGGATTGACATCGTGAAATGTGAATACAAACATAACGGTAAACTCGAAAAATATATTTGTTCCCTATACAGGACCGACGCACTGCAGTCCCAACCGAAACCGCGTCCTACCGCCTGGTAGGTTGAAACTCTACAAATAAAAAAACAATCCTACCATACAACTTCCGTTTTGTTTAAGATCTGCATGCTGCGCGATCGCCTCTATCTTCCTGCAATATGGCCGACCCTAATTTTGTTTGACGATGTCAATCCTTCCAGATCGTTACTTTGCAACCCATCTCGTCAGTCTTCGATGCTAAGCAAAAATGCCAGTTTGCGCCGGAGCGTCAAGCGGCGAAGTTCCTCCAAACCCAAATTAAATTTTTGAACTTCTTTACGGGTGAATACACGTAAAATATTTGTTCCATATATGCAGGACCGTCGACGAATCCATCTCGCGGCGCGTCCTGGTAGGTTCCGGTTAGAAAACCTACTATGAAATTTCCAGAACCTTGTACATTTGTAGGTTTGCAACCTACCAGGACGCGCGCCGAGTTGGACTCGTCGACGGTCCAGATATTTTAGGAGTATCACCCGTTAACCAGAACTTCAATCGTGTCATTTGTCATATATAAAATTGACTGACAATTGGCTGTGGTAAGAAATTTGGTCAAAATTATAAATGCCGGGCCGCCCTGTACTGGAATTTCTGCCAATAAAAACTGAAAATGGGACACAAATATGGGACAGCACGATTTTCCCGATTTTTTTCAGAGATTTGACTTCAGTTCACCCCAATTTGGTTTCATACCATCCAGCAATTATACTGACTAATTGTTTTTTGGGTCAAAAATTTAAAGCAATCTGTCAATGTGCGTTCAGAAATTTTCACATCTGAAAATGGGCAGAGTTTTGACAATACAACTTTTCGTTTCCTTAAGATTTCGTGCTGATGACTTCCTACCGAACCCGAATCAAACTTCCTAGCACCTCAATCGGTCCTTTTGCATCTATAGTTGACTGACTAAATTGGTTGCGGGTCAGAAATTCGGCGCCAAAACTTGTAAAATTTCGGCCCTGGATAAATTCAGCTTCAAAAACCTGAAAAATGGACAGAGCATGGACAGTATGGATTTCAATTTTTTTCGAGATTTTGACTTCATACCCCAATTTGGTTTCATACCATCATCAATTAACTGACTAATTTGTTGTGGGCAAAATTTCAAGCAATCTTCAAATGTGCGTTCAGAAATTTCACATATGAAAATGGGACAGAGTTTTGAAATAACAACTTTTCGTTTTCTTAAGATTTCTGCTGTGAGCTTTCCTCCGACCCGAATCCAATCTCCATCACCTCAATCGGCATTTGGCATCTATAGTTGACTGGACTAATTGGTTGCGGGTCAGAAATTCCCGGCCAAAACTGTAAAATTACGGCCCTGGAAGTTTTCAGCCTTCAAAAACTGAAAAATGGGACAGAGCATGGGACAGTATGATTTTCCAATTTTTTTTCGAGATTTTTGACTTCCAGTACCCCATTTGGTTTCACACCATCAGCAATTACTGACTAATTGGGTTTGTGGCAAATATTCAAGCCAATCTGTCAAAATGTGTGTTTCAGAAATTTTCACCATCTGAAAATGGGACAGAGTTTTGAAAAATACAACTTTTCGTTTTCTTAAGATTTCTGCTGTGAGCTTCCTCCGACCGAATCAAACTTCCAGCACCTCAATCGTGTCATTTGGCATCTATAGTTGACTGCCTAATTGGTTTGCGGGTCAGAATTTCGCCAAACTGTAAAATTTTCGGCCCTGGACGTTTCAGCTTCAAAAACAGAAAAGGGACATAGTATGGACAGTAAGATTTTCCAATTTTTTTCGAGATTTTTGACTTCCATACACCAATTTGGTTTCATACCATCAATCAATTAACTACTAATTGGTTGTGGGCAGAAAAAATTCAAACAAATACTGTCAAATGTGTTTCAGAATTCACATCTGAAAATGGACAAGTTTGAAAAATACACTTTTCGTTTTCTAAGATTTCTGCTGTGAGCTTCCTCCGACCCGAATCAAACTTCCAGCACCTCAATCGTGTCATTTGGCATCTATAGTTGACTGACTATTTGGTTGCGGGTCAGAAATTCCGGGCCAAAACTGTAAAATTTCGGCCCTGGAAGTTTCAGCTTCGAAAAACTGGAAAATGGACAGAGTATGGACAGTATGATTTCCAATTTTTTTCGAGATTTTTGACTTCCAGTACCCAATTTGGTTTATACCATCATCAAATAACTGACTAATTGGTTTGTGGGCAAAAATATTTCAAGCAAATCTGTCAAATGGTGCGTTCAGAATTTGTTTCAACATCTGAAAAATGGGACAGAAATTTTGAAAATACAACTTTTCGTTTTCATAAAATTTTCAGCTGTGAGCATCCTCCCGACCCGAATCAAACTACCAGCACCTCAAGCGTGTCATTTGCATCTATAGTTTACTGACTAATTGGTTGCGGGTGGAGAAATTCGGCCCAAACTGTAAAATTTCGTCCCTGGAAGTTTCATGCTTCAAACTGAAAATGGGACATAGTATGGGACCGTATGATTTTCCCAATTTTTTTCCGAGATTTTGACTTCCATACCCAAGTTGGGTTTCATACCGATCATCAATTAACTGACTAAGTGGTTTGTGGGCAAAAATTTCAAGCATTTCTGTCAAATGTGCGTTCAGAAATTTTCACAACTGAAATATGGACAGAGTTTTGAAAATACAACTTTTCGTTTTCGTGTAAGATTTCTGCTTGTGAGCTTCCTCCGAAAACCCCCCCGAAATCAAACTTCCAGCACCTCAATCGTGTCATTTGGCAATCTATAGTTTGACTGACTATTGGTTGCGGGTCAGAAAATCGCCAAAACGTAAAATTTCGGCCCTGGAAGTTTCAGCTTCAAAAACTGAAAATGGGACAGAGTATGATGACAGTATTGATTTTCCAATTTTTTCGAGATTTTTTGACTTTCCAGTACCCCAATTTGGTTTCATACCATCTTCAATTAACGGGAGTCTAATTGGGATTGTGGGCAAAAATTTCAAGCAATCTGTCAATGTGTGTACAGCAATTTCACATCTGAAAATGGGACAGAGTTTTGAAAATACAACTTCGTTTTCCTTCTTAAATTTCTGCTGTGAGCTTTCCCTCCGACCCGAATCCAAACTTGCAGCACCTCAATCGTGTCATTTGGCATCAAAGTTGACGCGACTAATTGGTTGCGGGTCAGAAATTCCGGCCAAAACTGTAAAATTTCGCCCTGGAAGTTTCAGCTTCAAAAACTGAAAAGATGGGAACAGATATGACGTATGATTTTCCAATTTTTTTTCGAGATTTTGAATTCCAGTATCCCCAATTTGGTTTCAACACCGGATCATCAATAACTGACTAATTGGTTTGTGGCAAATATTTCAAGCAATCGTCAAATGTGTTTAAGAACTTTTCACATCTGAAAATGGGACGAGTTTTGAAAATACAACTTTCGTTTTCTTAAGATTTCTGCTGTGAGCTTCCTCCGACCCGAATCAAAACTTCCCAGCACCTCAATCGTGTCATTTGGCATCTATAGTTGACTGACAAATTGGTTCGGGCTCAAAATTCGGCCCACAACTGTAAATTTCGGCCCTGGAAGTTTCAGCTTAAAAACTGAAAATGGGACAGCGTAAGGGACAGTATGATTTTCCAATTTTTTCGAGATTTTTGAGCTTCCAGTACCCCAATTTGGTTCATACCATCACAATTAACTACTAATTGGTTTGTGGGGCAAAAATTTCATACAAACTTCAAATGTGTTGTTCAGAAATTTTCACATCTGAAAATGGACAGAGTTTTGAAAATACAACTTTTCGTTTTCTTAAGATTTCTGCTGTGAGCTTTCCTCCGACCCGAATCAAACTTCCAGTCACCTCAATCTGTCCATTTGGCATCTATATTTTGACGACTAATTGTTGCCGGGTCAGAAATTTTCGGCCAAAAACTGTAAATTTTCGGCCCTGGAAGTTCAGCTTCAAAAACTGAAAAGGGACAGAGTATGGGACAGTATGATTTTCCAATTTTTTTCGAGATTTTGACTTCCAGTACCCCAATATTTGGTTTCATACCATCATCATTAACTGACTAATTGGTTTGGTGGCAAAAATTTCCAAGCAATCGTCAATGGTGCGTTCGCGAAATTTTCACATCTTGAAAATGGGACAGAGTTTTGGAATACAACTTTTCGTTTCTTAAAGATTTCTGCTGTGACTTCCTCGACCCGATCAACTTCCACACCTCAATCGTGTCATTGGCTCTATAGTTTGACTGACTAATTGGTTGCGGGTCAGAATTTCAGCCAAAACTGTATAATTTCGGCCTGAAGTTCAGCCTCAGAACTGAAAATGGGGACAGAGTATGGGAATTTATGATTTTCCAATTTTTTTACCGAGATTTTGACTTCGCAGTAACCCCAATTTGGTTTCATACCATCATCAATTACCTGACTAATTGGTTTGTGGGCAAAAAATTTCATCCAATCTGTCAAATGTTGCGCTCAGAAATTTTCACATCTGAAAATGACAGAGTTTTGAAAAGTACAAATTTTGTTCGTTAAAATTTCTGCTGCGGAGCTTCCTCGACCCAAATCAAACTCCAGCACCTCAATCCGTGTCATTTGTATATATAGTTGACTGTATAATTTGTTTGCGGTCAGAAATTTTTGTCAAAACTGTAAAATGTGGTGCTTTGCAGAAAAAATTAAAAATAGATTTTGCTCATGGGGGAATTCTTAAACATTTGCATTGCCTTTATTATCAGATTACCGATCTCGTCATTTTGTTGTAATGCATGGCATGGCCAATACAAAGGCATGATGGGCGACGGCATGTATAGCTTTGTTGTTCGGCGAATTTTCTTTAAAATAAATTTACGTATTTTGTTAATTAATAATTAGTATTAATGTTTTAATCAATGTGTATTATAGTGCAATATTCATACTTAGCTCCTAGGACAAAAATATCGATTTAAAAAATATTCTTTAAGTTAAAACAATCAATGCAATGACAAATGACAATCAATTTATGAAGTCACTAATTTTTTGATTTTTTCCATTTTTAAATATCTAAATATAAGTAATAGTATAAATCGGAAAAATTAAAATCAAACATGAACAATTAACTAAAATAATCAAAATTGATCCTTCATTTGCATTCACCGTGAAAATATTTTCGTCACAATTTAATACCCATTAGATTGCTGGGAGCAGGATTACTGTTTTATAGCTAAAATATCGATGAACCAGTTATTAATCATTGAATCTTTATAATTGGACATATAACTGTAGTCAAAATTAAACAACACTGCTACGTGGGACACTAATAATGCAACATTGAGCTAGGAATCAAACATAAACTGCCGCAACTTCCAACCAGCCCAATAACATTAACAGATACAATCGCAACAAGAGGCATATACGACATCATGATATAGCGGATGATGCCGCTTGAGTTCATCATAAGCACTACCAGAGTAAATATTTGGGCTGAGTCGTCTTTGTAGACAGTTCCTATAGCTGTTGTTATTATTACGTTGTTTGTGACGTCTATTATTCCTGGAAACATGTAACTATATTGTAATGATATTATAGCGGAACGATTTAAAATAGACGGTTAAAATATTTGATCATAATGCTAAAATGATAGAATTAGAGGGCCTCACCGCTCACGGTATATCCATTCGAAACGCTAGGAACATTGAACGTTACTAGATTTAATTTTGTAGATCTATATTTTTATCAGTTCATCTGTTATCATTTCAATCGTATTCGTTGTTCCCTGTTCTCAAGAAATAAAGTAGCCACACTCTATATCCAGATTTAACTAGATTGACCTACTGTTAATCTAGTTCCATAACTTCTGCAAATTCGTCATACCGTATTCGACCACTGACCAGTGTGACCACTTTCCTTCTTTCCACTTAAAGACCCTTTTTCCACTCTACAACAGACCGTATAATCGATTAAAAGTTGTCCAGAAACGATTGGGTTGATTTTTATGTGTATTTTGATTGGTATAAACGATCATTTACTTGCAGGGACAAAAGGAAATCGCGGCATGTACGGAATTGAATCGCGATTTTTCCCATTATTTGCGACAAATTTTATGTATAGTTTAATGTTTCAGTTTAGTCTGTTAAAATTGGCGGTATCACGATTTTTGGCCAAAATAATCGCGAAATCCTTTTGTCCCTGTTTACTTGTGGAACGTGGTATGAACCACAATTTACCTATAGCGATACCGAGCATGTTGTTACCCCATCTGTTAGGATAGAGAGCTGGTACTGAATGACTGTAAAACAGAGGGAACATGAAGGCGATAAGAAGGTAGGCAGCTACGCCCAGTGTCGTAGTGATAACGGCTGTTCGTTTAAATCCAAGCCTTGCGACTATCTTCCCTGCTGGCCGACCACCTGAGAAGGTTTAAAATTTAAATTGTTTGTTTGGATTCTCGTGCTGGGGAGGCTATTCTGTAGTATTTTTATCGATCAAATAACTTCATATTTTTGTTAGTAAACGTATACTCCAGTAGCAGGGAGGTGTTGAGTGTGCACTTCGATGTATAGAGTTTTTTGCTATTGAATCGGGTTAAATAGGTCATTGGTAACTCAAATCACCGAGGGGGGAATTTTGTGTCGCTAGTCCCAACCCTGTGGAGCCACGCCCATATTTCATATCAGGTGCGTATATGGGAAATATGTATCTCAGCTTCTGAAGGTCTTAGAGACTCAAATTTGAGTTTAAAATGACCGCAATGACCATGTTTATATTAGTACTATGAAGGTCATGAAAGCCCAAAATGCTTATTTTTGGAAAAAATTCAGAAAAACCGATTTTCACTTGAGCGTGAGTAAAAAAATCTACTCTAGAAATTTAGTGAAAATCGAGTAAGCAGTTCAGTGTCTACAAGATTTCTAAACACAGGGTCCTCTGTTAGGTCATTCTGAATTAGAATTGATAAAGTAAGCAAATTCTATAAGTAGTTTCAACCCTGTGGAGCCACGCCCATATTTCATATCAGGTGCGTATATGGGAAATATGTATCTCAGCTTCTGAAGGTCTTAGAGACTCAAACTTGAGTTTAAAATGACTGCAATGACCATGTTTATATTAGTACTATGAAGGTCATGAAAGCCCAAAATGCTTATTTTTGGAAAAAATTCAGAAAAACTGATTTTCACAAGCAAAAAATCTACTCTAGAAGTTAAGTGAAATCGAGTGTGAAGTTCAGTGTCTACAACGTTTCTAAACATAGGATCCTTTGTAAGATCATTCTGAATCAGAATTGATAAGGTATGCAAATTCTATTAGTAGTTTTAACCCTAGGGTGCAAAACTCCTAAATTACCCCCAGGCGCAAATATATGACTTTTCTATCTCGGCTTCTGAACGTTGTAGGGGCCTCTCTTTGAGCTCAAACTAACTACAATGGCCACATTTATATACCGACTATAAAGCACAAAGCAACTTAGGGTCTATACAGCTTAGTTTTTAGAAATTCATTAAAAACTTTTTTAACCTTCATGCATCATCTCTAGTCTCTACCCAGCTACCGCCAGTGCGTTATGATTTTAGATCTTTCTAGCAACCTCTGATATGAATGCTACCTCTTCCTCTATCCAGCTACTATACCACCAATTCCAGCTGTTTTCACCTACTTCGGCTACTATCTCTTTAGCTACCACCAAGGTTCCTCCAACTTCTGCTATTTCTAGCAATCTTAGCTTAGGTTAGTGGACTACTTCTTGCCCTATCTAGCAACCATCAGAAAAATGTCCTCTTCCTTAATGAGCTGGAAATTGTTGGATGCAGCGGAGGTAGCACTCATATCAGAGGTTATAAGATCTAAAATTATAACGTATGGTGGTAGCTGGGTAGAGTTGACCTGGAGTTAGCAGAAGGCAGCTAGAAGTAGATTCTGCTACATGAGGTTGGATTCAAGTTGATTAGCCATAAAAGCCGAGCAGTACTGGAGAGAGCCCCAGAGAGGGAGCTGAAGGCAGCCTTCTGAAACTGAGTATTTTCGCAGTTATACCAAAATTAAAGTTAGGTGGTATGTGCTGCTCCATAAATGTTATCCTAATGTGTTTATGTTGAACGTTTTACTGTGCTGCAAATATCTTTTTAGCCCGAGATATCATTATTAAGTACATGTTTGATCATATTACTATTTTATGATGCATGAAGGTTAAAAGTAGTAGTAAACCCGCGATGGGGTGGCATGTGCCTCAATAAAAATATTACAATCTTTTATTATTATATCAATTTATCATTAAATATTTCAAAAATATCAATAACGTATGGTTGATCCTTCACACTTGGTAAAATATATAAAAATAAAGTTAATCTACACTAAAGAATAAATAATCTATATTATATAAATCAACAATATTAACTCCCCATCTTCTTGTAGTCATTTATCAAAGCGGTAGAAATCTAAGTAATTTTAGTACGCGGTGCGCAAAACAGTTTTTAATGAAGTTCTATAAACTAAGCTATATAGACCCTATGTTGCTATATAGTCGGTATATAAATGTGGCCATTGTAGTTAGTTTGAGCTCAAAGAGAGGCCCCTACAACGTTCAGAAGCCGAGATAAAAAAGTCATATATTTGCGCCTGGGGGTAATTTAGGAGTTTTGCACCCTAGGGTTAAAACTACTAATAGAATTTGCATACCTTATCAATTCTGATTCAAAATGATCTTACAAAGGATCCTATGTTTAGAAACGTTGTAGACACTGAACTTCACACTCGATTTCACTTAATTTCTTCTAGAGTAGATTTTTTGCTTGTGAAAATCAGTTTTTCTGAATTTTTTCCAAAAATAAGCATTTTGGGCTTTCATGACCTTCATAGTACTAATATAAACATGGTCATTGCAGTCATTTTAAACTCAAGTTTGAGTCTCTAAGACCTTCAGAAGCTGAGATACATATTTCCCATATACGCACCTGATATGAAATATGGGCGTGGCTCCACAGGGTTGGGACTAGCGACACAAAATTCCCCCCTCGGTGATTTGAGTTACCAATGACCTATTTAACCCGATTCAATAGCAAAAAACTCTATACATCGAAGTGCACACTCAACACCTCCCTGCTACTGGAGTAGTAGGAATAAATAATTAAATGATAAATAAAATTAAAAATAATAAATAAAAATGTTAAATATTTAAATACATACCTATAATTTCTCCGAGTCCTACAAATATTCCAAACTGAGCCACGAACGATCTCTCCTCAAAAAGAATACCGATGTAGGCAGGGATGAGTGGGGTGTAGAGTTGAGAGTATATACCTGATTAGATAATTAGTTAATAATACTTAATTAGTTACCTGATAATCCAATTAGCAAGCAGTATATACCTGATTGTAGTAAGATAATTAGTTAATAATATGATATTTAATTAGTTACCTGATAATCCAATTAGCAAGCTATTTGAAAGTTAAACTGATAGGTCAATTAATTAAATAACTACTGAAAATGTAAACTTTAATAATTAACAAGTTCAAAAAGAAAATATAGAGCCTTGTATGTGCAGCCTTTATTAGTTTATTTGATAGTATCATCAAGCTGTATGTTGCTGTTTTAGCTGTTTAGTTTAAGAAAAGCTTCGCCTTCAGTAAAACACGGAATTGTTTTATTATTACACCTGTAGAGCACAGAGGGAGAAGTAGATAAATGTTTTTCCTCTTGAAGAGAGGTCGAAGAGACGTTTTTAGCTGCCCCAACAGGGTAAGTTCATCGTAGTCTATTAGAGTGATAAATTATTAGCTAGAAAGGTCAATAGTTTTAATCGACTTATGCATGTTTAAATATTTTGGCTTGTAAGGTAAAAAGTTTAAGTTTCTCCAGTTTTGACATAATTACACAAGAATTGTTCAACCAATTCTAAAATGATTCTTAGAGGAAATCAGAAAAAGACTTGCCTTCAATCTTGCTGCCCGCTGTTGATTCGGAATCTGATCGTGAGCTTGTACCAGCAGATGAAAAACTCATCTTTTTCTGTAAAGTTGGAATAGTTAAATGAATGCTCTCAACCTTCAATTGCAACCAAAAGTTTTCAAGCAAGAAACATCGCGTTTAACTTTAATTATTTGTTGTCGACAAAGTCGAAAAACCACGGATAGCAAATTAATTTCCTTGTGTTTGAAAATACTCACGCCAATGAGGGGTGCTTCTTCGTCCTCCAGCCCGGAAGGAGGGAGTGGAGGTGGGGTGACAGTGAAGCAGTAAAGGATACAACCCGTCACACACATTGCTGTTAACGCTCCTGACACCACCTGACAAACAATCATTCCAATTTAGATTACTTATACAAATGAGGAGCAAAATATGAATTGAGAAGTCAGTATTTTCATTCAATTGATAGCTATCCGATCCATATTCCAGCTCGGCTAACTGATGAGGGCAGATGAGGTAATATTTGAAATTGTCTCCTATGATATTGATACTATGAACTGTTTTTTATTATATTTTATTTTTGATAGGGACCCCGGACATGAAAATGTAGCAAATACTGACAAATTTTCAAGGTTTATGTTTTAATGTAGTTAATCATACTTTCATATTATAGTGTTGTATGTACATTGTACATTGTACTCACCATTCTGGTATTGTCATCAAGAAACTTCTTATCGCCAATACCAAAGTAAAGAACAGTGTTCCCAAACAATATACAACTCATGAATATCATCCAATGAATACCGCTATTCCTTGCCATCTTCTCCTTTGTGGAATTCTCCGAGAGAAACTGCAGACTTACCGCGCGTGAAAAAGCGTTTCCTGAAAAAAAAAAACAACGATATTGACACGATAATCATTATAGTTGGTGGTTGGGCAGTTCGGCAAAATTTGAGTGCGTTTTCCCCTACTATGACGATAGCTTTAAAAAAATAGTTGCTGTGTTATACTTATGAATGATGTGATTGCAAGGCAATGACAATATAACAATAACTCTATAAGAGCTCTATCATGTCAAGAAGTAGAAGATCCTATTCCTCACCAATTCCATTAATAGCCTGTCCAATGAATATAGTGAAGTTGTAAGGCATGAAGAGGGCTAGGGTAATAGGAATACTGCACATGGATCCCAGCACTAAACTTAGTCTCATCCCGATCAGCTGTGTGATAGTACAGATTCAACAGTTCAAACATACAAAATTCACGTATTACATAAGTATCAAAATAAACAACCCTTTCTGCATGTCAATCATATTCAATGATTTTCTAACCTTTGTAAATGGGTTTCTAATTTGTGTTGAACATTTTGAAGATGTTTCCCTGCTTATGCACTATTATACTAAATGCTAACACGATTCAATAAAGCTCTAACTATTGATAGCTTTACCTTCATGATAAAGGGTGTGACAAACGCAGCAATCACAACAAACAGGTTATTTATCATGAGTCCAGTAAAGGCTGTGTGCTTGTCTACACCGTGCCTCCCGTCCATGTCTGAAAACGCCGTCGGCTGAGAAGAAAATAGAAATGATAAAGTTTTACTGGTCGACGCTGATCAGCCTGTCATTACGCCATATTTTTATTCGGTTTATGACACTGAAACACTGAATTTTACTTACCTTATAAGGTAAGTAAAATTAAGCTCATTCTTTAATCAATGAGTTAATTGTTGAATAATTAGGTGAGTCAAGGGCTATATTCTTATATTATTAATATTCGGGATAAGATGAACAAAGATTGAATACCATGACTGCAGCGCCGCCGTAGTAACTGCTGTAGACCAACATTACAGCCACTGCGTTTATGAAAATGTTTCTGGTCCGTATTCTGTTGTTCTTGGCTAGCATGTCCTGGCTCTCCTGTAAAAATCACTTTATCAAATAAGGAGCTGGAAATTAAAACCTGAATTGATATAATGGCAACGTGGAATTGGTGATTTATATTTTAACCTTATTTGAGTTATTTCACAATCACTCTACAGACACAGTCCATTATCATTATGAACCTTCGATCTGACGTTCACTGCATCACTTATTCGCGTGCTCTTATATACACTAACAGTATAATTATATATAACGGGCCGCAATCAGACGAATACAGTTTTTAGATGTTAATGGGGACGTGATGAAATTGAAAAAACAACATTTTATGCTATTCCTACAAACACAACTAATTAACCATGATTCTAGTGTCCTGTCCAATATGTTCAGCAATTAACCAAGTCAAATTTAACAGAAAATGAGAAAGAATAATTAGTAAAGGGCAGATGAGGATGTCTTACTATTAAAACAATCATAAAACATGAGCGTTATTCGGTCATATCGTCTATCACGGTTCGACGGTTATCAACTTGTCCGTGGTTTTCTGGTGCGGGGTTCGATGTTTCACAGTATGTCAGTGGCGTAACGTTGCCTGTTTGGGGGAAAAAAGCGCCCCCAGTTGCCCCCCCCCCCCGCCGAAAAAGCGCCCCCCTGTTGGCCCCCCTTAGATGGCGCCCCCCTCACAGTGCGGGGTCATGACGGGCCCTTCGTTACGCCACCGCCGTATGTGCCATAAAAACAAATAATGCCCAAAGCTTAAAAAGGAACGAAAGTTGAAGTTATACTTATAAATGCAGAGGGTTATCTAACGGCATTATCTGTCGCTGGAGTTATTTACCAATTATATCGTTACAAACTCTCACTACTAACAATTTTGATGGTTCTGGTGTTGGCAGGTCTGTTGATCCAAAATTGAGGACAAAACGGAGAGGGAGGCAAAAGACCTGATTATAAATCAAGAGGCTTGCATATAATGAACATATTGACATGGGTGCATAGTTTAATCATTATCATGGATAATTTGGTGAGAGAAAATATAGCAGCATACCGTTGCTCTGATCCCTCCTTTTTCTTCCATGATTATTAAAAATATGAAGAATAAATAAGTAAAGAAAGAATTGGCAATATAAAACAAGCACTGATCGAAAAAGGAAATATGGTAACGATTATTACATTAATCGCAAACTCTACCTTTCAGCTAGGAATCATACTCATATTAGTCATCGTAAATCAAACTTTTTCGTAAAAACTATGAAATGTATATCAATATGAAAGTATATAATCTTATATCGGTTTATGAACGATTGATTGTTTACATTCCCATTTTAACTTGCCTTATCTACGTCCATCATATTAAGTTTCAAGTTGTACGCATCTGTTGTGGAAATGGATTTGGAGAGTCGTTTCTTCAAATTGGAGTCGGAGCTGGGACTAGCGGCACTCATTTCATGGTGTTTATGCTTTAGCGTATGCTACAATGCTAAAATAATGAATGCTTTTCAACAATACTAAAACAAATGTTGAACTTGAAATGCAAATGTTGTTAAATTTTAGCTTCACAATGTGATAACAAATATATATTTCGGTATATGGATACCGAAACATTATTTTTTATCATATTGTGAGTACCTAAAATTGAACACTGGTTTTAACGTATTACAGTTCTGGGTTATCGGGTTGACACTGATAAGCTAGAACCGTTGGCAAATGCCCTCCGTCGGGCAAATCACGTTACAAATTTGCTCAGCAATGTGCAATGGTTATTTCAAAATAAAGATATTTTCTAAACTTATTTATTAGTAAATTTAAGAAATGGTTATCAAAAACCAAACACAAGACAGGTAAAATGAACCCTACAATTGAACCCGTTTTTAACGGTACCAGTATTTAGTTGGTTAATCATGAGTATAAAGGTACGTTAAAATACGGAATGTGCCCATGACTTACTGTTGCTCTGTTGCATGTTCGTGCTCAGCTCATTTCATAGATAAGACATTAGACACAGTGAGATAAAGTGGACTTCTAATTAATCTTTACATATAACATTGAAAAACGCCGTGGGTTTGAAACTAAAAGATCAGGTTTCCATATGATGATAAGACAAATCATGTTCATTGGCAGTTTCAATCGAATTTGGCTTCAGATGATTACAATAATTGGAGCATGCACGTAATCGATTGTCGTGTAATTTCATGACTCTTAATTCAATCTCGTATCATGGTTTAGGAGTTTACGACATGAGGTAGGTAAGATTCACCGAAAGATAAAATCTGAAGCTGGAAAAGTGCCAAAAATGTTTCAAAATTCTGCCAAAGTTTATCAAATTTATGCCAAGCAAAACAATAGAAATGAAGATTATCTCTTCGCAATGTCTAGTAGTTTTCTTAGAATTTCTTTCTATTCTTTTAATCTAATCGTCTTTTTATCTGCTGTCGCAATTGTTCATGAGTACATATAAAACTAGACAGATAAAAGTACGATAATGTATTTATGTATTGCTCACGTACTGCTACGAAATTGATAAGAATAATAAGGCTCACGATAATTTTAGAATTTTGTCATGTAATAAACTTTTGTACGCACACATTTTGCATAAGTTTAGTTATTTAACTGAAAGATATTGAAAATGTTTGAAATTGAAATTTTTAAATGGCCATTCTTACAAAAAGGAACATATAAAAGTACAAATACATAAAATACAAACATTTTTCATTACCAACCGAACAAGATAGAAATGTTTAGCGCTTGCGTGTCACTTTGAGAGTGCGACTTTAATTAGCATACAAATTTTCCAATTATTTCCAACCTTACTTTAATTGGACATACCGTTACCGACAGCACATCAGTTACTATTATTCCCAAAATTAGTAATTACATGTTTACTTATTTTTTTACAACTTTCTCATCATTCATGGACAAAAAAGACATGGTTGTACAGCTAAAAATGAACATTAAGCGCAAACCATGAGTACAGTACAGCAATTTAATCCCGTAGTCCCGTTGATTTAAATTTAGCATTATGACGAAGTAATTGGAATCAACTAACGTTTAAACCAGTAACGTCACACCTTTTCTTGAATTTATAACGTCACATATTTCTTATTGTCTTCTGTCGACCCTGCCTATTAATGGTTACATCACTCAAACATAATTCCTTTAACATTTCCTTAAAGTTCATTGTCCAATTATTTCTGTGAACTTTATCTAACCACTCCGTCTAAGGGCAAAGAGGAGACGTTAGAAATAGACGTGACCTGAAAAACATACCCAATAATCACACGTAATATTTTGATAACAGCTGTACCAATTTCTACACGTTTCCAGAATCGTCCCCCAAATATAAGGTCACATCAATCCTGTCATATCACAGGTAACGTGTAATATCACAGGTAACGTGTCATATCACAACAGATCTTGTTTCCCCTGCAGTATCTGGTTCAGGGGACAGTGCCAGGGTGCAGCCCTTCTTGTAAGCAGATCATTTCCCTCTTGTATTGTTTTAACTGGAGCTCAGGATCGCAATTGTAAGCTGGACCATAGCTCATTTATCATCAATAGACTCTTTGTCTAGGTCTCACTATACATTGCAACTCATGGTTTTTGCCACGGCAACACTAGTCATCAATAAGAATATACGAGAATTATAAAATATCTATTGTAATACAATTTAACCGGAGCGCTCATACAGGTAACTATAATCTAATAGGTATGTTGCCAGGGGAAACGTCTCCCACCATCCGACATAACAGAGTGGTATCACGAGGTCTAAACCTAGCACCTGAGAGAGAGAGAGGGAGAGAGAGAGAGAGAGAGAGAGAGAGAGAGAGAGAGAGAGAGAGAGAGAGAGAGAGAGAGAGAGAGAGAGAGAGAGAGAGAGAGAGAGAGAGAGAGAGAGAGAGAGAGAGAGAGAGAGAGAGAGAGAGAGAGAGAGAGAGAGAGAGAGAGAGAGAGAGAGAGAGAGAGAGAGAGAGAGAGAGAGAGAGAGAGAGAGAGAGAGAGAGAGAGAGAGAGAGAGAGAGAGAGAGAGAGAGAGAGAGAGAGAGAGAGAGAGAGAGAGAGAGAGAGAGAGAGAGAGAGAGAGAGAGAGAGAGAGAGAGAGAGAGAGAGAGAGAGAGAGAGAGAGAGAGAGAGAGAGAGAGAGAGAGAGAGAGAGAGAGAGAGAGAGAGAGAGAGAGAGGAGAGAGAGAGAGAGAGAGAGAGAGAGAGAGAGAGAGAGAGAGAGAGAGAGGGAGGATGTTGCCAGGGGAAACACTATCCGGATTCCGGACATAACAGTTCAGAGTTGGCTCACGGGGTCTAAACCTAGCACCTGTTGAAATAATGAGATGTGCAACATACCTGAAGTGATGGTGACAAATTACCAGGGATTTGATTTGTGAAAGTGGAGAGGTGCAGGTGCCAGTTCGTGTATATATGTGGGGAGGCAACTAGGGAGCATACCCAATTAAACAATTTTAATCGGTATTTGTGGTATTTTATGATTGCGATTGCCAGGTTGTAGTCGCATTTTTCCGTTCGGGCAGTATTGTTTTGTCATCGTTATGTTTGCGCGCTTAATGAAGTTACAAATCATAGTTTTACTGGTAAGAATATCGCTGATCTTGGTTTAGGCCATATGATATTATTTAGGTCATGATAATATTTCAATATTTCATCACAAAGGTTTCTATCGAAAACTAAATGGTCAATTTTTTTTGAAAACGTAGAATTTTGATTTTTGAATTGAGGCCGAATAGTTGTTCATCACTGATGACCTTCCTCAAATGGCAACAATCGGCTACCGACTAGTTCCAAATGTTTGTAACTTGAGCCTGATCTCAAGACTCGAATAGATTTTTTCCTTAATCTATTAGAATGCTAAATTATTAGCACGTACAACAAAATTACATCTAAAATATTGTCTTCCAAATTGATAAGATAATTATGTACTAGAATTGATCCAAACTTAAATATAATCAAAATGCGTTTTCGGTTTTACCATAACCAGTTCTATTTATTTGACCATTATATTCACCATACCACTCGTTTAATTTCAGATAAAGTTAACAATATCGGAGTACTTCTCAGATTAATCACTCGTTTGTTTTCAGATAAAGTTGACAATATCGGAGTACTTCTCAGATTTACCATTCGTTAATTTTCAGATAAAGTTGACAATTTCAGAGTACTTTTCAGATTAACCACTCGTTTGTTTTCAGATAAATTTAACAATATCGGAGTACTTTTCAGATCAACCACTCGTTTGTTTTCAGATAAAGTTAACAATATCGGAGTACTTTTCAGATTAACCACTCGTTCGTTTTCAGATAAAGTTAACAATATCGGCGTACTTCTCAGATCAACCACTCGTTTGTTTTCAGATAAAGTTAACAATATCGGAGTACTTCTCAGATCAACCACTCGTTTGTTTTCAGATAAAGTTAACAATATCGGAGTACTTCTCAGATCAACCACTCGTTTGTTTTCAGATAAAGTTAACAATATCGGAGTACTTCTCAAATAAACCACTCGTTTGTTTTCAGATAAAGTTTACAATATCGGAGTACTTCTCAGATCAACCACTCGTTTGTTTTCAGATAAAGTTAACAATATCGGAGTACTTCTCAGATCAACCACTCGTTTGTTTTCAGATAAAGTTAACAATATCGGAGTACTTTTCAGATCAACCACTCGTTTGTTTTCAGATAAAGTTAACAATATCGGAGTACTTCTCAGAACAACCACTCGTTTGTTTTCAGATAAAGTTAACAATATCGGAGTACTTCTCAAATCAACCACTCGTTTGTTTTCAGATAAAGTTAACAATATCAGAGTACTTTTCAGATTAACCACTCGTTTGTTTTCAGATAAAGTTAACAATATCGGAGTACTTCTCAGATCAACCACTCGTTTAATTTTAAATTAAGTTAACAATATCGGAGTACTTCTCAGATCAACCACTCGTTTGTTTTCAGATAAAGTTAACAATATCAGAGTACTTCTCAGATCAACCACTCGTTTGTTTTCAGATAAAGTCAACAATATCGGAGTACTTCTCAGATCAACCACTCGTTTGTTTTCAGATAAAGTTAACAATATCGGAGTACTTCTCAGATCAACCACTCGTTTGTTTTCAGATAAAGTTGACAATTTCAGAGTACTTCTCAGATTTACCATTCGTTAATTTTCAGATAAAGTTAACAATATCGGAGTACTTCTCAGATTTACCATTCGTTAATTTTCAGATAAAGTTGACAATTTCAGAGTACTTTTCAGATTAACCACTCGTTTGTTTTCAGATAAATTTAACAATATCGGAGTACTTTTCAGATCAACCACTCGTTTGTTTTCAGATAAAGTTAACAATATCGGAGTACTTCTCAGATCAACCACTCGTTTGTTTTCAGATAAAGTTAACAATATC
>NC_087084.1:2236742-2287244 GCF_026151205.1 Bolinopsis microptera | reverse complement strand
ACTTTGCATAGTGATGATACGTTTATTGTGTCTCTTGTGATTATCTATTTCTACAGTGTTACGTTACCACGAGGTTTCTGGCGCAGTGACGCGCTTTCGAGCAAATATCGTGCTAGATACGTCACGCGCCGCAACCGAATCAGAATTAAGTGCACTTTTTCCATTGTAAACACTAGATACGACGCGCAACACGTTCTATGAGGTCGAAATTTTCGAGGTCTCTAACACCGGAATGGAGCAATATTTAGACGATCTGACATTTTCTAGGGCATAAGCAACTTAAGAGAAATTAGGGGAACAACTCAGAAAAAATTTTTAGTCGATATTCCGGTGTCTGTAGATGTCCGAAGTTTTGGCAGTAAAGTGCTCACAACACAGCTTCTGAAGGCTGTAGAAGGTTCCCGATACCGTCAGAGTGTTCAGTACACTCCATTCTATCATATAAGAACCCTAAAAGAAGTCCCAGGGCTCGAGCAAAGAAGCGTGATATTTGCCCGTAAGAGCCTCTACTATGATAGGCTACAGAGATTACAGCTCGTCAAAAGTACTTATTTTTTATTAACTATTAAAATAGCTATTTCAAATGTCCTGTAGTTTTTGAAATGCAACCGATATTTAAAAACATATGACACACGCTGTAACCCCTTTTGAGCGCGCGCGAAGCGCGCGCTGCCGGCCGGCCGCAAAAGGCCGGCGTGCACGAGAGGTAGGTATACAACGTGTAGCAAGTGTTTCAAGTGTATCAACCCTTTAACCCTTAAATCTTTTCTATCCTGTAGTACCACTATACTAGTAGAATTACAAAGAATTAAGGACGTGCATCGGGTCATGAATGTTGATTTGACTTGAAACACGCTGTAACCCCTTTTGAGCGCGCGCGAATATTTTAATCCCCTTTTTAAGTTTAACTATGTTTAGAGCCTAGCAGTACAGCGAAACTTGGTTATATAATTCACACTTTTCACATGTTAAATTTAAAAGAAACTAGCTTGTCAACCAAAATAATTTAGTTACTTCGAGGAGAACTCTTCGCACAACAAGCAAGCTTTGTGTAACCTTGGCATCCTCGGCAAACGGATTGATTGTTGATTCAAACAGATTGATTCCAAAATAGCGAAAAACAAAAAAAGTTAGGTGCTTGCGTTTAAATTCACCTTAATAATACTGTTGCAAACGTATTTCAATCGGAAACGAATTTAAATCAGTGATGAGCTACTGCTTTGCAAGCATCAGATTGATTTAACACATTCACAATTTCTTCACAATCTCTTCCCACATTCTTGCATTTACACCGTTTATACTTCACCATATCGCGATCGGGCCTGCACATATTTCACGGAACATACATATCTATAATCTCTGAAATTTTGGTGCAATTTGGAGACGAATTACGTGAGTTATTAAGAGGTTGCGTGTGGGTAGTCACTTATGGGCCACCCTGTATTATATGATGACTGAAAACTTTACATATACCGCCGGCGCGAAACGTTGGCGTCAAGGTAACTCTACAATTTTGTTGCGCAATAAGTCACGTGACTAGCGCGGCGTCAGTCATGACTGACGCCGCGCTAATGACGACGTATATTGTGTAGCCTCTCTCGCCGGCCGGCCGGCCGGCGTGCACGCTTCGCGTGCACGAGAGGTATACAACGTGTAGCAAGATTTGACTATAAAAAATAGTCTAATTTTTTTATAGAATCAGGAAAAAGTAGTTCTTGACTCTTGAGGCACGTCCGTACTAAAAGTAAAAGTAAACGTGATTAACTGAAATGAAGGTTTCTCTGTTCTGAGTCTTTGCTCTTAAAGATACAAATTTTTATTGTTTTAATCGTATGTTTCAGATGTTAGTAACTTCAAATTCTACAAGATAGTGGCTTTTCAAACCCTACGGAAGTCTAAACTCTTAAAAATAGGCTTATACAGTTATATCATTGGCAAAAAGTGAAACGCAAACCTTAATTTAAACAGTGAAATATTTAACAAACAAAAAACAGTGAATCAGAAACAATAACCGTATAATAACAAACATGAACAAAAGCATAAAAGTTGTAGCGCAGGGACTATAACTTTATCAAACAATGATACGTTCATCACGAAATTGTGGCTCGTATGTATTTACTGTGTAACTTAACTACACAAAGGAACTAAAAAAGAGCTATAACTGAATCTCATATACAGATGCACACTGGAAAACCCTTTATCATCACCGAACGAGAAACATGTAATCTAAATCAGATGTAAACATGGTTAGTGGTTAGTGGTTAGTGGCTACATGTGATCAGACGTTAGTACACACAGCTAGATCAGGGGGACTGATAGTATAATAAAGTAATAAAAGAGCCAGTCTAGGGTGGAGGTGAGGTTTCAGAAAGCACAATAGTTATCTGTAAAGTGTAAAGTGGCGTACGGAGAGGGAGGGGCCGAAGAGGTCAAAATCACACGTAAGCTATATACTTATATTTAAGCAACTTGATATGTCTGCACATTGATCTTATCTAAAAATGTCCTTTAATAATTTCACCGAACAGCAATATAGGGAAAACTACCTGCTTTCTATAATCCCATCGGTTAAATAAGACGAGTAGCTAAATAATGAATACACACAACAACTACAAGATGTACTCACAGGGCATGAATTATGAACCCTTAAAACAGAAACGAAAAGGACAGAAGTATGAGTCCTGAACATTTCCAACCTGATTTAGGCATCTTTTATGAAACTACTGTTCCAGATTTGATGAAAATTTCAGGCTCAGCAGTTTTCTTTGGTTGTAATTGTTCAACTAGATTTTTTAAAGCTGTCCCGCGTTCCTTAACACTTTAACAGTTCGATTGGGGCTGATAAAAACTATTATTTTTAGTTAGCTGCAGCAATCTCAATGTTCTCGTATCTATTTTCAGAAGATGCCGTTTCACAGTCCTGAATAGTCATAGTGCAGGCGTTTTCCATCACAATATTTTCTACGACAATAATAGACGAAGAACGCTTCTTCTTCTTGGACCGTCTTTTATAACAAACACAAAGCTGGTAAACGATCATAAGAATGACTAGGGAACAAATGGCCCCCATAAAAGCACGGGTCCACCAATTATCAAAGTAATTCACACCACCACTTCGAACATCAGGTTTGTTAACTTTTCGAACACATCTATGTGGCAGTTTTGTTTGATGACCACAGATGATTGTAACATTCTTGCTTTGGTCTCTTTTGTTGATTTGAAAACCGTCATCACAAACAACGTTCATGACGTCTCCGATGAGAAATATTGGAGCATGATATTGCTCAGGTAGAAGCTGTCCATTAGACATTTTGCTACGTTCACAGGTCATCTGTTGACCTTTTGAGGAGGGTTGAAGTTTATGTAAAGTTTGCCAAATCCTTTCAATTCTTGCCAATTATCCGACTGAAAATAGAAAGTTTAAATCGTAAAAACTAAGACTCATAATCTGCATATAAAATTCAAAGGATGAAAGGAAATTGTGGATGTTTGACATCATAGTGATCATACATAGATCATTTTAAAAGTTTATTTATTTCAAAAATAAAATTTCAAAGTTTTAAAACTTCCAATTCTCACCTTTGATTCGTTCATGCCCATCGTGAAGATACATTTGTTTTCTAATATCATAGTAGGCTGACTCTGACAACTGGTCACACCGATCATCTTACTTTCCTTCGACCAGTCAAGACACAAATCAGAATAATTGGACAGTCTATAAGCCCCAGTATTCAAAGGACCAGCATGCATATCATAGGTAAACCAAGTGTAACTACTTTTAGACCAGTCAGCTAGGAATAAGGTATTGTTCATTCCAAGGTCCACATGCAAGTATTTTCCTTTCCACTGAATAATGAAATCCATCCCATTCATCAGCAATCTGTGTTCGTACCGGCATTTCGATATTGTGATGCATTCTCTCTCCGCATAAAGCATGGTCTGATTCACATAACGAGCAGCAGTTGCTATGGTGATATCTTCCAAAGTCACAAACTTCTCCGTCCTAATGCCCCTCCCATGAATCCCATACAAAGTGCACCGAGTGGAGTTTTCCTCGTAGGTAAATGATCCACACTCGGAGTAGTTCCCACATCTATTAACACAATCTTCAACAGATGGACTTAGTATGACGTTGATCTTCGTGTTCTTCAAGTTCTTCACTGACTTTATAGTGCTACTGGTATCATTGTCTGGAAGCTTCACGACAGTTTCTATGTAGTTTATTTTGCACTTAGGTGGGGGAATACACTTTCTTGGTGGCAGATGGAGGATGATGATACTGAGAAATAGTTGTACCGCTAGCATATTTCCTTATATGGGGATATTATTGTTAGATATATAATGAATAAAGATAAACTTCTTTTAAAAAGATATTATTATCAACAAGCTAATGCAAAGTGCCGGCCCCTCATTCGATCAAGATTTTACGAGAGACGACGATACTAAGTAATAAAATATAAATGATAAAATCAATCAAATCAAGCGAAGAAATTAATCAAACCATGAGATTGGGTATTGAAGTCATTTCAAATACTGAAATTTATCGAGGGGCACAAAATCACAAAATGTATCGAGCGAGACATCAATGCACGAGGGACACATTATGGTTGTTTTTTTCGATAGTCTAAACGCGATGGTATGCACTAAGCGCTAACTATCGCTGAATGAAGAGCGTTATCAGTATATTAATCATCCTTTTATCACTTTGTCTATTATAGCTAGCGCTAACTAGCGATTATGACACCAACTGTCATGTTATTATTTATATAATTTTGATAGTTGTTGTATCAAATTCAAACTCAACGAGGCTATATTTCAAGAAATATTTTAGTCTTGTCTTCAACCCCCACAAAACTGTACGCCACTAAAAGGACAAGGATAAAGCCATCATGCAGGACGCAGGTGCCTCACCAGTCATGGTCAAGCAGTATATATATTCTACTTGTACGTTCGAGGTATATATTATAGTAGTGAAACAGGAGTGCCAGTAACACACATGCTAGGAACACACACGTGACGGTATCACATGTAGGGAGAAAATAGAATTTATAGACGTGGAACGTTAGAGCGTACTGGGTGATGGATCATGACAATTTGAATTACGTCAAGGCAATCAATTGTACCCGGACTGATCGTATTGGACACGATATCATACTTTAATGTTATAGTGTTACAATGAACCTTTCGGCTGACCAGTGACCTTATACAGACGCCCTTCCCTCCGCATGCATTCCTTTGTTTCCCGTGAGGGAGCCATGTCGATAGATCAGCAAAATGGGTATTTGTTTTCAAACATTATACGTTTCTGATAAAGAATTCTGCAACAGATTTCTCAGAACAGAATATTTCTCCGAACAGAATATTGAAGTCAATGCAAATTCTCAAAGTTCAGTATAATATTGATTTCATTATGTCACGCGACTCACGAATGGATTCAACCTAATGGGAGGTTGCACGCGTTACCCCAGGCCAATAAATAATAATGCTCATTTACATTATAAACACAATTGGTAATGGTTGGAGATGCGACGTAATGCCAGGCTGACCACCGCCCACTGCCCAGTAATGTAAGCGTTGTTCGGCGCGGCGGCATTATATTTCAACATGTTAATGTTTGATACCAATTAAACAACTAACTTTTAATCATATTTAAAGACTTAAAGACTGGAAAGGGAAATACGGAAAGGTTTTAGAATTGCAGGGTAGAAATTACCGTTCTCAAACGACACCGAGAATGAAATGCAAGCTTTTCCCATTGATGCAATACTAATAAACTCAAGTTAATCAAAAATGTTGATTAACTTGAGTTTATTAGTATTTTGATTCAAAATGTAATTGTAATTTAATGAACTCAAGTAAAACTAAATCATATCAACCGGCTGACATGGCGTTTATCCCTGGATTTATGACTTAATCAGACCAAAAAACAAAAGTCGGTATTAATATTATCTGTGATCTGGCCCTTAAATCCCAATTGGAGGAGTGCTATTTTGACAAGGAAGTTCAATTCACTATGACTAATTAACATTGGTTAATATGGTAATGGCATAGAGAATAGACATAGCACTAGCAGCACAACAAAACGTTATTGATTTATTGTTCTTTACTGCTTGTGGAAATAGATAAACTGGAATTATCACGTCATAATGAAATTAGTGTTGATTGAATTAAATGACACGATCAGAAAAAGAATTAGCATCTACATTCTACATGTAATTGTATAAAGTGAAAATAATAATTTTCTTTTAATTCTGGATAAATCAAAATTGCGGACTCCCTTAATAAAAAGGATCTGAAAGTGAAACTGTTCAGTACGATAGCTCCGTTCCAAATGTTTGAGAAAAATAAGATTCTGTCAGGTTTGTCTGAAGGTCGCTGGACGATAGCAAACCATACGGTCACACGTATAATCGCTCTAGCCGTGACGGCTTATTGAATATTGGCATTGCTCTCTATATACTCTATTATTAATATTCATGGAATATGTTAAAAACATATGTATTAACTGAACCCATGAGCTCAATTTAAGATACATATTTAATATTGCTCCCTCTACCATCTACAATGGTATAAGTATATAATAAATATGTTAAATATTCAGTTTTAAACTAATTACAACACTACAAACATATTACATTTATTGAGGACGTTACAGAAGGAATTGATTTAATGTAGTTGGAGGAGTCCTAACTCTCCCCACGTCCTTTATAAATGGAGTTTTCTTTGTATCAAATATGTTAAATATGTTTAACGGGTGATACTCGTAAAATATTTGTTTCGAATATTAGGACCGTCGACGATTCCAACTCGACGCGCGTCCTAGTAGGTTATATTTATAAAGTTAAACTTAAACCTACAAAAATATGTTAAATATGTAAAAATAACTGCGAGCTCAATCCGATTATTTTACCAGGCGAAATGTTGGATTTATTTATCTAGGGCATTAGTTGAACTACTAGTTCTCCTTGCCACTAGAGCATGCGCATGACTAGTAGTAGTATTATAGTAGTACCCAAAGAACAGGCGCTAAAAGGTTGTCTCCACAGCATAACCTTTTAGCTGTAGCCGTAGGATAGTTCTGTTTTTACTCGGACGTGATAACCAATTAGAGGTGATATAGTGACTGCAAATGCACGGAGTTCAAAGAATAAATAGACAAATGCTACGAGGAAATTGTACATCGGAAAAAGAATATTTCGAGCCCCCAAATAGTGAGGGAATTTGTTGATGATCTAAGTGGCTTGAAAATGGGGTTAGCCGGTCAGTGGCTGCCCGCTGCCAGATAGTTGCGCCTTTTTTCACCCAATCTAGATCAAGCTTTCATGGGAAAATGACGAAAAATAACACTAAAAACTGATTAATTAGATATAGGAACCGCGAACAGACCGGTCTGAGGTTTTGGCTGCCCGATTGGAAACGGCCGGATATCAATCTATTTTCCGGAACTGAGTGTTTTAATATGTCTGAACTCTGACTTGTTCATCAATACAAGGTGAAATAATGACCAGATGACCCAGCTTGAGTTAGACATCAATTTATTGATTACAATTTACACGAGTCGGAGTCCAACTGTGCAATGAGCTCGTTACATCAGTAATTTTTATGATACCTCCTGGCCTGTAGTTTGATAAAAAATTATAGAAGTATATGAATGAAAATTATAATCAATACAATTACAAACAACATCATATGGAAAAAATCAGCACAATAGATGAAGAAACATATAATGTTATTACCCAAGGAAAAACAATACGCACCAAAATTCCTTATAAAGTCTAGTTATAAGAATTCGAATTACCAGACTTAAGCGACGTCCAGAGTTATCAATATCAGTCATGAAAGAAAATGTCATATAATTTATGACCAATTTGGTCACACATCCGGATACCCACATGCCGCGACAGTGCCATCGGGATCCGGATGTATGATTAATTTAACACATCTGCATCATGCATCATTGGGATATGTATCCAATCTTCATGACATCGTCAAAGGGGACATCATTCATCGGATATTTTCTCGATCGACTCGTAGGGTAATCTCTGATAAGAGATTTCATATCCGATTTTTTAGAGTTCTCGCTGACGGCGTGTTCGTTTAATATTATGTTTTTTAATATTTTGGGCTCGCGTTGAGTTGATCCGTATACAGTCGTTATGGTCCCTTCTGTTACCAACCGTTTATTTTCTTCTAAGTTAGTAACCCAACCATTTCTAAAGAATGAGTTCCTGTTCACCTTTTCGACAGTTTCATCCTGGGTTTTAATTTCATCTGAGAATTGGTATGATGTCGATGTTGAAGATAAAGCATTGCTGGCTTGATGAACTATCATGGTTACACCATCGGCATCAGCCTTGGGCTTATGATATTTTGGTTTCTTTTTTTTCTTCCATAACATTTGTATCAAGGACGGGGATTGTTCGACTTGGAGCGGTGATTCGTCAAATCTGTATACTCGGTCATCAGAACTATTTTTGTTAGTTTTTAAGTTCTTGAGCTTCTTTTTAATCTTTCTTGAAACATAGTTGTCCATTTTTATCAAATACGAAAAAGACAAGAAATTACAATCAATCGTCTAAGATATCATCAAATATCATATCCATCATAATTCGACGCTCAGTACTCCTTCATAAACAAACATGTCCCTTTGGGAGCGATTGTTTTTACAGAAACATTTGTACAACTTTCTTTCTAAAACTAAAATTTAACAACTATAGCAGGCCAATCAAATTATTTTTTATTTATATCAAACAAGTCCAAATAAATCAATTATCACGATCATTTTCGACTTTTACTGCCCATAGTATTTGGCGTGCCAACTGTCCGAAGAGTTTTTCTCGATTTAACTGATCTGCTTGCACTACTTGTTTGCTCGATCGGTTTCCCATTATACTTTTTTGCCAACAATTTCCACAGATCACTCTTTGATCGCTCCACTTTTAGCTCAACCTTGGGCTTCTCAAACGTTTTCACAACCTTGGTCTTAGAAATAACTTGATCCAAGCCGGAATCACTTTTAATTGTACCATCTGGGACCCGTTGCAGTAGCAGCGGAGTGGGAACATTGTTCAAGTTTTGCTTTTGCCTCTCGCGTCGGTACATCATTGTATTTGTCTTCACTTTGGTCTCTCGCATCTTTGAGGAATTGTACTCCTCGATGTTGAAAGTATCAAGTTCAGCTTCATCAAGTTCAGGAGGGTCCGTGCTTCTCCGGAAAGAGCTGGCTGTGTGGAATTGTCGAGGAGAAAAGTCTCCCCGACTACTACCCGCGAAAGAGCGAGCCAAGACGGGACTGGTCTGATGGGAGTGAGACTGGTCTGGAACACTTATTTGTGTCTGCGAACAGTTGTATCATAATTTGTTACAAATTGTATTAGATTTTTAGCTTCACTAAAATTTATTTTTCAATTCCGAAATTACCATGACATCCACGAGAGAACGCAGCTGAATAGTAACTAAATTTATTAAAAACTTTCTATTAATATTATCCTAACTCAATAAGTACAAAACAATAAAACGATTACCTTCGGCGGGTTGAAAATGGCTGGTTTCCCATTTACACTCGTTTGGTTGCTATCTGGCCTTGTGTACAACACAATCGGTTTATTTTCAGACGTTGCAAACGGGTTTGTGGCTCCCTTTACTCCAATGGTTAGCAGCCCCACCCTTATATCCGTGCTCTGTTATATTCATCTTGACTGTGTTGATGATAGCGTTGGAGAATCGTCGTTTTGGGGTAAGCTCCTGGGTCGGTTTGTCGTGATAGAGCCAGGGAAGGACTTTATAGTTCGCATCATGCTGAAACTGCAGAAAAGGATCGTTTATTATACAGATTAAAGGTCAAGTTAGATTTATAACGATATATCAAAATATCTGTCCATATCTAAGCTAAGGCTTAAGAGTGACTTTTTGTGGTCTATAGAAGTATAAAGTGAGCAAGGTGGGCGAATAGTTAAATCTGAAAAATAAATAACCTGATCTGGACCCTGCTCATCATCACTGAAGCCGTCTATAATCTCAACAGTAGGTTGTTTTACAGTGGTGGCCGGAGTGTCGAATTCTTTTGAAACATTGTTTATGATAACGATAGGTTCCTTCTCTGGGGTAGTGTTCTGTGAGGTTTTATTCTTTTTTGCTTGATCGTCCTCCATATCCATTATTTTCAGATCAAAATCGTCGACATTTTTGCTCTGAACTAATATTTTCTTGAGATCCGTCTGACTTGAGTATATGTTTCCAGCCCCCTGGTCGTCACCTTTACAGCAGGGACAGCCTGAGAAACAGGGACATATATTCAAACAACACCCAAAACAGCCTCCTCCTCCCCTATTCCCACTTCTCCCACCGTACATGTCACCAGGTGACGAACCACTCTCATTTCTGGTTCCACGATACTTCCCACTTTCTGAGTCATCCTTCCCACAGCCGAGACAGGGACACAGTTTAAATTTGCAGCAGATATAATCGTGTAGAATAGTCCACCAGAAGTGTCGGAGTGAGGTGAGGGTGTGGTTATCTTTGATGCAGAGGAAGAGAAAGAAGAAGTTGAGGAGATGAGCGGTTCCAAAACAAACTAGGACAAACAACTTTCTGAAAGTTTAGGAGCTAGTTTAGTGACGGAAGGATTTGTTCTAACCTGACTTTTCATGATGTGAGATGTAAACTCAAAATTTTAAACTGAATTAGCTAGAACCAGCTTAATTTTATTTTATCTAAACAAAAATAAATTTTAGAAAGCGAAGCATAAAATGAAACCTTTTCTCCGTCTGCAAGTTGAAGTTGGCAATAAGGGGACATCCCCCGACGGCGAACAGGTATGTTGATAAGATCATGTATAATATCCGGAGATACACTATCTTATCTGCTTTACTTGAGGCAGTGGCCACTATGGGGACTGTGTATAATAGCCAGATTATCAGGGAGAAGCCCAGAACGATCCATATCAGATACTGAAAAATAAATCTAGATCAAAATATAAATAATAAACAGTTCTTAAATTTTAGATCGGTTAAGAATAACAACTTTTTGTTTTTTTGATACGATACTTTTACAGCTGTAGGAATAAGTTAGGAAGTTACAATTGTACTGAGTACTCCCGTTAATTTATCTAACCATGTTTTCAAGTTGGAGAAACTTTAAGTGTGTGACCACCAAAGCCGCAATCACATGAACCTTAGATCTTACAGCATGTCTACATGCAGTTTTATTCTTTGATTGAAGCAGACATAATTTCGTGAGTAGAATATTGAATTAAGTTTCATCATGAAAAATTTGGAAATATTAATCGATATTAGAGACCATAGCTATTCTATTAGCTAGATTTGATCGAGTGAGCCACCTGACAATTAAATTGTGCAGACTAATTTAATTTGTAATACATTCTTATGTCTCCTTTGAGGGTTGAATTGCTGCAAATGAGCTAAACAATCGGAGTAAGTAAAAGTGAAACTAATATTAGTTTTAACTACATATTTTATACTCTAAGGAAGCATTTTACTGGGGAAATCCTGAGACTATATAAACAATAACATAATAATATAATATGTGAATGCATTTGATGACCGCAGTATTATTTTTATTGACCATTTAAGCAGTTTGTATTTTGTTCTGAATGCAAATGAACTTAAATTAATTTGCCTCGTAATTTGCTGATCATCGTAAACAGATAATTTTTATAATTTTTATGATTTTTATAATTTTTATCATTATTATTAGATTAATGGCGGATGTAATATTCAAGTCCTGAACATTTTGGTGGAGGTACATATGATTAATTATTAGTTAAATGCACTTTCTCTTAATAAAAACTACTAACTAAAACTTTAAAATAATTATTTAGTAATTGGTACATTGATTCTTTCAGAATTAATTTAATATGCGATCATTAAAACGGCCGCTCAATAATCTGTTCGAGTATAATTGGTTATCAATACCATTGTAACTGTAATGTTACGATGAAATATCGCCGACGCCTGCTAATCCATCAAGTCTTTATTGATCCTCATCAGGGACAAAAGGATTTCGCGGTTATTTTGGCCAAAAGTCGCGATACCGCGAATTAAATTTCGCGGTATATTAAACTATACATAAAATTTGTCGCAAATAACGGGAAAAATCGCGATTTCCTTTTGTCCCTGATCCTCATGTAACTAATTAACTTACAAAAATAACCCAGGCAAATACAATTAAAACTGACCCTATCTGAGCGTTGTTCGAAAGGGTAAACATCTCGTTGTTCCACATCAAGGTACTGCAGAGTAAAGACTGTCAGCATGGCAACCACGAATACAATGGGCACAACAAACGTCATAACCGTCTTCCACCGAGGTAGATGGATCGTTATGATACTGCCTGGAGCAAAAGGTTATGTTTTAGTTAGGAAACCCATCGTTATGATACTGCCTGGAGCAGAAGGTTATGTTTTAGTTAGAAAACCCATCGATGGATATTTATCTTTGAGGTAAATAAAAAGGAAATTAGTTCTTAAGCTAGAAGTTGTTAGAACGAGGAATTCACAGAAAACAAAAAATCGATTGTGATAAGATAAAATTAACACTAGAACACAAACACGAACAAACAAACAAACAAACAAACACACGAACAAACACACGAACAAAAATACAAACAAACACGTGAAAAACACGCGAACAAACACACACAAAAAAACCGCGAACAAACTCACGAACAAACACACGAACAAACACACGAACAAACACACGAACAAACACACAAACAAACTCACGAACAAACAAACCCACCTGACCAAACAGCAGTAAGTGAGGACTGGACTATGAGAGTGTAAGCTATCATACAGAATATGAACCCAGCGTTAAAGAGACTGTCATTCCGGTACCCAGTACTGTGTAATCTACCATAGAAACCTGTAGACATTTGCTTACGTTTATTTATTATTTACAGAAACATTTACTTACGATTACTTACAAAAACATTTACTTGCAGAAATATTTACTTACATTGATATTGACTTACATTCAATCTGAACATGGCTTATTTTATTTATTCTTTAGTTTGACAGATCATTATGATGTGAATAAAGCCGAAAGTTAAAGTCGGATATGTGTCTGAATGTCTGAACAATAGCAACCATTTGGAAATTGTGGATCTGTGAGGATTGCACAAATTAGAAGTATAAATACTATCTGTTTCTTTGTCATCTACCTGTTATCATGGCAAATCCCACGAAGGAAATGAACAGGGCTATCTTGTAAGGAACTGCTACTTTCATGTTTAACTTGATCTTCTTGTAGTAGATAACCCTGAATGAGAGTAAGGTTTAATAAAGTTTTAATACTTTCAACACTACTATATAACAAATAATTTGAGTGCTATGTAACCTGGCAGTAACGTTGAAAAGGACTTTGAGGGGGTCTGTAGTATGTTTGTGTTTCACTGATTTGTAAACTGAAGACGTAAACAAGTGAATAAGATAATTACAGTTTACCTCTTGCAGGTTAATTTAATGGTTTCAATGAATAATTCTTGGATAGGCGTTTTAACAATTATTCATTAGCTTTGTAGTGATTGAACATGATATTAATGTTATATTAAATAAAATTGGTAAAACACAACCCACTCACCAAAACACGATCAACAAAGCAGATATGATAGTGAAAGCAAGATAAGCTTGGTAAAGTCCCATGTCAGTGACTGGAGCCTCCTTGACCAGAAAAGACTTTCCGTTAGTGCTATGCATCTTCCACTCAAGTTCTGGGTAAGGGGTGTATCATTAGTTTCTTGTAATAATTATGTAATAATAATTATGTAATATGTTGGATAGGCAGTAAAACATCATAATTCGGATGAAATATTCGTATTTGTTCTACATCGTTAGTCCTATAAAAGTAACATGACGTGTTAGCATGTCAGATAAACATTTGGTGGTTAGCGGTAGATACTAGATATCGCTGTCCGCGAAGAAAGATATAGTATAGCCTGAGTCCTGACCAATGTATAGCCCACTGCAAGACTTAGCCAAAAATGTTAGATGCCATATTAATCTTAGGATCACCATGTCGGTATAAAATTAAGATTTCCTTGTGTTTGAATAACGAAAATTTCCGTGACTGCTCACCTAAATCAGTAATGTCGTTATCGCAGTACAATATAGCTACAAATACCCAGGGTTCTTTGTTACCGTTAATATCTTTTGTTATCTTGCATACAATATCGTCGTAGAAGAAGAAACACTTCCTCTCCTTCTCCTGGGAAAAAGGGGGATTAAATAATGTTTAATGTGATTAAAATACGTTAAAAATCTAATTCGTCACGTTATAAAATTATGATTTCCAATGATGATACTTCCATCATAATTTGAAAAAATCATTCATTTAATCGGCAAACGGTTGCTAACCGACCGATTGGAATAATTCAACAAAATAGCTGCAAAGTGCGTCAATGCTATGCTAGTAGTTTTAACATGACGTCATAGTCGAGGAAAATAGACACAATCTGAATTATTATACAAATATTATGTAGGTCGCTTAATCGTTTGAGTTTCTGAAGTCTGGTCCACAATCGACCCTGGAAAGTGACAATGATATGTACCAGCTGGCACCCTAATTGTGACTTCAGCCCGTTAAAATACTAAAATAGTAAGTTAACACCATCTCAGGTACATCATCTACAATATACCATAGTTTTTCTTATCTTACCGAACGTACAACTTCCTCGATCTGACCATAACTGCAACCCTCAAATCGCATCCACTGCTCCTTCATAAATTTTTTATTGATGGAACTTTATAGGATACTACTTCTAGGTCACATTGTTTGTGCGGAAATAATTAAATCACTTTTGAATCCTAAATCTCATTGCGACTACAGAAATAGATGCTGTAATGAATCTTTTGGATTTATTTTTGGACAAACTACCCTCGAATCGCATCCATTGCTCCTTCATAAATATTTTTATTGATGGAACTTTATAGGATACTTCTTCTAGGTCACATTGTTTGTGCGGAAATAATTCAATCATTTTTGAATCCTTAATCTCATGGCGACTACAGATTACAGAAATAGATGCAATAATAAATGATCTAAATTTATTTTGGACCAACAGTGGCCACGTTATCGAGTTACAGTGTGCCCTGGTTACCGAAAAGCTGAAACAACCTGGTAACTGAAACAACCTGGTAATTGAAACAACCTGGTAATGGAGCCATATCTTGAACACAATAAACTGTGGCTCACTGATCACGTGGTATTTGCAGCATGATAGCTATCTTGGCAGGATCCCATTTGTTACCATGATGTGATAGAATAGCATTATAACCGAAAGAAAGTATGCGAGAAGAATATCGAGTAGCGGGTGATTTAAAAGATGTCCCTGAAGATATGGTGATTTACAGGGTGATTTACAAATTATGAAGACTGTAAAGAGTGATTAACAGTGTGATTTGCGGAGTGATTTAAAGGGTGATACTCACTGTCTCTCTCTCTCTCTCTGTCTCTCTCTCTAACAGTGTGATTTGCGGAGTGATTTAAAGGGTGATACTCAAGCTGTCTCTCTCTCTCTCTCTCTCTCTCTCTCTCTCTCTCTCTCTCTCTCTCTCTCTCTCTCTCTCTCTCTCTCTCTCTCTCTCTCTCTCTCTCTCTCTCTCTCTCTCTCTCTCTCTCTCTCTCTCTCTCTCTCTCTCTCTCTCTCTCTCTCTCTAACAGTGTGATTTGCGGAGTGATTTAAAGGGTGATACTCAAGCTGTCTCTCTCTCTCTCTCTCTCTCTCTCTCTATCTCTCTCTCTCTCTCTCTCTCTCTCTCTCTCTCTCTCTCTCTCTCTCTCTCTCTCTCTCTCTCTCTCTCTCTCTCTCTCTCTCTCTCTCTCTCTCTCTCTCTCTCTCTCTCTCTCTCTCTCTCTCTCTAACAGTGTGATTTGCGGAGTGATTTAAAGGGTGATACTCACTGTCTCTCTGTCCTCCTCCACCACAAGCTCCAAAGTAAATGTAGCTAAGCTTAATCTCTCTTCACAGCTCTTTTTAGATCTAACGTCACTCTCCCACGATTCTACTGGCATCTGATAAAACCCCACTTTAACAACTTTGTCCTGAAAAGAGTATGTTTGTTTATTAGTTTATTGTTTCCCATCAGCACTTTAACAACTTTGTCCTGAAAAGAGTATGTTTGTTTATTAGTTTATTGTTTCCCATCAGCACTTTAACAACTTTGTCCTGAAAAGAGTATGTTTGTTTATTAGTTTATTGTTTCCCATCAGCACTTTAACAACTTTGTCCTGAAAAGAGTATGTTTGTTTATTAGTTTATTGTTTCCCATCAGCACTTTAACAACTTTGTCCTGAAAAGAGTATGTTTGTTTATTAGTTTATTGTTTCCCATCAGCACTTTATCAACTTTGTCCTGAAAAGAGTATGTTTGTTTATTAGTTTATTGTTTCCCATCAGCAGTTTTTGGATTTGATCAGGAGTGATATCGATGGACTAACTGAATTGAGTACTAAAACTATAGTCATGTCTAGTGTCTACGTAATACAAGACCAAATATTTCAATTGGATTTTTAAATTTCAACTTTTGTTCCGATTCTTCTTAACAATGTTCTGATATGAATGTTGAAATTCATTTGGGTACATTTGAGGAACCTCATTGGAAGCTAGATTACTGAATTACGAGATATAATCACAGTTTATGTGTCTTTGCAAACAAAATATCAAATACTCACATCAGAATCGGGACGGTTAAATTTGCAAACTAATTCAATATTTCCATTTTTAGAGTAAGCAAACTTTGACAGGTACTCCCACTGATCAGAAAGTTCCAGAAAGCTATGTTCTCCATCCGAGAAGTACTCCGATATTGTTAACTTTATCTGAAAACAAACGAGTGGTTGATCTGAGAAGTACTCCGATATTGTTAACTTTATCTGAAAACGAACGAGTGGTTGATCTGAGAAGTACTCCGATATTGTAAACTTTATTTGAAAACAAACGAGTGGTTGATCTGAGAAGTACTCCGATATTGTTAACTTTATCTGAAAACAAACGAGTGGTTGATCTGAGAAGAACTCCGATATTGTTAACTTTATCTGAAAACAAACGAGTGGTTGATCTGAGAAGTACTCCGATATTGTTAACTTTATCTGAAAACAAACGAGTGGTTGATCCGAGAAGTACTCCGATATTGTTAACTTTATCTGAAAACAAACGAATGGTAAATCTGAGAAGTACTCCGATATTGTTAACTTTATCTGAAAACAAACGAATGGTAAATCTGAGAAGTACTCCGATATTGTAAACTTTATCTGAAAACAAACGAGTGGTTTATTTGAGAAGTACTCCGATATTGTTAACTTTATCTGAAAACAAACGAGTGGTTGATCTGAGAAGAACTTCGATATTGTTAACTTTATCTGAAAACGAACGAGTGGTTGATCTGAGAAGTACGCCGATATTGTTAACTTTATCTGAAAACGAACGAGTGGTTAATCTGAAAAGTACTCCGATATTGTTAACTTTATCTGAAAACAAACGAGTGGTTGATCTGAGAAGTACTCCGATATTGTAAACTTTATCTGAAAACAAACGAGTGGTTAATCTGAGAAGTACTCCGATATTGTTAACTTTATCTGAAATTAAACGAGTGGTATGGTGAATATAATGGTCAAATAAATAGAACTGGTTATGGTAAAACCGAAAACGCATATTGATTATATTTAAATTTGGATCAATTTTAGTACATAATTATCTTATCAATTCGGAAGACAATATCGTAGATGTAATCTTGTTGTACGTGCTAATAATTTAGCATTCTAATATTCTAATATTCGAGCCTTGAGATCGGGCTTAAGTTACAAACATTTGGAACTAGTCGGTAGCCGATTGTTGCCATTTGAGGAAGGTCATCAGTGATGAACAACTATTCGGCCTCGATTCGAAAATCAAAATTCTACGTTTTCAAAAAAAATTGACCATTTAGTTTTCGATAGAAACCTTTGTGATGAAATATTGAAATATTATCATGACCTAAATAATATTATATGGCGGATGGCCTAAACCAAGATCAGCGATATTCTTACCAGTAAAACTATGATTTGTAACTTCATTAAGCGCGCAAACATAACGATGACAAAACAATACTGCCCGAACGAAAAAATGCGACTACAACCTGGCAATCGCAATCATAAAATACCACAAATACCGATTAAAATTGTTCAATTGGGTATGCTCCCTAGTTGCCTCCCCACATATATACACGAACTGGCACCTGCACCTCTCCACTTTCACAAATCAAATCCCTGGTAATTTGTCACCATCACTTCAGGTATGTTGCACATCTCATTATTTCAACAGGTGCTAGGTTTAGACCTCGTGATACCACTCTGTTATGTCGGATGGTGGGAGACGTTTCCCCTGGCAACATACCTATTAGATTATAGTTTCCTGTATGAGCTCCCCGGTTAAATTGTATTACAATAAATATTTTATAATTCTCGTATATTCTTATTGATGACTAGTGTTGCCGTGGCAAAAACCATGAGTTGCAATGTATAGTGAGACCTAGACAAAGAGTCTATTGATGATAAATGGGTCCAGCTTACAATTGCGATCCTGAGCTCCAGTTAAAACACTACAAGAGGGAAATGATCTGCTTACAAGAAGGGCTGCACCCTGGCACTGTCCCCTGAACCAGATACTGCAGGGGAAACAAGATTTGTTGTGATATTACACGTTACCTGTGATATGACAGAATTGATGTGACCTTATTTGGGGGACGATTCTGGAAACGTGTAGAAATTGGTACGGCTGCTATCAAAATATTACGTGTGATTATTGGGTATGTTTTTCAGGTCACGTCTATTTCTAACGTCTCTCTTAGACGGAGTGGTTAGATAAAGTTCACAGAAATAATTGGACAATGAACTTTAAGGAAATGTTAAAGGAATTATGTATGAGTGATGTAACCATTGATAGGCAGGGTCGACAGAAAACAATAAGAAATGTGTGACGTTATAAATTCAAGAAAAGGTGTGACGTTAGGGGTTTAAACGTTAGTTTATTCCAACTTCGTCATAATGCTAAATTTAAATCAACGGGACTACGGGATCTAATGAGATGGAATAAAATTATCACTAAAACTTGGACAATTAATTATGCTAAAACATTGTCATATTATTTCGAAATTCGAATAAATTTTACATCAATGTTATATTACAATTATATTTATGTAAAATTTATTTGAATTTCCAAGTTTTGGTGCTAATTTTACTCCACCTCATTTGATCCCATTGATTGAAATTTAGATTTATGACGAACTTGGAATAAACTATAACGTTTAAAATCCTATTATAACGACACAATTGACATAATAATTAAAAACTAAAATTAATCCAAACAGAATTGCTGTACTCAGTACTGCACTTGGTTGGTGCTTAATGTTCATTTTTAGCCGTACAACCATGTCTTTTTTCTTTTCTTGTCCGATGGTGAGAAAGCTGTGAAAAAAATAAGTAAACATGTAATTTTGGGAATAATAGTAACTGATGTGCTGTCGGTAACGGTATGTCCAATTAAAGTTGGGTTGGAAATAATTGGAAAATTTGCCAATTAAACCAGAACCTGTATAATCTCTATCAGGGGGTACAGTTACCTGCAGGGGACCCCAGGCTATTATTATATGTTCATAAACATAAAGATTCGGCGAAATGACAGGCTGAGCGCCGCCCAGTAAGGGGTACAGAGGTCAGAGGTACCAGAACTCTTCCACCCACGGCAATAAGTGATTTGGACCTTAACCTGATCAACACTCCTAAACCCTAAAAGGTCATGGAGTGCTTGTTGGATGGGGGCCTAAACTACTTTTTGTTGTGATGTGAATTTGTTATATATTATTTCAAAGGGTTTTATTTTTACCTCAGTTTTTAAAAATTGTACCATTTTTAAAAATTTTTTATATAGGGTCATTGCTATATTATGTGTATATTGTTTAAATTTATCATTTTTTAAATTATGACGAAGTTGGAATAAACTATAACGTTTAAAATCCTAATATAACGACACAATTGACATAATAATTAAAAACTAAAATTAATCCAAACAGAATTGCTGTACTGTACTTGGTTGGTGCTTAATGTTCATTTTTAGCCGTACAACCATGTTTTTCTTATTTTCTTGTCCGATGATGAGAAAGAAAAATAAGTAAACAAGTAATTTTGGGAATAATAGTAACTGATGTGCTGTCGGTAACGGTATGTCCAATTAAAGTTGGGTTGGAAATAATTGGAAAATTTGTATGCTAATTAAAGTCGCACTCTCAAAGTGACACGCAAGCGCTAAACATTTCTATCTTGTTCGGTTGGTAATGAAAAATGTTTGTATTTTATGTATTTGTACTTTTATATGTTCCTTTTTGTAAGATTGGCCATTTAAAAATTTCAATTTCAAACATTTTCAATATCTTTCAGTTAAATAACTAAACTTATGCAAAATGTGTGCGTACAAAAGTTTATTACATGACAAAATTCTAAAATTATCGTGAGCCTTATTATTCTTATCAATTCTGTAGCAGTACGTGTGCAGTACATAAATACATTATCGTACTTTTATCTGTCTAGTTTTATATGTACTCATGAACAATTGCGACAGCAGATAAAAAGACGATTAGATTAAAAGAATAGAAAGAAATTCTAAGAAAACTACTAGACATTGCGAAGAAATAATCTTCATTTTTATTGTTTTGCTTGGCATAAATTTGATAAAATTTGGCAGAATTTTGAAACATTTTTGGCACTTTTCCAGCTTCAGATTTTATCTTTCAGTGAATCTTACCTACCTCATGTCGTAAACTCCTAAACCATGATACGAGATTGAATTAAGAGTCATGAAATTACACGACAATCGATTACGTGCATGCTCCAATTATTGTAATCATCTGAAGCCAAATTCGATTGAAACTGCCAATGAACATGATTTGTCTTATCATCATATGGAAACCTGATCTTTTAGTTTCAAACCCACGGCGTTTTTCAATGTTATATGTAAAGATTAATTAGAAGTCCACTTTATCTCACTGTGTCTAATGTCTTATCTATGAAATGAGCTGAGCACGAACATGCAACAGAGCAACAGTAAGTCATGGGCACATTCCGTATTTTAACGTACCTTTATACTTATGATTAACCAACTAAATACTGGTTCCGTTAGAAACGGGTTCAATAATTGTAGGGTTCATTTTACCTGTCTTTTGTTTGGTTTTTGATAACCGTTTCTTAAATTTACTAATAAATAAGTTTAGAAAATACCTTTATTTTGAAATTGCTGAGCAAATTTGTAACGTGATTTGCCCGACGGGGGGCATTTGCCAACGGTTTTAGCTTATCAGTGTCTTAAAAATCAACCCGATAACCCAGAACTGCAATACGTTAAAACCAGTTGTGTTCAATTTTAGGTACTCACAATATGATACAAAAATAATGTTTCGGTATCCATATACCGAAATATATATTTGTTATCACATTGTGAAGCTAAAATTTAACAACATTTGCATTTCAAGTTCAACATTTGTTTTAGTATTGTTGAAAGCAGTCATTATTTTAGCATTGTAGCGTACGCTAAAGCATGAACACCATGAAATGAGTGCCGCTAGTCCCAGCTCCGACTCCAATTTAAAGAAAAGACTCTCCAAATCCATTTCCACAACAGATGCGTACAACTTGAAACTTAATATGATGGACGTAGATAAGGCAAGTTTAAATGGGAATGTAAACAATCAATCGTTCATAAACCGATATAATTATGAGATTATATACTTTCATATTGATATACATTTTATAGTTTTTACGAAAAAGTTTGATTGGGAGCAGGACTATTGAGCGGAGGACTGTTGAGCGTAGGACTGTAGGTCGGTGAAGGTCGGAAGTAGGACTGTAGAGCGGTGTCAAATCGCCAGGGTAGGACTCTAGAGCGGCCGCCCACAACATGAGGACTTTAGAGCGGTACGATCCTCGAATGAGGACTGTAGAGCGGTGGACTGTTGAGCGGTGGACTGTAGGCCGGTGAAGGTCGGAAGTAGGACTGTAGACAGACCAATAATCCTAAATTAAGTTACACTAGTAATGAAATATTTAAAATAAGTAAATGAAAATGTTCATTAACTCCATGACTCTTTAATAAAGTAAAAGTTGACAATAATCATTCACGAGTTACAATGTATAACTTAGCTTCGTTGAGTGTTCAACCTTCAAATTTCAACCGCTATAGAGTCCTCATGTTATAGGAGGGTACCGCTCTAGAGTCCTCATGTTATAGGAGGGTACCGCTCTAGAGTCATCATGTTATGGGATCTATAAGGGAGGGCCGCTCTACAGTCCTACTTCCGACCTTCACCGGCCTACAGTCCACCGCTCAACAGTCCACCGCTCTACAGTCCTCATTCGAGGATCGTACCGCTCTAAAGTCCTCATGTTGTGGGCGGCCGCTCTAGAGTCCTACCCTGGCGATTTGACACCGCTCTACAGTCCTACTTCCGACCTTCACCGACCTACAGTCCTAGGCTCAACAGTCCTCCGCTCAATAGTCCTACAGCCGTTTGATTTACGATGATTGATATGAGTATGATTCTTAGCTAATAGGCAGAGTTTGCGTTTAATGATATAATCGTTACCTTATTTCCTCTTTCGATTAATGCTTGTTTTCTAATATAGCCAATTCTTTCTTTACTTATTTATTCTTCATATTTTTAATAATCATGGAAGAAAAAGGAGGGATCAGAGCAACGGTATGCTGCTATATTTTCTCTCACCAAATTATCCATGATAATGATTAAACTATGCACCCATGTCAATATGTTCATTATATGCAAGCCTCTTAATTTATAATCAGGTCTTTTGCCTCCCTCTCCCTTTTGTCCTTAATTTTGGATCAACAGACCTGCCAAAGCCAGAACCATCAAAATTGTTAGCTGTGAGAGTTTGTAACGATATAATTAGTAAATAACTCCAGCGACAGATAATACCGTTAGATAACCCACTGCATTTATAAGTATAACTTCAACTTTCGTTCCTTTTTTAGCTTTGGGCATTATTTGTTTGTATGGCACATACGGCAGTGGCGTAACGAAGGGCCCCGCTGACCCCGCGCTGCTAGGAGGGCGACATCTTAGGGGGGCCAACAGGGGGGGGGGGAGGCGCTTTTTCGGTGGGGGGGGGGCCACTATGGGGACGCTTTTTCCCAGGTAACGTTACGCCACTGACATACTGTGAAACATCGAACCCCGCACCAGAAAACCACGGACAAGTTGATAACCGTCGAACCGTGATAGACGATATGACCGAATAATGCTCATGTTTTATGATTGTTTTAATAGTATTAGTAAAACATCTTCATCTGCCCTCACTAATTTTTCTTTCTCATTTTCTGTTAAATTTGACTTGGTTAATTGCTGAACATATTGGACAAGAAACTAGACTCATGGTTAGTTAGTTGTGTTTGTAAGAATAGCAAAAAATTAATTTTGCTTTTTCAATTTCATCACTGATCACGTCCCCATTAACATCTAAAAACTGTATTCGTCTGATTGTAGCCAGTTATATATAATTAATTTATACTGTTAGTGTATTATAGAGCACGCGAATAAGTGATGCAGTGATCGTCAGATCGTAGGTTCATAATGAAATAATGGACTGTGGTTGTAGAGTGATGGTGAAGTAATATAAGGTTAAAATATAAATCACCCATTCCACGTTGCCATTATATCAATTCAGTTTTTAATTTCCAGCTCCTTATTTGATAAAGTGATTTTTACAGGAAAGCCAGGACATGCTAGCCAAGAACAACAGAATACGGACCAGAAACATATTCATAAACGCGGTGGCTGTAATGTTGGTCTACAGCAGTTACTACGGCGGCGCTGCAGTCATGGTATTTAATCTAAATTTAATTTAATGTTCATCTTATCCCGAATAATAGCCCTTGATTCACCTAATTACCTAATTATTCAACAATTAACTCATTGATTAAAGAATGAGCTTAATTTTACTTACCTTATAAGGATCTCAGGCTGTCATAATGATAAACCGAATAAAAATATGGCGTAATGACAGGGTGATCAGCGTCGACCAGCAAAACTTTACTATTTCTATTTTCTTCTCAGCCGACGGCGTTTTCAGACATGAACGGCAGACACGGTGTAGACAAGCACACAGCGTTTACTGGACTCATGATTAATAACCTGTTTGTTGTGATTGCTGCGTTTGTCACACCCTTTATCATGAAGGTAAAGCTATCAATAGTTAGAACTTTATTGAATCGTGGCTCGTGCTGCATTAGCAGTTAGCATTTAGTATAGTGCATAGGCAGGGAAACATCTTCAAAATGTTCAACGCAAATAAGACACCAGTATACAAAGGTTAGAAAATCATTTAATATGATTGACATGCAGAAAGGGTTGTTTATTTTGATACTTCTGTAATACGTGAATCTGTTGAATCTGCAATATCACACAGCTGATCGGAATGAGACTAAGTTTAGTGCTGGGATCCATGTGCAGTATTCCTATAACCCTGGCCCTCTTCATGCCTTACAACTTCACTATCTTCATCGGACAGGCTATTAATGGAATTGGTGAGGATCTTTTACTTCTTGACATAATATAGCTCTTAAATTATCATTAAGGCTAAGCCTAATTACAATCACATCTTTCATTAGTCATTAGTCATAGTTGGGGAAAACGAACTTACATTTTGCCGAAATTCCCAACTAATTAGTATAATGATTATCGTGTCAATATCCTTGTTTTTTTCAGGAAACGCGTTTTCACGCGCGGTAAGTCTGCAGTTTCTCTCGGAGAATTCCACAAAGGAGAAGATGGCAAGGAATAGCGGTATTCATTGGATGATATTCATGAGTTGTATTTTGTTTGGGAATACTGTTCTTTACTTTGGTATTGGTGATAAAAAGTTTCTTGATGACAATACCAGAATGGTGAGTACAATGTACAATGTACATACAACACTATAATATGAAAGTATGATTAACTACATTAAAACATAAACCTTGAAAATTTGTCAGTATTTGCTACATTTTCATGTCCTGGGTCCCTATCAAAAATAAAATAGAAAACAGTACATAGTTAGTATCATAGGATAAAAATCCAAATATTATCTCATCAGTTAGCCGAGCTGGAATGTGGATCGGATAGCTATCAATTGAATGAAAATACTGACTTCTCAATTCATAATTTTCTCCTCATTTGTAATAATCTAAATTGAAATGATTGTTTGTCAGGTGGTGTCAGGAGCGTTAACAGCAATGTGTGTGACGGGTTGCATTCTTTACTGCTTCACTGTCACCCCACCTCCACTCCCTCCTTCCGGACTGGAGGACGAAGAAGCACCCCTCATTGGCGTGAGTATTTTCAAACACAAGGAAATTAATTTGCTATCCGTGGTTTTTCGACTTTGTTGACAAAAAATAATTAAAGTTAAACGCAATGTTTCTTGCTTGAAAACTTTTGGTTGCATTTGAAGGTTGAGAGCATTCATTTAACTATTCCAACTTTACAGAAAAAGATGAGTTTTTCATCTGCTGGTGCAAGCTCACGATCAGATTCCGAATCAACAGCGGGCAGCAAGATTGAAGGCAAGTATTTTACTGATTTCCTCTAAGAATCATTTTAGAATTGGTTGAACAATTCTTGTGTAATTATGTCAAAACTGGAGAAACTTAAACTTTTTACCTTAAAAGCCAAAATATTTAAACATGCATAAGACGATTAAAACTATTGACCTTTCTCGCTAATAATTTATCGCTCTAATAGACTACGATGAACTTACCCTGTTGGGGCAGCTAAAAACGTCTCTTCGACCTCTCTTCAAGAGGAAAAACATTTATCTACTTCTCCCTCTGTGCTCTACAGGTGTAATAATAAAACAATTCCGTGTTTTACTGAAGGCGAAGCTTTTCTTAAACTAAACAGCTAAAACAGCAAGATACAGCTTGATGATACTATCAAATAAACTATAATAAAGGCTGCACATACAAGGCTCTATATTTTCTTTTTGAACTTGTTAATTATTAAAGTTTACATTTTCAGTAGTTATCTAATTAATTGACCTATCAGTTTAACTTTCAAATAGCTTACTAATTGGATTATCAGGTAACTAATTAAATATCATATTATTAACTAAATATCTTACCACAATCAGGTATATACTCTCAACTCTACACCCCACTTATCCCTGCCTACATCGGTATTCTTTTTGAGGAGAGATCGTTCGTGGCTCAGTTTGGAATATTTGTAGGACTCGGAGAAATTATAGGTATGTATTTAAATATTTATTATTTTTATTTATTATTTTTAATTTTATTTATCATTTGATTATTTATTCCTACGTTTACTAACAAAAATATGAAGTTATTTGATCGATAAAAACACTACAGAATAGCCTCCCCAGCACGAGAATCCAAACAAACAATTTAAAGTTTAAACCTTCTCAGGTGGTCGGCCAGCAGGGAAGATAGTCGCAAGGCTTGGATTTAAACGAACAGCCGTTATCACTACGACACTGGGCGTAGCTGCGTACCTTCTTATCGCCTTCATGTTCCCTCTGTTTTACAGCCATTCAGTACCAGCTCTCTATCCTAACAGATGGGGTAACAACATGCTCGGTATCGCTATAGGTAAATTGTGATTTATACCACGTTCCACCAATCAAAATACACATAAAAATCAACCCAATCGTTTCTGGACAACTTTTAATCGAATATACGGTCAAAATTATATCTAGTAACGTATGTTCAAAGTTCCTAGCGTTTTGAATTCGAGTGGATATACCGTGAGCGGTGAGGCCCTCTAATTCTATCATTATAGCATTATGATCAAATATTTTAACCGTCTATTTTAAATCGTTCCGCTATAATATCATTACAAATACAATATAGTTACATGTTTCCAGGAATAATAGACGTCACAAACAACGTTATAATAACAACAGCTATAGGAACTGTCTACAAAGACGACTCAGCCCAAATATTTACTCTGGTAGTGCTTATGATGAACTCAAGCGGCATCATCCGCTATATCATGATGTCGTATATGCCTCTTGTTGCAATTGTATCTGTTAATGTTATTGGGCTGGTAGGAAGTTGCGGCAGTTTATGTTTGATTCCTAGCTCAATGTTGCATTATTAGTGTCCCACGTAGCGCTGTTGTTTAATTTTGACTACAGTTATATAATATATATCCAATTATAAAGATTCAATGATTAATAACTGGTTCATCGATATTTTAGCTATAAAACAGTAATCCTGCTCCCAGCAATCTAATGGGTATTAAATTGTGACGAAAATATTTTCACGGTGAACACAAATGAAGGATCAATTTTGATTATTTTAGTTAATTGTTCATGTTTGATTTTACTATTACTTATATTTAGATATTTAAAAATGGAAAAAATCAAAAAATTAGTGACTTCATAAATTGATTGTCATTTGTCATTGCATTGATTGTTTTAACTTAAAGAATTATTTCAATTTTATTCCGAACTTTTGTCCTAGGCTAAGTATGAATATTGCACTATAATACACATTGATAAACATTAATACTAATTAGTAATTACACAAATACATAATTTTATTTTAAAGAAAATTCGCCGAAAAAAAGCTATACATGCCGTCGCCCATCATGCCATTGCCATTGGCCATGCCATGCATTACAACAAATGACCGAGATCGAGTAATCTGATAATAAAAGAATGCAAATGATTAAGAATCAACCCCATGAGCAAAATCTATTTTTAATTTTTTCTGCAAACGCACACATTTTACAGTTTTGACAAAATTTCTGACCCGCAACAAATTATTCAGTCAACTATATATGACAAATGACACGATTGAGGTGCTGGAAGTTTGATTTGGGTCGGAGGAAGCTCGCAGCAGAAATATTAACGAAACAAAAAGTTGTATTTTCAAAACTCTGTCCCATTTTCAGATGTGAAAATTTCTGAGCGCACATTTGACAGATTGGATGAAATTTTTGCCCACAAACCAATTAGTCAGTTAATTGATGATGGTATGAAACCAAATTGGGGTACTGGAAGTCAAAATCTCGAAAAAAATTGGAAAATCATACTGTCCCATACTCTGTCCCATTTTCAGTTTTTGAAGCTGAAACTTCCAGGGCCGAAATTTTACAGTTTTGGCCGAATTTCTGACCCGCAACCAATTAGTCAGTCAACTATAGATGCCAAATGACACGATTGAGGTGCTGGAAGTTTGATTCGGGTCGGAGGAAGCTCACAGCAGAAATCTTAAGAAAACGAAAAGTTGTATTTTCAAAACTCTGTCCCATTTTCAGATGTGAAAATTTCTGAACGCACATTTGACAGATTGCTTGAAATTTTTGCCCACAAACCAATTAGTCAGTTAATTGATGATGGTATGAAACCAAATTGGGGTACTGGAAGTCAAAATCTCGAAAAAAATTGGAAAATCATACTGTCCCATACTCTGTCCCATTTTCAGTTTTTGAAGCTGAAACTTCCAGGGCCGAAATTTTACAGTTTTGGCCGAATTTCTGACCCGCAACCAATTAGTCAGTCAACTATAGATGCCAAATGACACGATTGAGGTGCTGGAAGTTTGATTCGGGTCGGAGGAAGCTCACAGCAGAAATCTTAAGAAAACGAAAAGTTGTATTTTCAAAACTCTGTCCCATTTTCAGATGTGAAAATTTCTGAACACACATTTGACAGATTGCTTGAAATTTTTGCCCACAAACCAATTAGTCAGTTAATTGATGATGGTATGAAACCAAATTGGGGTACTGGAAGTCAAAATCTCGAAAAAAATTGGAAAATCATACTGTCCCATACTCTGTCCCATTTTCAGTTTTTGAAGCTGAAACTTCCAGGGCCGAAATTTTACAGTTTTGGCCGAATTTCTGACCCGCAACCAATTAGTCAGTCAACTATAGATGCCAAATGACACGATTGAGGTGCTGGAAGTTTGATTCGGGTCGGAGGAAGCTCACAGCAGAAATCTTAAGAAAACGAAAAGTTGTATTTTCAAAACTCTGTCCCATTTTCAGATGTGAAAATTTCTGAACGCACATTTGACAGATTGCTTGAAATTTTTGCCCACAAACCAATTAGTCAGTTAATTGATGATGGTATGAAACCAAATTGGGGTACTGGAAGTCAAAATCTCGAAAAAAATTGGAAAATCATACTGTCCCATACTCTGTCCCATTTTCAGTTTTTGAAGCTGAAACTTCCAGGGCCGAAATTTTACAGTTTTGGCCGAATTTCTGACCCGCAACCAATAAGTCAGTCAACTATAGATGTTGACCATTGTTAATGATCTGGCCCGGCGCGCGCTACTTCGTAGCTCTTGCCATCGGGCCATTTCGAGAAGAAAGCGGCGCGCGCTACTTCGAATAAATTTAGACGAGTAACATCCGTCAACTATAGATGCCAAATGACACGATTGAGGTGCTTGAAGTTTGATTCGGGTCGGAGGAAGCTCACAGCAGAAATCTTAAGAAAACGAAAAGTTGTATTTTCAAAACTCTGTCCCATTTTCAGATGTGAAAATTTCTGAACACACATTTGACAGATTGCTTGAAATATTTGCCCACAAACCAATTAGTCAGTTAATTGATGATGGTGTGAAACCAAATTGGGGTACTGGAAGTCAAAATCTCGAAAAAAATTGGAAAATCATACTGTCCCATACTCTGTCCCATTTTCAGTTTTTGAAGCTGAAACTTCCAGGGCCGAAATTTTACAGTTTTGGCCGAATTTCTGACCCGCAACCAATTAGTCAGTCAACTATAGATGCCAAATGACACGATTGAGGTGCTGGAAGTTTGATTCGGGTCGGAGGAAGCTCACAGCAGAAAACTTAAAAAAACGAAAAGTTGTATTTTCAAAACTCTGTCCCATTTTCAGATGTGAAAATTTATGAACACACATTTGACAGATTGCTTGAAATTTTTGCCCACAAACCAATTAGTCAGTTAATTGATGATGGTATGAAACCAAATTGGGGTACTGGAAGTCAAAATCTCGAAAAAATTGGAAAATCATACTGTCCCATACTCTGTCCCATTTTCAGTTTTTGAAGCTGAAACTTCCAGGGCCGAAATTTTACAGTTTTGGCCGAATTTCTGACCCGCAACCAATTAGTCAGTCAACTATAGATGCCAAATGACACGATTGAGGTGCTTGAAGTTTGATTCGGGTCGGAGGAAGCTCACAGCAGAAATCTTAAGAAAACGAAAAGTTGTATTTTCAAAACTCTGTCCCATTTTCAGATGTGAAAATTTCTGAACACACATTTGACAGATTGCTTGAAATATTTGCCCACAAACCAATTAGTCAGTTAATTGATGATGGTATGAAACCAAATTGGGGTACTGGAAGTCAAAATCTCGAAAAAATTGGAAAATCATACTGTCCCATACTCTGTCCCATTTTCAGTTTTTGAAGCTGAAACTTCCAGGGCCGAAATTTTACAGTTTTGGCCGAATTTCTGACCCGCAACCAATTAGTCAGTCAACTATAGATGCCAAATGACACGATTGAGGTGCTGGAAGTTTGATTCGGGTCGGAGGAAGCTCACAGCAGAAAACTTAAGAAAACGAAAAGTTGTATTTTCAAAACTCTGTCCCATTTTCAGATGGAATTAAACGGAATTAAACGGAATTAAACGTAAAGTTGTCGGAGATGGCACTAACACCATCGTCTCGACTATACATGAATGAATAACATATCTAGAGTAAGTAAAATTCGAGATTCAAGAATCATGAAAATTTAAAACAAAATCACTTAAAATTTAACTCCCGTACAAACAACCGAAATAGAAATAATTGCTGAAATAATAATTTAACATAAGAGGAAGTAGTAAAAGGCAACTTCAATGGTCACTAAACTGCGATATAAGTATTCGAGTCCACAAAAGACACATTCATACTCAAACAGACCTCCCACTCACAGTCACAACGTACTGGAAACAGTAATCACTAGTGTTCCATGCTCGTACAACAGATCGTGAAATCTGCATAATGATGGTTGATCTGTATTATGTCTGTTGAGTTGGTAGTCCTGATGGGGTGACAGGCGGTATTGGCGTCTTTTTCGGGTTCCTGATGCGGTGACAGTTGCAAAGGAATTTGCCCAGTTCTTGCACATGGGCGGAATTCATGATAGCTCCGTATTCCTTGAGCAGCAAAAGACTCTTAAGGTTTTCCGACAGTGAGAGTCTCGCTGAGTGGTACATTGGACATTCAGTGAGGCAGTGTTCTTCATTTTCAATGATTGTTCCTTCGAAAAAGGGGAGATATTCTAAGCCTTGAACGTTATCCTTGTTGCAGCAGAATCTGCAGGCTCTCGTCCACGTTCCAGTTTCTTTTGTGTATCTCCCTCTCTCAATAAGAAGGTCATGGCTACTGGAGCGGATTTTTGCTATGTGCATGCGACATTGACTATTCTTTAGATTGAGATACTGCTCCTCTCCGAATACCTGTTTGATAGTGCAGTAAAATTGCATTTTCTTTTGGGATGCTAAATCTGTTCTCCAATCTTTTACAAAGTGATCAACCAAATTTCCATGTGCAGTTGAGGTCGTTCCTTCTGCTCTGTGTTGGTCGGATCGAGCGAATTTGGCCGCTTTGGATTCAGACTGAGCGATCGAGTTCCAGGTCTTATACCAAGAGAGGTTTAGATTCTTCTGCTCTTGGAATGTCTGATGTACAAGAAAGTTGACGCTGCTCACGTCGGGTGATGTCTGAGACAATCTGTCGAAGTATCTCAGGCATTGTGGTAGTACCGACAGGGCCCATGGTAACCTGCCCGTATCTCCGTAACAGAAATTGTTGTTAGCTTTCTTGTGTAAGCCGAGCACCCATTTCAGCATTTTCAGGTGTGTTGTCTCAAGTGCGTCCTTTGTTGCAGCTCTGGCAAGGTTCTGTCTTGAACCATCAGCGCAAGCCATCTCCTTTGCCATTTTTGTACACGGTAGCCATATCTGACAGGCATACGTAGCGACTGGTTTAACGAGGCTGTCTATAAGCTTGAGCATGGTTTTTGTTGTTAATGCTCGAGTGTCGACCATGCGTCTGATCGAGAAAAATGCTCTTAGTGCTTTTTTCCTCAGTTCGTTCATGGCACCTTTAAATGAACCGTTGAGACTGAATTGAATGCCTAGATAGCAGTCAGATTTGGCCGATGAGATGTCCAGGTTCCCTAGTTTGAACCCATAGGAGCACTTCAGCAAACGAGAGCTCGAGTTGAATACCATGATTTTGGTTTTGTCGATGTTAATTGACAGTTCCCATTTACTTGCAAATTCGTGCAGGCAATCAAGTTGTTTCTGCAGGCTTTTGGCGTCGAGTGCCAAAAGTATCAGGTCGTCTGCCCACAGAAGATGGCTGACCGGGAAGCCGTTCAGTTCTGGAATTGACAGGTCCTCAAGAGCTGCTAGTCTAATGGAGAGGTCATAAATGTATACCTTGAAGAGCTCCGGCGACATTGGATGCCCCTGTTCGGTACCAATGGTGACATCGATGGTGTCCGACAGCTTCTTGCTCAGTTTGATACGGGTAACTGAGTTGCTGTACATGTTCTGGAGGCAAGAGAAGAAGCTTCCTCCGATACCAAGTCTACTGAGTTTGTACATGAGAGCCTCCCTGCAGACTGTGTCGAACGCCTTACGATAGTCCACGAAGCAAGCGAATATTTTCTTCTTCAGCTTCTTTGTATACTTCTCGATGATCGTTGTAAGGGTCAGGATATGGTCAGAGCACTGGGCACCAGCTCTGAATCCGAGTTGGTGAGGGAAGTCGGGACAGACGACTTTACGGAATTCGATCAGCCTATCAAGGAGGAGGGATGCAAAGAGTTTTCCAAGGCAACTTCCGACTGTGATTGCTCTATAGTTATACACTGATTACTACAAAACGAGATCAGAGCCTTTTTTCTTTCTTGGGCTGAAAGGCTCAAGGGAAGATAATTGGCAAGGAGTTCCATTCTGATCACTGTTTCTTCGAGTTTATTGATGAGATGAGTGAGTAATTTCACCGTGTTCTTGCTTCCTGTAGACTCACAAGTTTCGAGTAGGTCACAGAGTTTCTTTTTGTTGAGAGAGACATTGTTGCTACCCTTGAGTCCGAGAGATGTCATCAAAGTGGACAGTGAAGACTTCTTGTTAGAATTGGCTGCTCTCTTCAGGAGATCAAGGGTGATGTATTTCAGAGTGATTGAGGAGCCCTTGTCGAGACTGGGATCAGTGTGGTCCACTTCTTCATCGGCGAAGGACTCATTGTGGCTGGTGTCGTCCGGGGTTGCTTTAGTTGTCTGTTTCTGCATATCTTCGCTTTTCTGACTGCAGCTTGATATTCTTAGGGGCAGTGATTCGGCAGCAGTATTGTCTATCTCGTGTAGCGGAATCACCGGTTGGTCGAGTCGTAAACTAGGAAAAGAGCTAGTTTTTGAACATTAAACGTAGGGGACACCGTAATTCTGACAGCTGAAGCTGATATTAATTCTACCATTACCAAGCTGGTGGGGTGAAGTTGAAAGTCTGCCTGTGTGTGCGTGTTAAATCACTCCTTATGATACATGTCCCGGTCATAAGTATCCCTGTACTAGTGTAATAATAATAATATTTTAATAATAAATAATAACCATAAAAGATATAATTACATTTCTTTTAACATTTTATTTCATTGTGGGCTGTGGGTCACTGCCTCTTCACTTTTTGCCGTACGTGAGTTTAGTTTCGTTTCTTTGATTAGGTTCTTTTCGATCGGTTTGACTCTTTGCAAATATCCGAGAATCAGTGAATGTGATTGAGGCTGAGCGGTTGTTGAAAATGCGTTTTCCTCTTCGTCTGCTGGTTTAGCTTTGAACGGAGGTTGAGCGGCATTTTTTTTTGTCGGCAGGTGCTATAGCTGCTGGTTTGGCAGCATCTTCGTCTTTTTATACGAAATTATTTATCAATTTTGTCACCAAAGGATTGACACCAATACCACTATTACGCTGTTTTCATATTTCTTTTTTCATTTGTGCGCCCAGCTCATTATTTTTTACCCTCCATTCTTCCATGTGCTTTCCAAAAGTCAACTCATTTTACCAAAATTGTGTTGTAAAATCCGTTGCCGTTGATTGTACATTTCGACGATTTTTCTCCGATTTTTGCGCAGTCACGTCTACTTTAGCATCCCCATGCATAGCACTGTACGTAAAAGTTAACTGGCTGCTCTCTTCAGTTTTGTCATTCTTACACTGACCAGAGCTGAGAATCCTACCGGAGTGAATTGCAAAATTGTCCTCCGCAAATCTTCTATGGTGCTGTCCGAACATGCTTCTGAAAATCAAAAAATTAAATAATTTAATTAACTGTTAAATTAACACAAGATTTTTTATCCTATTTGAATTAACCCAAAATCTCATCTGACTTGGTTGTGCTAGTTGTACACATAAACCTAGCACTTTGCCTAAAGTTCGAGAACTCGGGGGGGGGGGGGGGGAACCTTATGAAGTATGTGGAATTCTGTCCCTGAGCAAAACAAGACAAAAAAACCTAAACTTACTCACTAAGTCCATCGAAGTTTTTGAGAAGAGAAGAGCCATCCTGTTTTTCCACGAGTGAAAAAGTCGACAGCGTCGTTACACTTTGGACTGCGTCAGTCTGGTGGTGGCAGGGAAGATCAGGAGTGGAACTAGGACTCTCTCATGATGAGGTCTTATTCGCTATTTGAATTAGTTGTGAAATGTGGTGATGTTTTTATTTAATACTAAAATAAACTATGATATAAGTTTTATAATATTATGTATTGGTAACCATAATTCAGTATAATACTAAGTATAGCTAAACATATTTATAGAGAAAATGTAATTTTAACACCTGCAATTAGGATTGACTTGTAAATAATTGAGTCTAGTTGCAACCTCATTACCTATGTCCATAATAAAAATCCTTGCTCAGATAAACACTAAACAGTGTACGATATGTAAAGGACATGAAAGACCTCGAATCTTAATTTTTCACGCAGATGCGATAAATATCTGGATTTTATCTAAACAAGCATAAACTGATCACAAAAAGTTAAAACATTGCTCTACATGATCTGAATGAGCTCTATATCTTAGCTCAAGTGAAACCACATATTAAAATTATAATTAGTGCCAGACTTGTATCAAGAGCTTTGTAAGGTCGCTTTACATTTTACATAGTTATGAGTTTGTGCAAAACTTGCTTAAGTTTTCTCTAGCTCCTCTGTGATGTTAATATATGATGTATTTTATATTTAAAGTAGTCAATGATATTCACTTGAGATGAAGACACAAAACGATTAGAACATGAGAATGCCATAATTATGAACTAGAAGGCTCGACGCTGTGTAATATGTTAGTAATTTCATGTTGCTGGCTGTCTGCCAGTGTTAAATACGATCACACGCGGTAAGTTCAGACTGAATAGTTATGGTTGATAGGCTCTCTAAAAGTGTTTACAGCTTCGTCAAAAAGTGCTATAAATTTTTTTAACTATTAAAATAGCTATTTCAAATGTCCTGTAGTTTTTGAAATGCAACGAATCAGGAAGTAAAAAGTTGTTTCTTGAGGCAAGTCCGTTACTAAATGTAAAATGATTAACTGAAAATGAAGGTTTCTCTGCTTGAGTCTGTGTTCTTAAGGATACAATTTTTTTTTTTTTTAATCGTATGTTTCTGATGTTAGTAAGTTCAATACTACAAGATAGTGGCTTTTTCAAAACCCCGGAAGTCTAACTCTTAAAAATAGGCTTATTCAGTTTTAGTTCATTGGCAAAAAGTGATGAAACACAAAACTTAATTTTATATCAGTGAATATTTAACAGGACAAAAACAGTGAATCCAGAAAACAATAACCGTATAACATACAAAAGAAAGGTAGATGTTATATTTTGTAACAATGAAATTTGATTTACATCAAGCCCATTTGCAAACCTTGTTTCTTTCTCAATAAAATAAAAAAAAAAAAAATATTTTCTAAAAACGCTTACGTTTATAGTATAATATTTCGCGATCTTTCCAAGTTTTACTGACCGCGGTTTGTAAACTCTTGTGAAGCCGCGCTCAGGCCTTACTGGGCCGCGCTCAGCTGCATTCCGCGATCTCTATCATGATTATGTACAAAAAAATTTAGCCTGAGGTCCCCAGGTAATGTAAACTGAGCCATTTTTGTCAGCTCGTTTACCACGTTCGTATTATAACTTTAAGCTGGTCAACATTGCAAATAATGATATGCGTCATGCTTATGTTTAATGCTGGTGACTGAAGAGGAAAGTGACAGGATTGTCGATATTCAAAAAGAAATGTTTCTGACGTTGACGCTGTTATTGCCGTCAGGCTGTAAAGTCTAATATGAGTACATTGTCTCCATTACTCCTGAAACGTTCAAGGTTATACAAATTATTGAGAATTTTACAAAATTATTGGTATTTATGAAGGACTGTAAAGTTTGGGTATAAGCTTCGTCACATTCAGTTTATTACTAATCAACTGTTATGTCATTTGAATCACAACTATTGGGACAATGTAAATTATTCTTAAATTCACTCTATAAAATTTATATATTTCAGGTTTTGGACCAGCTCTCTCCAAAAACGTGTCAAACTCTTTTCCGGATGCACTGCTACAGTTTCCTCCTTTTTAGTGAATTTCTTTTGTGTTTTGATTGTCTATTGATTTGTTTTTATTTGGTTATGAGGATTTGGACATATTGTTGCACGATCATGAAGTTATGTTTCACCCTGTTTCATTTTGAAACAATTAAAGTCTTTTATATATTTTTTTGAATTTTTATAAGGCGATCGCGGCGAAGATAAAATTTTAATGGAAAATGTGTTTATGCATCAAAGCGCCTTGTTGTCGACAGTGTAGTTAATTGATTTTACGGATTAAAACCCATTATTTTGAGATATCAAGTCGGAAATTATCAAAGTGAAGCATTTAAAGAATTTTGCTTGTAAGTGCTCTGTAGAGTGATTCAGCACGCTCGCTTCTTTTTATCTTTTTATCATTCCCCAGTGTTTTCGTAGGAATGATGAAAAAAGTATGAAATTTAGAAATTTTCAGATAATGTGTTATTGGTATGCCGATCTGGCGGAGCAACCTAGGGACCTCTATATATTTCATGCCCATTGTAGGATGCATCCACCGATTCCCGAGACTTCGTCTTACTTTCGTCTGGTTTCCACTTCTCTTAAACCAAGTTACTAGCTAGGTAACAAGGTATTCGTGACTGTTTTCAACGTAATCAACGATTCAGCCGGTTCCGGCCAAAATCTCAATCTGTACCATATGAACTGCAAATCAGTGCTCTTCCATTTGTAGCGTCTCTCACACTGTTCTAAAACCAATGTAAACTTTAAACCAACATACGTGAAACGAAACATTTACTTGTAATGTACCCTAATCATCGAATTACCACAATTTCACGCTATTACAAACTCCCTGAACTCCACTGCAACTCCCCTGCTCTTTAATTACAGCTTTTATGGTGTGTAATAGCTTTGCAAATATATCACCGTGCTAGATGCAGCTTTTAATTACGCTTATATGGTGCGTAATGGGTCTCTGCATGATAGCTCAATGTCAGCGCTATATATCCTACCAGTAAACGCGCTCAATCGATATCTAGTGACTGTCAGTGAAAGCTATCCAAGGAAATTTTATATGGGGCCCGGTGTAAAAATAGGAAAAGAGCTAGTTTGAAATTAAGTTGGGGGGACACGCCTAATTCTGCAGTGAAATTAACTTCTACCATTACCAAGCAGGTGGGGTGAAGTTGAAAAGTGCCTGTGTGAGCGTTGTTAAATCATCTTTTGCTACTTTGTCCCGGTCACTAAGTACTCCCTAGTACTAGGACGTAATAATAATTATAAACTATAATAATATAATAAACATTATAAGTTATATTCTACATTCTTATAACAATTTTTTTCATGTGGGATGTGGGTCACTGCTCTTCACTTTGGTACGTGAGTTTAGTTTCGTTTCTTTTGATTAGGTTCTTTCGTTCGTTGCTCTTTGCAATCATCCGTGAATCAGTGAATGTGATTTGAGGCTGGCGGTTGAAACTGCCGTTTTCTCTTCGTATGCAGGTTTTGCTTTGACGGCAGGTTGAGCGGCATTATTGTCGGCAGGTTCTATTAGTGCTGGTTTGGCTGCATCTTCGTCTCTTTTAACGAAAAATATTTATCCATTAGTCACCATAGATTGACCCCAATCACTAAACGCTGTTTTCATATTTTTTTTTTCATTGTGCGCCCAGCCATTCATTTTTTCCCTCCTTTCTTCCATTTGCTTTCATAGTCCACTCATTTTACCAATTGGTGTTGGTAAAATCCCGTGCCCGTTGCCGTTGTACATTTCGACGATTTTATCTCCGATTTTGCGCAGTCTTCTTTAGCATCACTGCAAGCATGTACGTAAACGTAACTGTGCTGCTCTTACCGTTTTGTCAATTTTTACACTGACAGAGCTGAGAAATCCTACCGAGAGTTGAAAAAATGCACACTTTGTCCTTCCGCACATCCTATTAGGTGCTGTCGAACATGCCTTCTGAAAAGAAAATTAAATCTAATTTAATTAACTGTAAATTTATAACCCCAAGTTTTTTTATCCAATTTGAAAACCCAAATTTCATTGACTAGGTGTGCTAGGTTGTACCACATATCCTTAGCACTTTGCCTAAAGTTCGGAACTCCTTGGAACCTATGAAGTAGTGGCATTCTGCTCCCTGAGCAAACAACAAAAAAATCCCAAAACTATACTCACTAAGTCCTTCAAGGAGTTTTTAGGAAGAGCCATCTGTTTAAACCACGTGTGAAAAAGTAGCTCTGCCGTCGTTACACTTGCTGCGTCAGTCTGGTGGTTGTGGCAGTGGATGTTCAGGAGTAGAAACTAGGACTCCTCTCATGATGATGTCTTCTTCGCTTATCTTGAATTAGTTGTGAATGTGAGAGTTTTATTTAATCTAAATTCTCCTTGATATAAAGTTATTATAATATCTATGGTATTGGTATCCATAACTTAGTATTAATAAACTAAGAATAGCATAAAAATTGTTGAGAAAAGAAATGTAATTTTAACTCTGCAATTTGATTTGACTTGTAAATATTGAATCTAGTTGCAACTCAAACCTATGTCCATATAAAAAATCCTGCTCAGATAAACACTAATACACGGTGTCTCCGTATATGTAAAGTCCATGAAAGACCTCGTTCTTTTATTTTCCGGCAGATTGCGATAAATATCTGCTTTTATCTAAACAGCATAAACTGATCACAAAAAGTTAACCACAAAGCTCACAACTTGGATCTGAATGTGCTCTATTCTTAGTACAAGTTACACAAATAAAATAATATTTAGTGCAGTCTTGTTATACAATGAAGCTTTGTAAGTGCTTTATATTAACAAAGTTATGAGTTTGAGCAAACTTTGCATATGTTTTCTTTGCCTCCTTCTGTGATGTTATATCATGATAGATATTATATTTAAAAGTAGTCACATGATATACACAGGAGCCTGAAGACACAAAGATTAGTATCTTGTGACTGCCATAATTATGTACTAGAAGGCTCGACGCTGTGTAATATGTTAGTAATGTCATGTTGCTGGCTGCTGCCAGTGTAAAATACGATCACAGCCGGCTAAGTACAGATGAAATAGTTCGGTCTGATAGGTACTCAACAGGATACTAGTCGTCAAAAAGTGCTTAATTTTTATTAACTATTTAAATAGCTATTTCAAATGTCCTGTAGTTTTGAAAATGCAACCGAAATCAGAAAAAGTAGTTCTTGAGGCACGTCCGTACTAAAAGTAAAAATGATTAACTGAAATGAAGGTTCTGCCGCTTGAGTCTTTGCTCTTAAGGATACAAATTTTTATTTTTAATCGTATGTTTCAGATGTTAGTAAGTTCAAAATTCTACAAAGATAGTGTTTTCATAACTACGGAAGTTCTAAACTCTTAAAATATGGCTTATACAGTTTTTTAATTGGCAAAAAGTGAAACCAAACTTAATTTAATCAGTGATTATATTTAACATACAAAACAGTGAAATCTTGAAACAATAAACGTTATAACAAACAAACGAAAGGTAGATGTAATATTTGAACTATAATTAAAATTATGATTTACATCAGCCCTAGTTTCCATAACCATGTTTCTTTCCAAATATTTAGAAAAACGTTACGTTTTTTTAGTTAATATTTTCGCGATCTTTCCAAGTTTTACAGACGCGGTGTTGTAAACTCTTCGTGGGGCCGCGCTCAGCCTTACTGGGCGCGATCGCCTGTCATTCCGCCGAATCTCTATCATGTATATGAACATAAAATAGCCTGAGGTCCCCAGGTAATGTAAACTCGAGCATTTTGTCAGGCTCGTTTACACTTACGTATTATACTTTAACTGGTCAACATTGCAATTTGTATGCGTCATGCTTATAGTTTCTCATGCAGGGTGACTGCAAGAGGAGATAAGAGAACAGGATTGTCGTTATTCAAAAGAATGTTTCTGACGTTGACGCTGTTATTTGCAGGTCAGGCTGTAAAGGTTCTAAATTACTGTGTAATTGTTACATTACTACTGAAACGTCTAAGGTTATACAAATTATTGAGATATTTTACTAATTTTATTGGAATTTATGAAGGACTGAAAGTTGGTAAAGCTTCGTAATTCAGTTTATTACTATCAATGTTTTGTATTGAAACACATACTATTGGACCATAGTAATATTCTTAAATACATCTATTAATTAATTAATTCTGGTTTTGGACAGCTCTTCTCCAAAAATAGTGTAAACTCTTTCCGGTTGCCACTGCTACACGTTCCTCCTTTTTAGTGTATTTCTTTAGTGTTCTGATTGATCTTTATTGTTTTTATTGTTTATGAGATTTGGACATTTTGTTGCACGATCATGAAGTTATGATTCCCCTGTTTATTTGAACATAAAAGTCTTTTATATATTTTGAAATTTTATAGGCGCGAAACGCGGCGAAGATAAAATTTTTAGGAAAAAATGTGTTTATGCATCAAAAGCGCCCATGTTGTCGAACTGTTGTCGATTATTGTTACGGTTTAAACCCATTATTTTGAGATAATAAAGTCGGTAATTATACAAAAAGTGAGTATTTAAAGAATTTTGCTTTAATTGCTCTGTATGAGTGATTCAGGCACGCTCGCATCTTTTATCTTTTTTTCATTCCCCAGTGTGTTCGTTGGACTGTTGAAAAGTATGAAAATTAGAAATTTTCAGAAAATTGTGTATTGACTGCCGATCTGGGGGGAGCACCTAGGGCCTCTATATTTCATGCCATTGTAGGCTGCATCCCGATTCCCGAGACCTTCGTCTTACTTTCGTCTGTTTCACTCTCTCGTCATACCAAGTTACTAGTGGTAACAAGTAATCGAGCAGGTATCAACGTAAAACGGGATTTCAGCGGTTCGGCCAATTATCAATTCTTACCATCTGAACTGCAAATCAGTGCACTTCATTTGTACGCGTCCTCAAACCACTGTTCTAAAACATAATTAACTTTTTAAACCAAACATAGTGAACGAAACATTTACTTGTATGTACCCCTTATCATCGATATTACCACCCAATATTTCTCGCTATTTACAAACTCACTGCAATTCCACTGCACTCCCCTGCTCTTTATTTAAGCCTTATCTGGATGGTGTATTTGCTTGCACAAATTTCACGTGCTAGATTGCAGCTTTTAATACGCTTATATGGTGCGTAAATCGGGTCTGCATGGATAGTATGTCACGCGTATATATCCAACAGTAACAACGCGCTTCAATCGATATCTGTGACTGTCACGTGCTGTATCCAAGGAATTTCTTATTTGGCGCCCGGTGTAACTAGAAGAGCTAGTTTGAACATTAAGTAGGGGGTTCACGCTAATTCTGCATGCTGAAATTAACTTCTACCATTACCCATGCAGGTGGCGGTGAAGTTGAAAGTCAGGCCTGTGTGAGAGTGTTTAAATCTCTACTTATGCTACATTGTCCGGTCCATAAGTTCTTCCTGTTAATAGACGTAATAATAAATATAATACTTTAATAATAATAATAAACCATAAAAGATATATTATACATCTTTTAACATCTTAATTTCATGTGGCTGTGGGTCAATGCCTTCTTCACTTTTGCGTACGTGTGGTTTAGTTTCGTTTCTTTGATTAGGTTATTTCGTCGTTGACTCTTTGCAATCGCCGAGAATCAGTGAATGTGATTGGAGGCTGGCGGTTGAACTGCCAGTTTTCCTCTTTCGTCTGCAGGTTTAGCTTTGACGGCTGGTTGAGGGCATTTTTGTCGGCAGGTTCTATAGCTGCTTGGTTTGGCTGCATCTTTCGTCTCTTTTAACGAAATTATTTATCCAGATTGTCAACCAAAGATTGACCCCAAACCACAACGCTGTTTTCATATTTTTTCCATTTGTGCGCCTCAGCTCATTCATTTTTCCCCTCCTTCTTCAATTTGCCTTTCCAAAGTCACTTCATTTTTCCAAATTGTGTGTGTAAAAATCCGTGACCGTTGTACATTTCGAACGATTTTTTCTCCGATTTTTGCGCTGTCTCATTTAAGGCATCCCCACTGCAAGCACTGTACGTAAACGTTTACTGTGCTGCTCTCTACCGTTTTGTCATTTACACTGACCCAGTGCTGAGAATCATTCCGGATTGAAATGCAACACTTGTTCCTTCCGCACAATCTACTTAAGGTGCTGTCGAACATGCTTCTGAAAATCAAAATTAAATCTAATTTAATTAACTGTAAAATTAACACAAAGATTTTTTATCCAATTTGAAAACCCAAATCTCATTGACTAGGTTGTGTGCTAGGTTGTACCACATAACCTAGCACTTTGCCTAAAAGTTCGGATAAACTCCTGGACCTATGAAGTATGTGGCATTCATGCTCCCTGAGCAAACATACAAAAAAAACCCTTAAATATACTACTAAGTCATCAGGAAGTTTTTGAGAAGCAGCCAATCCCTGTTTAACACACGTGTGGAAAAAGTAGCCAGCCGTAGTTACTCTTGACTGCGTCAGTCTGGTGGTGGCAGAGGATGATCAGGAGTTGAATAGGACTCCTTCATGATGAGGTTCTTACTTCGCTCATTTTGAATTAGTTGATGAAATGTGAGAGTTTTTATTTAATCTAAAAATCATACCTATGATTTAAGTTATTATTAATAAACTATGGTATTGGTAACCATAACTTAGTTATTAATAAACATAAAGAATAAGCATAAACATATTTTAGTGAAATGTAATTTTAACACCTGCAAATTAGATTTGGATTGGTAAAATTGAAGTTAGTTGCGCCTCATCTATGTCCATATTAAAAATCTGCTAGGATAAACCACTAAATCAGGTGCAACGATCATTGTAAAGACCATGAAAGACCTCGGTTCTTTATTTTTCCGCTGATGGGATAACTATACATGATTTTATCTAAACAGCATATCTGATCACAAAAAGTTACACAATGCTTCCAACCTGATATGATATGAGCTCTAATCTTAGCTCAATGATAAACCAAAATAAAATTAATAATTAGTGCAGACTTCGTTTTCATAGAAGCATTTGCTATTTACGCTTTATATTAACAAAGTTATGAGTTTGAGCAAACTTGCTTGCTTAAGTTTTCTCTAGTCCTCTGTGATTGTGATATATGATAGATAATTATATTTAAAGTAGTCACATGATATAACACATGTGCTGAAGACAAAGATTAGTAACATGAGATGCCATTAATTATATGAACTAGAAGGCTCGACGCTGTGTAAAATGTTTAGTCTTTTCATGTTGCTGGCTGCTGCCAGTGTTAAATACGATCACACCGCCCGGCTATGTACAGACTGATTAGTTCTGGTCTGATAGGCTACTCTTACAGAGATGTGATCAGCTCGTCAATGTGAATTAATTTTTATTAACTATTAAATAGCTATTTCAAATGGTCCTGGTGTTTTTGAAATGCAACCGAATCAGCGAAAAAAGTTAGTTCTTGAGGCACGTCCGTACTAATGTAAAATGATTACTGAAATGAAGGTTTCTCTGTCTGTGTCTTTGCTCTTAAGGATACTAATTTTTATTTTTTTAATAGTTTGTTTCAGGTGTAAGTAAGTTCAATTTCTACAAGTAGTGGCTTTCAAACCCTAGGAAGTCTAAACTTTTAAAAATAGGATTATACAGTTATATCATTGCAAAAAAAAAGTGAAACACAAACCTTAATTTAACTGTGAAATATTTAACAGACAAAAAACAGTGAATCAGAAACTATAACCGTATAATCAACAACGAAAAGGTTGATGTAAATATTTGTTACAAAATTTATGATGTACATTTAAGCCCATTTTACAACACCATGTTTTTTCCAAAAATAATTTATAAAAAAACGTTAAGTTTTTGTATAATATTTCGCGATCTTTCCAAGTTTTACAGGACCGCGGTGTATACTCTTAGTGGGCGCGATCTGCCTTACTGGGCGCGCTCAGCCTGTCATTCCGCCGAATCTCTATCTGATTTGAACATAAATTAGCCTGAGGTCCCAGGTATGTAAACTCGAGCAATTTTGTCTGGTCGTATTACACGTACGTTTTATAACATTTACTGGTCAACCATTGCAATCATGATAGGTCATGATTATTGTTTCTCTGCAGGTTGGACGCAAGAGGAAAGAGACCGGATTGTCCGTTATTCAAAAAGAATGTTCTGACGTGTCGCTGTTATTGCCGGTCAGGCTTGTTAAGTTCTATGCTGAGTACATTGTCTCCATTACTCCTGAAACGTCTATGGTTATAATATTATTGAGAAGGGAATTTTACAAAATTTATTGGAATTTATGAAGGACTGAAAGTTGGTATAGCTTCGTCACATTCTTTTTTTACTTAACTGTTATGTATTGGAAACACACTCTTGGGACATTGAAATATTCTTAAATACACTTATAAATTTAAATAATTTAAGTTTTGGACCAGCTCTCATCCAAAAAACGTGTCAACTCTTCCGGTTGACTGCTACCGTTTCCTGCCTTTTTAGTGAGAATTCTTTAGTGTTTTGTTTGTCTTTGTTTGTTTTTATTGGTTAGAGATTTGTAATATTGTTGCACGATCATGTAGTTTTGATTTCCCGGGTTTCATTTTGAACATTTATATGTCTTTATATATTTGAAAATTTTTATAGGCGAACGCGGCGAAGATAAAATTTTATGGAAAAAGGTGTTTATGACATCAAAGGCGCCATGTTGTCGAACAGTGGTCGTTTATTGTTACGGAATTATAAAATAAACAATATTTTGAGATAATCATGTCGGGAAATTATACAATAGTTGAGCATTTAAAGAATTTTGCTTTTAAATGCTCTGTAGAGTGATCAGCACGCTCGTCATCTTTTTATCTTTTTTTCTTTCCAGTGTGTAGTAGGACTGATGAAAAGTCTGAAAAATTAGAAAGAAATTTCAGATAATGTGTTTATTGGACTGCCCGATCTGCGGGTGCAACCCTAGGGCCCTCTATTTATTAATTCCCCATAGTAGCTGCATCCCCGATATCCGAGGAATTCGTTTTCTTTCGTTCTGGTTTCCACTCTCTCTTCATACCAAGTTAACTAGATAGGTAACAAGTATCGGAGGACAGTTTTCAACCGTAACATCGATTTCAGCGGATTCGGCCATATCTCTATCTTTCCCATCTGAACTGCAATTCAGTGCACTTCATTTGTACCGCGTCCTACACCCTGTTCTATATAACCAAAGTCTAACTTCTATAAACCAACATAGGTGACACGAAACATTTACTTGGTATGTAACCCTAATATCAGAATACATCCAATTTCACGCTATTACAACTCCCTGCAACTTCCACTGACAAAACTCCCCTGCTCTTAATTACCGCTATATGGATGTGTAATTACGCTTGCAAATATCACGTGCTAGATGCAGCTTTTAATTACGCCTGATATGGGCGTAATCGGGTCTGCTGGAGAGCTCAATGTCACGCGTATATATCCAACCAGTAAACGCGCTAAATCGATTCAAGTGACTGTCACCGTGACAGCTATCCAAGGAAATTCTATATATGGCGCCCCCGGTGTAAACTTGGAAAGAGCTAGTATAGAACTTTAAGTAGGGGAACCGCTATTTCTGCAGCTGAAATATTAACTTTTCCTTTTCCCAAGCAGGGTGGCGGGTGAAGTTGCAAGTCAGCCTGTGTGAGCGTGTTTGTTAATTCCACTCCTTATGCTATCTTGTCCGGTCACTAGTACTCCATGTACTAGAAGTAATATTAATAATAATCTATAATAATAATAATAAAACATAAAAGATTATTTACATTCTTTTAAACATTTATTTCTTGTGGCATGAGGGTCACGCCTCTTCACTTTTGCGTAGTGAGTTTAGTTTCGTTTCTTTGATAGGTTCTTTTCGATCGGTTTTGACTCTTTGCAATCTCGAGAATCTGTGTATGTGATTTGAGGCGGCGGTTGAACTGCCGTTTTCTCTTCGTCTGCAGGTTTAGTTTGTCGGCATGGTTGAGCGGCAGTTTTGTCGGCAGGTTCTATTAGACTGCTGGTTTGGCTGCATCTTCGTCTTCTTTTACGAAATTATTTATCCAATTGTCACCAAAGATTGACCCCAAACCACTAAAACGCTGTTTTCATATTTTTTTTTAAATTTTGTGCGCCCAGCTCATTCATTTTTACCCTACATTCTTCCATTTGCTTTCCTAAGTCAATCATTTTACCAATTTTGTGTTTGTAAAATCGTTCAGTTGTACATTTCGACTATTTTATCTCGATTTTTGCGCAGTTACTTTAGCATCCCACACTGCAAGCTCTGTACGTTAACGTAACTGTGCGCTCTCTACCGTTTTGTTCTTTACATGACCAGAGTGAGGATCTACCGGAGTTGGAAAAGCCACTTGTCCTTCCGCACAATTTACTAGGGTGCTGTCGAACATGCTTTGATAATCAAAAATTAAATATCAATTTTAATTAACTGTAAAATTAACACAAGATTTTTTATCCATTGTGAAAACCCAAAATTACATTGGACTAGTGTGCTAGGTTGTACCACATTCCTAGCACTTTGCGAACAGTTCGGAAACTCCTGGACCTATCGAAGTATGTAGGATTCCTGCTCCCTGAGCAAACAAACAAAAAAAACCCTTAACTTTACTCATAAGTCCATTCAGGAAGTTTTGAGTGCAGAGCCATCCTGTTAACCACGTGTGAAAAAGTAGCACGCCGTCGTTACACTTGGACTGGTCAGGTCTGGTGGTGGCAGAGGGTAGATCAGGAAGTAGACAGGATCCTCTGCATGATGAGGTCTTACTTCGCTATTTGAATTAGTTGTGAAATGGAGAGTTATTATTTAATTAAAATGTAACCTATGATATAAGTTATTTAATAACTATGGTTTTGGTAACCATAACTTAGTATTAATTACTAAAGAATACATAAACAATTATTAGAGAAATGTAATTTTAACACATGCATTTAGATTTGACTTGTAAAATTGAAGTCTAGTTGCAACCCTCAAACCATGTCATAATAAAAATCCTGCTCGGATAAACACTAAACAGGTTTGTCCACGATATGTAAAGACATGAAAAAGACTCGTTCTTAATTTTCGCTGATGCGTTTAAATATCTGCTTTTATCTATAACACGCATAAAACTGATCACAAAAAGTTAACACAATGCTCCCAATTGATCTGAATGAGGCTCTAATATTAGCTCAAGTTAACAACATAATAAAATTAATTTGCTGCAGACTTGATTTAAAGTGCTTGTAAGTTCGCTTTATAGTAACAAAGTTATGAGTTTGAGCAAACTTGCTAAGTTTTCTCTAGCTCCCTTGTGATGTTAATATATGATAGATATTATATTTAAAGTAGTCACATGATATCACAATGAGCTGAAGGACACAAAAGTAGTAAATGAGACCTGCCATAATTATGAACTAGATGGCTCGACGCTGTGTAATATGTTAGTAATTTCATGTGCTGGCTGTGCAGTGTAAAATTACGATCACACGCCGGCTAAGTACAGACTGAATAGTTCTTGGTCTGATAGGCTTACTCTAACAGAGTTAAGCTCGTCCAAAAGTGCTTAATTTTTTTTAACTATTAATATAGCTTATTTCCCTAATGTCTGTAGTTTTGAAATGCAACGAATCAGGAAAAAGTAGTTCTTGAGGCACGTCCGTACTATAAGTAAACATGATTAACTGAAATGAAGGTTTTCTCTGCTCTGTGTCTTTGCTCTTATGGATACTAATTTTATTTTTTTAATAGTTTGTTTAGATGTTAGTAAGTTCAAATTCTACAAGATAGTGGCTTTTTTCTAACCCTCACGAAGTCTAAATCTTTAAAATAGGCTTATACAGTTATTATTCATTGGCAAAAAAGTGTGAAACACAATCCTTAAATTTAATCAGTGAAATATTTAAAAGACAAAAACAGTGAATCAGAAACAATAACCGTTTATAACAACAAACGAAAGGTTGTTGTAATATTTGTATCAATAAAATTATAATTTACATCAGCCCCTATTTACCAAACCCTGTTCTTTCAAAATTTTTTATAAAACGCTTACGTTTTAGTATATTATTTCGCGTTCATTTCCAAGTTTTACAGACCGCGGTGTAAACTCTTTAGTGGGCCGCGCTCATCAGCTTACGGGGCCGCCGCTCTAGCCTGTCATTCGCCGAATCTCTTTCATGATTAAGTACATATATTAGCCTGCGGTCACAGGGAAATGTAAACTCGAGCATTTGGTCAGGCTCGTTTAAAAGTACGTATTATAACATAAATGTGTCAATTTGCAATCATGATAATGCGTATGCTTATAGTTTCACTTGCAGGTTGACTGCAAGTGGTATGAGACAGGATTGTCGATATTCAAAAGAATGTTTCTGACGTTGACGCTGTTATTGTCCGGTCAGGCTTGTTAAGTCTTATACTGAGAAATTGTCTCATTACTCTGAAACGTATCAGGGTTATACTATTTATTGAGAATTTTTACAAATTTAATTGGAATTTATGAAGGACTGAAAAGTTTTGGTTAAATGCTTCGTAACATTCAGTTTATTACTATCAAACTGTTATGTATTTGAACACATCTCTTGGACAATAGAATTTATTATTAAATACACTCTATTAAATTTAAATAATTTAAGGTTTTGGTCAGCTTCTCCAAAAGTGTCATCTCTTTCGGATGCATGCTACCGTTCCTCCTTTTTTAGGAATTTCTTTAGTTGTTTTGATGGTCTTTGATTGTTTTTATTGGTTATGAGATTTGAAATATGGTTTGCACGATCATGAAGTTATGATTTTCCCCTGTTTTCATTTTGAACAATAAAAGACTCTTTATATATTTTGAATTTTTTATAGGCGAACGCGGCGAAGATAAAATTTTAATGGAAAATGTGTTTACTGCATCAAAAAGGCGCCATGTTGTCGAACCAGTGTCGTTAATTGTTACGGATAAAAAACCATTATTTTGAGAGATCAGTCGGAAATTATACAATAGTTGAGGCATTTAAAGATTTTGCTTTAAATGCTCTGTAGAGTGATTCAGCACGTCGCATATTTTATCTTTTTATCTTTCCAGTGTGTTCGTAGGACTGTTGAAAGTATGAAAAATTTGGAAATTTTTCAGAAAATGTGTTATTGGACTGCCGATCTGGGGAGCCTAACCTAGGGCCCTCTATATATTCATGCCCCATTGTAGGCTGCATTCCCCGATTCGAGACTTCGTCTTACTTTCGTCTGGTTTACCTCTCTCTCATACCAAGTTACTAGCTAGGTACAGGTAATCGAGACAGTTTTCAACGGTAACAACGATTTCAGCCGTTTCGGCCAAATCTCAATTCTTACCCATCTGAACTGCATATCAGTGCACTTCCATTTGTACGCGTAATCACACACTGTTTCTAAATACCAAAGTTTACTTTTTAACCAACATAGTGAACGGAATATAACATTTACTTGTATGTACCCCTAATCATCGAATTACCACCCAATTTCACGCTATTACAACTCCTGCAAATCTCCATGCAACTCCCCTGCTCTTATTTACGCCTTATATGGATGTGTAATAGCTTTTTGCAAATATCACGGCTAGATGAGCTTTTAATTACGCCTTTTATGGTGCGTAATCGGGTCTGCATGATGCTCAAATGTCACGCGCTATTATATCCACCCAGTAAACGCGCTCAATTCGATATCTCGTGACTGTTCACGTGACAGCTATCCAAGGATATTCATCTATATGGCGCCCCACGGTTAAACTAGGAAAGAGTAGTTTGTTCAACATTAAGTAGGGGGACACGCTAATTCAGCTGCTGAAATTAACTTCTTCCATTACCCAAGCTGGTGGCGGTGAAGTTGAAAGTAAGCCTGTGTGAGCGTGTAAATCAATCCTTATGCTACATTGTCCCGGATCACTAGTACTCCCTGTACTAAGTCGTAATTATAAT